>NW_005841854.1:5257462-5263839 GCF_000455745.1 Alligator sinensis | reverse complement strand
GGAGTATCACTTCTCTGGACCGGCTTGAGATGCACCTTTGGATGCATGACAAGGTATGGCTGGCCTTGCTGGCTGTGGTCTGGCATTGGCGGCTCATATTCATCTTGGAGTCAATAGTGCCCCAAAATCCTTTTCTGCCTCTGTGCTTTCAATTGGGGAACTCCCCAGCCTGTGTGTATGCTGTGGATTCCTTCTCCCCAGGTGCAGCACCCTGCACTTGTCTACGTCGAACCCCATCTGATTCTCACCTGCCCACTTTTGTAGTCTGTCTTAATCTAAGCAGTGTTTACCCAGATTAGACCATGTGGGTGTGCCCCATCAGCCAATTTTTTACCCATCCAACTGTGCAGGCATCAATGCCACAGTCGCTTAATTTATTGATGAGAATGGGGTGAGAGACAGTGTCAAAGGCCTTCTTAAAGTCTAGAAAGACTACGTTCGTGGTGCCACCATCATCCAAGGATTTAGTTACCTGGTCATAAAAGGCAATCAGGTTGGTCAGGCAGGACCTGCCTTTGATGAACCCATGCTGGTTGCCCCTGGGCATGATCTCCCCTGCAGGCCCCCCACAGATGTGCTCCTTGATCATTTTCTCCAAGATCTTCCCAAGGACCAAGGTGAGGCTTATGGGCCTATAGTTACTTGGGTCCTCCTTCCTCCCTTTCTTAAAAATTGGGACCACATTAGCCAGTTTCCAATCCCCCGGCACCTGGCCAGATGACCATGAATGCTCATACAGCCGGGCCAAGGGCTCCACGATGGCCCCTGCCAGCTCCCTCAACACCCTTGGGTGGAGGGCATCTGGACCTGCAGATTTAAAAATGTCTAGTCCTTCCAGGAGATCCCTAAGTACATCTGCACTGACCCAAGGCCTGACAGAGCTATCCCCGCAATTGTCCCTACCACTGGTAGGAGGGATGTCCCGGTCCCTGTTCAAGAAAACAGAGGCAAAGAAACTGTTAAAAATATCAGCTTTCTCATCTGGTGTAGCCACAAGATTACCATTTGAGTCTTGCAGGAGCCCTACATTGCCTGGTGCACTCTTCTTGCTCCCGATGTACTTGAAAAAGGACTTTTTGTTATCCTTAATCCTGGATGATAGCCTGAGTTCCATCTCTGCCTTGGTCTTCCTAATAGCCCTCCTAGACTCACGGGCTGAGGAAGAGGACTCCTTCTTGGTGATTGCCCCTCCCTTCCACTGGTTGCATGCCCCACTTTTAGTCCTCAGGCATTGCTGAATGCCCTTGCTGAGCCATGGGGGTTTCTGAGCACTCTTACCCCCCTTGCTTCTCTCAGGGACTGTTACCCTTTGGGCCTGGAGGATCGCCCCCTTAAGGTACGACCATCCCTCATGGACTCCCATCTCGTCTACCTTCTGGGCCCTCAGTGCCTCCCCCACTAATCTCTGAAGCTCATTGAAGTTGGCCCTTCTGAAGTCAAGAGCTTTAGTTAGATTTTTATTCCAGTAAAGTTATTTTCCAGTTTAATTGTTACACCACTCAACCATAATGTCCATAAGCAATACTTTCTAAGGTTACATTTAACCTGTTTTCTCAAAATAACACTCTTCTTGATGCTATACAAAATACTTTCCCTCGCCTAATTAAAACACTGAATGCATATTTACAAAATAGAAAATTAAAACTTTTGTTTTCTTCTATAGAAAGAGATCCATATCACTGGATCATGAAATGGTAGGATAAAATTTAGATACAGGGGAATCTCCAAGCTCCTTGGTGTTCTTCAAGTTTCAGATAAGGTATAAGATGTGAATCTTCTGCGCACTGTAAATGTTTTTGTAGCATCCTTCCCACATAAATACACTAGTATCTCATTTCTATCCATCTGTATTTGCCTATTCCTAAATTCCAATAGTATGCTCTCTCTCACCTACTTATATTTCTCATTTCTATTAGTCTCTCTCACCTACTTATTTTTCTCATGTCCCTTTAGATCAAATAGACCGACCTATAAAATGAAAAAAAAAGTCTCTTCCTGCTCTCACCCCTAATAGCCCTATAGCATCATTTCTCTCTGAGGGTGAGAGATCATGTCAGTTGGTATGGTGTTAATAACACTAAGGTTGCAGATTCAGTCTCCAGTTAGATTAAATGATATCTTGAGCTCCCTTCCAGCCTTAGTTCTCTATGAATCTGTGAATCAGACCATGTTACAAACACTTAACATGAGAATGATCACCTATAAAAGATCATTAACAAGTGCTATGTGCTCTCTAGATGTCGTAAAGTTACACCACTTTGGGTGAGGATTATCTTTGAGGTGTGCTACCCAGCTTGAGTTAAATTAAATTCTGGCTGTTCAACTGAGATAAAACTTCCAATTTATGGTCCTCTAGTATCTCAGGAGGCCCTGCTGTCAGGTGAATTAGCAATCCTTGAGGACTTTAAGGTCATGTACTGACAGCTGGGATTAACTGGGAAATGGGTGAGTAAGGAAGAAGAGGAAAGGAGTGAAAGGCAGCAGGAGGGCCAGGGGGAGGGGGGAAATGGGAAGTGGGCCAGGGAAAGATGGTAGTTAAGGAGCTTCTGAACTTTTAGGTGGGCTTTACACCTCCCCATGCCCCAGACTGAGTTTGCACTGCTCCTGCTAGGCCATGTAGTTTCCTAGAAGCTCCCACGAGGGAAGGGGGCAGGATAGGGGGGTGGAGATCTGCATGGCAGCTGAAGGTGTGCCTGGCAGCTCTCCATGTGCCTGAATTGGCTCATGTCACTCCTGCCATGCCCCATAGCTGCCCAGAAGCTCCTCTCCACCCCACCCTCTCCCCCTGCCTCTCTTTCCCCTGAAGGGCAGCTTCTGGGCAGCTGGGGACCAGCAGGGGTTGGACTCAGATGCACAGGGATAGCACAAGCTTCAGATAACACCCTCACTGCCACCTCTCCTCTCAGACTGATGGGAGCAGCAGGGCAGCAAACTGAGGTGAAGGGGCAATGGGAGGTGGGGCAGGTGATTGGGGGGTGCAATCCAGGTAGTGGAGGGGGATCAGAGTATCAGGGGTCATCACAGAGTAGGGAGAGCTGATTAAGGGGATGACAGGGGCAGAGGGGGTAATTTGAGGGATGAGGAGGTTATCAGGGGGTGACTGGAGGCAGAAGGTCTGAGTGGGGATAGAGGGCAAGGGAACAATCCAAATGGAAAGTTCCCCTCTCCCCCCCCGGCCTATACTATAGCTAGAGAGCCAGTGAGCAAGGCAGTCACAGAGCAGACTTGGGTAGTTCCTAAAGATGCCCCTGCTCACCAGATATCTAGCATCAGGTCTCAGCAGTGCATGTTAGAATGGATGTTAACCGTTAATGTGTGACTGGCCACAGCACATGCTAATTTTAACATAGCATGGGATTGCTTTAATTTAGGACATGATAATTGTAATGTGTAATCTCTCTCTGACTCTGCCTTTGAGGATAATCCATTGTATGCTGAAGCAAGTCACTCCAGTCTACTGTCATTTCTGCTGCCAAAGACATGACATTTGTCTTTGACCTAGAGTTCTGGGGTGTTTTCCCTAGACAAAAGGTATCCCAGAATGTACTGCAGGTTATGGGAAGGCATTAGGTTAAATGGCAGTATGCCACAGAGGCCCATCACAGTGACAGAAATGGTTTTGCACTGGAGTGACTGGCATTGTTCCCAAGTATTATTTTTCTAAGTCAGAAATCAGGGGAAGGATATATAGGGAAATAAAAACAATATGTTAGCATCCTTTGTACAGTGACACATAGCTGGAAGAGAGCAAGCGCTATTTAAAATCTACTTAATGTCTTATCTGAACCAGCTCTAATTCTGGGAATTGATTAGAACTTGGATTGAGTAGACAGGAGGACAAAAGTTCAGCCTGGTTTAGATGCCTTCTGAACTGGTTTACTCAAGTGTAATAATACACACATTTGTTAACCTTCCAACGCCTTTCCGTGCTCTGTCAGGAACACGTTGTGCAGTACAATTTTCAACAAACAACTTCTTTATTTAACCAAATTAGAATTAACAATCTTTTTTGCTGTCCCTGAAATCTCTCTTCTCTTTACCTCACTTTCCTTCACACATGGATATACTATCTAAATCTCAACTTGCTCAAAGCTTTTATGATTGCTTGCTTGAGTCTTGAGTTTTAACAAACATTTCTTCAGTCCTACATGTAGAAGAAGGGAAAAAATCTCCAATTTTTACATTTGACTTGGGTTAGCTAGTTGATGTCATAACAAAGAGACCAGAAGGACACATGTGTAGAAGAAGCAGACAATACATGTGTAGTTTTGAAACAGAAATGCTGCAGAGGCTGCCATCCGCTTAACATTTGCTAAGTATAGTAAAGATAGCATGCTGGGCCTATTTGTACTTTTCTTAGTGAAAAAGACAGATTCCAGTCAATAAGCTGTCAGACCTTCTGTCACAGATCTGGTTTTAGTTCTGATTTATCAACTGCATCACTTCCTCTTATTTTCTAGGTGTGAAATAAAATAAAATGCATTTTCTTATATTTATCAGAGTTTTTTATTCTCGAGAAATCTAAATTTGTTTCAGATTGTTAACACAATCTCTCTAAATAAGTTTCTATATAACTTATTTCCAAGAAATGAGATTAATAACAGAGTCACAGTCATTTGCAATATCCTGAAGGTTCAGTGTATTCGAAGTGGATTACATTTTGGTGACAAGTTTCATTTAAATTTTTCTTCAAAGTTATTTTATTGTGTGTTAATAGTTTTGATGGAACAAAATATCATCAGCAGTACTCCATTTTTGCATAGAAAAGTGATTCCTAGGACTACTGATTCTAGAAGCAAAGCTTTAGCAGAATCCATAATTTATCTTAGCAAAATCATTAATGCATTATATATGTTTGTGTGCATGTAGGTGTGTTCATGCATATATGCACACACAAACTTTATTAAAAGAATGCCAGGCTACCAAGTCAAACATTAAAAAGTTGGGAACTGTTCCAATGTTTTATGATACAGTCTTTAATTTCATCACTATACTTCAGCACCTCTGCTTTATTTAGCACACAGGATAGGAGATGAATCACCTGGCTGTCTCCAACAACATGTCCTAGTTGCTATTTCCTTTTCCTCCTGGCTTCACTTTTCAACCTTACCTCTTTCTCCTTTTACCGTCTTATTGAGTCCCAAGCTCCTGTCCTCTCCTAATTCACTACCCATACTGACACTTTCTATTAGGTTGAGTTCCTTGCACTTTTGTGTTCCAGATAGGCAATTTAATTTATCTAGTATTTTCTGCAGTGCCAGAATGGAAACAATAGATTATACATGAGGAAAAGAAAGGGGAAATGAAGGGAAAGTCCTGTTGAACCCTTGCAGTCCTGAGATGAAGCAGGATTCATATCAGGTAAACCCTTTATATAGTTTAGCTGTTGCATTCTCACAAATAACCTGACATTACTGGTGATTCGCAACTTGATGAAATTTCAGTGGAAGGACACATTACATTCCTGAACACAAAGCACTTGCTGTACCAAATGTAGAATCTCTGCTGCAAACTATAGAGCTACTGTACCTTCTCCCAGGAAAAATTAAAATTATTAACACAGACCAAAAAAATACCATATTTACCTGAATATAAGATGTCCCCAAATATAACACAATCCCTCAATAATTCGATTCTATTTATGGATAATTTATACATTTGTTATAATTTTCCAGGTATTGAATCTAATTATTGTAGGGTTATCTTGAATCCCTCTCCCCCTGCCCACTGCTAAAGCAGGGAAAGCTGCTTCTTCCCCCTGCAGCCTTCCTGCCTGCCACCTCTTGTCTCCTCATAGCCTCTGCCTTTCCCCCAACTGCCCAGTCTCTGCCTCTTCCCCCCAAACTCCCCCAAATTCTGCCCCTTCCTCCTGCCAACTCCCCAGTCTCTTCCTCATGGTCCCCACCGACCCTTGCTGTCAGAAACTGCTCAAGGTGTGCTGCCCCAGAGCACAGCATATCGAAGCTGAGCCCTTTCCTAGCCATGCAGCAGTATGAGTGCTGTCAATTGTCCAGGCAGGGAAAGGACTTGCCATCTGCTCCATGCGCAGGAAACACCCCAGCCTGAGCCAGAGCTGAGCTGCACCTGATAGTAAGGCAGAAGAAAGGAGGTCAGCAAGGGGGCAGAAGCTGCAGAGAGGCAGCGGTGGAGGAGGAGAAGGATGCTGTGGGTTTGATTCTGTCCTGAACCTGGACTCAGGGCCAGAGTAAAAGCCCAGCAGCTGCCTGATCCCAACTACAGTTTATATGTGATAAGATAAGGGGCTTCTTTCCCCATGCTGACTGGGGAGGGAGGCGAGGGAGCTCCTCATCTTATTTTTGAGTGAATATGGTAAGTTCACTAACCACTTTGAAGAACACAGTTTAATCAGATTTATT
>NW_005841854.1:5249362-5257431 GCF_000455745.1 Alligator sinensis | reverse complement strand
GAAGGGGGAGGGGGAGGAGAAGGGGGGGTCAGTTCAAATAGTTAGCACTTGTCACAGTTAGAAACAAATGTAAACAGGTTGTTTATAAAGAAAAAAAAGTTGCAAACTTTAATTATAGACATCACTGCTTTAGTTACCTACAATAACACTATGCAAACCTACAGAAAAATGCCAAAAGCTGAAAATTATTTAGATTTATCATGCTTCTCATAAAGATGAATTTTCACCCGGGGTTGCAAATGTCCTTCAAAAGAAAACAAAACAGTATGTTACAACTATTGATGAAACTAGGCTGCCGATGTAAACAAAATTATTTTCCCTTTTGTATTTATTACAGTAGAGGTCCTAGTGATCATATTGATAAAAGTTGTTAAAAAAAACTTCTTTTGTTACCCCATCCAGTACAGATCTATTCCAACTGAAATCAGTGAGAATTTTGTTATTGTCACCAATAGGACAAGATAATTTTCTGTCCTCTCGGATTTAGTCTACTGTAATTGTCAGAAGACAGAAACTATTGAGATGTCATTTTCCAAGACTGAATTTTCCTGAAAATTTGGAACAAGATATATTAATTATTTTTAATATAAAAAGGGCAAAAGAAATGAATTCATAGCTTATCCTTGTGCATAGAAGTAATCCAGTGATTTATAAATATTTCAGGGGAAAAAACAATAGTTTCATGTGTCACAGGGCACTGAGGTGCCCTGTTCCTAAAGAGGGGAAATGCCGGGGAAAGAGCCCTAGCAGGGTATAAGGAGCCCAGCTGCGGGTTGCCAGGGCAACCAAGAGTTCAGCTGACCAGAAGGGGCAGAGTCTGGCTCCCTTTATAAACCCAAGGAGCTGAGGCCAGAGGCATTTTCCTGCCAGCAGCCAGAGAGGCAGGAGCTCCTAAGCCAGGATGCGAGAAACCTGACCGCAGGTACAGCTTAAGCTGAGCAAAGGATGGCAGCTCTAAGATGTCTGAGCAACATGGTTTTAGCCAGGCGGCTTTAAGTTACGTTACAGCCTAGGGGCTTGTGTTTTGCTTTGTTGTTCTTACACCGGTGGTTTGGGTGAGGCTATTAGGGGTTGGAGGAGGCCTCATAGGGGACCCACAGCAGTGTGGGGGTCCCAGCACCAGTAAGGGCGTGGTGTATGGGGTGCATAGACCCCAGCCCCAGAGAGGGGGCGCTATTGAGAAGCCCCAGTGCAGGTGTGGCGAGCCCCTGAGGAAGGGGGTAGCACTGCAGTGAACCCTGAGGAAGGGGGTAGCACTGCGGTAAACCCTGGAGAAGCGGGTAGCAGTGCGGTGAGCCCCAGAGAAAGGGGGTAGCGGCTTGACCTAGAAGGCCCTGAGAGAGGGCGGCATCATCGAAAGGGGTAGCATTGTGGAGAAGGCCCTGGAGAGAAGGGCGGCGTTATTGCGGAGGCCCCAGAGAGAGGGCGGTGCTGCAATGGATCCCTGAGAGAGGGCAGCGCTACAGAGAGGACCCCAGAGAGGGCGAGTGTATATTTGACAGACCAACGTCTATTCTAGCTGCGAGGCTTGGGGCGTGGTATAAGGGGTGGTTGGAGCCACGCATAGCCCATAAGGCTAGGGTGCCCAGGAAGCACCCATCATAGAGTGAGACCCACGAAGAGTCCGGGAAACCACAGGGTCTGAATCAACACCGAGAAGTGACCAAGAGGGCGTAAGGCAGCCTCCCAAACTTATTTAAACATCAAAGATGTGGTGGGCGAGAATTAGAGGGTGCCCTTGGGCCGACTTGGCACGGAGGAAGGGGGCCTTAAGGAGATCACGGCCCTCCGGTAGGACCCCGCCGTGACATCATGCATTAAGCACTTTATCATAAATGACTGGTTCATACTTGATACTGTTATCAACTGCATCGTTATGTCTTTAAATAAACTGAATAATAAACTAATGAATAATAGGGACATTTCAATGTGTGTAAACAGATTACAGATGTTCCAAGTTTATTTGAAGTTTTCTTTAAAATAACATTCATTAAAAAAAAATGTTGCTCATATGTCCTGAAAGTATACTTTAACATATACAATGTACAAAGGCAAATGTTAAGTATGTCTATATATGAAGAAACACATATTTCAGTAGGAGTTCCCTTTATTATCAAAGAATAGTATTACAAGAACTGACAGAGCACAGTTTGTGCACCTTTTCTTCTGTAACAATTTGCATCAACATAAATACAACAACTGATGCCTATCTTAGCCAATAAGATCCCTTGAAGGTTTAATGTCAAAGCACAAAGGTATCACAGTATGACAGTTGCACAGATAAACTAAAACCTAAAACTGACAGTCATGACTTTATATTAGGATTGTTTGAAAGGTTGTGGAGAGAATATTCTGGTTTCTTCTTGCTACAATATATATTTGGCATCAGATAAGGCTGAAATATATTCAGTGTACTTGGTCACTCTGCAACATCCCCCTTCTGTCGCCAGCATGACTCAAGTCCCCAAAATATGAAAAGATGATGACAAAGGAGATGCCTTACCCCTGCTGAGGATATTAGAATTATACTTGTCCTTTCTGTGATACTGCAAGAGCAAGCCAGAGAAATTGGTCATAGAAATTTGATTTCCATTAATATATTTGGGATCTGGACTTAATCATCCTAAATCTATGTTCAAGTAATGAGCTGCCAGAATGATACATTGTTTCAGATGAAACATAAGTTACAAGATGCCCATCACCTAACTGTGTCTGCTGCAGAGCTAGCTGAATTTCTTTTCCCTTTCAGGTCTCATAACTCCACCTCTTAAATTAACTTTGGTGTTTGTTTTTTTTTTTAACTCACCACAAAGATCTGAGCATAGCATTCTATGTATTATGAGGGGGTATCACTCTGCAGGTCCCACTGTGTTTCTACCAGTTGGTGCAACTTTCTTTGTTTCTCTCCCCTGTTGTGATCAGTGATTGTGACTAACTCTCCTTAAAGCAAAATATTTTTATTTGCTGTCTGTAACAATAACCAGCCTACATGCATTTCAATCTCATCTAGTCTTGAACCTCAGTACAAGTTAAGTTAGATGGGCTTCCCTTCTACATTACAAAGAAAAAGAGACTTGCAGGGCCTCTCTACACAAGATGCTGACAGCTTAGTAGTCGAAAAATACTGCACAATAGCACATCACAGCACGGACAGTGCTAATAAGCTACTGCACAGTATTATTAAGCTACTGCACAGTAACATTCCCTAAAAGATGTTTGCCGGCACTACTGTGCAGTAACTCTAGCTACTATGGATTTATTTAGTACTTGCTAATACAAATACTAAATTAATGCACAGTAGCATCCCGTACAGATGTACCCACATTCTCCCTCCCACCTTCATACCTCCTCTGAGTCTGAGGATGTGGCATACAGCTAGTTCTAGTCTGATTGCCCTGTTCAAACCAGTTTAAATGTTTCTTCAGGACAGTGGCCACAACCATTTAAAGTTACTTACTCTGGCATTCTCTCTTAATGACCCATTCCATCTCCCTGAGTTGTATTTACCAGTCCCATGACCTTGTATCACCTCTGTGTAAACATACTGAAAATATCTACTCCTGTCTGAGAGTCCAACTGAGTGGGAGCCAGTGTTTTTGGCAGATATGCCATGAATTAGCTGTGTACTCTCCCTTCTGGAGTGTCATTCTGATCCCCTTCCTCTGCCCCATCTGCTGCTCTGCTTTCTACTCTGTCTGTCACTGTGATGCTCATCTCCTCCCTGATCTGCTATGTATCACACACAGAGTGCCTGCACCATTTGTATGCATGCTGTTGGTTGACCATCCTTGCTTTAACTCACCATTTTTGAAGCCCAGTACAAAATTACCATTTTGGAATGCAGACTGGATGTCCTTTTAGACCACTTCTACAGCTGCCAAACTATCTCTTAGGAGCTCTGCACCACATTATCAGCTCTGCACCACCTGAAGTTTAAGGAGTAGTTCATTCGAACAGGGCAAAGGGGTCAAAATGTACTCAGCACTGTTCATGATTATATCATTTGTAAGGAATACAGAAGGATATCAGAACCTGCTCCATTCATTCTTATTGCTTTATGATGGCTTCAGCAGAATTCTAGCAATACTAATCCATAAGAGAAATGTGCAATATGTGTATCTTGGTATGTATTATATATGTGTGTATGTGAGTGTGCATGTATGTATTGTGTACACACACACACACACACACCTAATGCACTTTATTTTACCCTGTATCCTAATGAAGCTCATACTGTATGTCTACACTACCTCCCTCCTGAGACACTGAGAAAGAGGTGTTGTTCACCCAATTTCATTCCAGAGGCATCTAAATCCATTAACCGGACAGTGTAGATGGTTTAGGGGGACCCTGAGCAACCAGAGATGATGTGAACGGGGATGGTCCTGGCTCAGTAGTAGAAAGCTAGTATAGACCTCACCTTCGTAGATCAATAGTTTTGATCCTCTTTTATGTTGGACTATTATTTTCTGGAACTCTTTATAATGTTGTCTGTTTTACTCTTAGTTTCATTATTTATGACACTTGATTAGAAGAGATCAGCATAATTTTATTTTCTCAAGAAATATCACACATTTTGAAAGGGTTTTTAAAAATGTTTCAGTATTTGAACTACATTGAATATTAGGGTTTACCTCTTCTCCCTTTTTTTTGCTCTGAGGGACTAAAATGTCAACAGAGGGTTTGTTTTCAAAACTGAATCAATAATTTTGGAGTGGTTTATGCTATTTCAAAATGATAGTGTGCTTAAATTTACATAATCCAATAGCAAAATTCAGGGAGCGGAAGTTTCCAAGGCCAGGAGGCCATTCAACAGAAAGTGTTCCAGGATAAGGTCACAGGAAGAAAACTATCAAACTCTAGTAATACTTAATGTAACTTGCCAAAAAGTATCTGGTGAATATCTTTACAAGTGGCTTTCATGCCTGCTTTGCAGAAGCTAAAAACCTTGGCTCTTTAGTTCATGTTACACAAGTGTGTGCTTTTAGCCCTAGAGATCCACTGGACAGGGAGCCACTTAACAACAAACTTACTGGCAGCTGCTAAGGAAGCACGCCACAATATAAAGGGGCAAAAGAAGATTTTAAAACTAAATTAACTCCATCCATTTTCTGGTAAACAAGAAATTAACTTGTGCTTTCCTCAGGTTCAGTTACCTCTAAAAATGTTGGTAACACACATACACACACAACATGTTGCCAGTTCCTTATCTCTTTGGCAGGTAGGAGGTTACAGTGTCCACTGATATGACTAGCATAGCTGGATGTTAGCAAGCTATGAATATTCTTTCTCTGAAGTGATTGTCCATCATGGAAACATTACACAACTGTAAGTATGAGAAATTAAAACAGATGTTTGTCTATACGTATTTCAGAATTCTTCAAACTTAGCAAGTTATGAATTGTGTTTTAAATATGAGCACTGAAGACATATATATACACATGAGCGCACACACAATTTTCATGTAGGTGTAATATATTTATATACACACACACACATGGTTATATATGTTCAGTGTAATAGAATGTTTTTACAAGACACAGTATATCAACATCTATTTACCATATCGATGTTTGGTAAGTTAGAAATAACTAAAGGGAAATGCAAGCAGCACAACATTCAATCAAAATATTATACCCTATGACATGCCTAATAATAATGAATCAATCAAAATGATAAGATAACTTAATAAAATGCAAAACTATCTATAGAGCTCTCTTTGGGAAGGGTAGAGAACTTCAGCTTAATGAAATAATTAAGAACCCTTTCAGTTCAAATTCATCCTTTCTATGCTACTGTTAGAATCATAGGGTTAGAAGGAACCTCAGAAGGTCATCTTGTCCAACCCCCTGTGCAAAGCAGGACCATCCCCAATTAGATCATCCCAGCCAAGGTTTTGTCTACCTGGGTCTTAAAATCCTCTGAAGATGGAGAGTCCACAAACTTTCTGGGTAACATGGCCCAGTGTTTTATTACCCACCAACTGAGAGAGTTTTTCCTAATATCTAACCTAAACTTCCCTTGCTGCAACTTGACACCATTGCTCCTTGTTCTGCCATCTGCCATCACTGAGAACAGTCTAGATCCATACCCTTTTGAACCCTGCCTCAGGTAGTTGAAGGTTGCTATTAAATCCCTCTCAGTCTTCTCTTCTCTAGACTAAATAAGCTCAGTTACCTAAGTCTTTCCTCATAAATCATAAGCCCCAGCCCCCCTCACCATTTTTGTTGTCCTCTGCTGGACTCTCTCCAATTTGTCCACATCTTTTCTGTAGCGGGGGGCCCAAAACTGGACACAGTACTCCAGTTGTGGCTTCACCGGTGCTAAATAGAGGAGAATAATCATTTCCCTTCACTTGCTGGCAATGCTCCTAACAATGCAGCCCAGTATGTCATAGCCTTCTTGGCAAGAAGGGCACAGCTTTGGATCATATTCAGCTTATTGTCCACTATAACCCCCAGGTCATTTTTTGCAGAGCTGCTGCCCAGCCAGTCAGCCCCAGCATATACCAGTGCATGGGCTTGTTCCATCCTAACTGAAGGACTTTGCACTTGTCCTTATTGAAACACATGAGATTATTTTAGTCCAATCCTCCAATTTGTCAAAGTCTCTCTGAATCCTAACTTTACCCTCCAGTGTACCTGCCAGCTTGGTATCATCTGCCAGCTTACTGAGAGTGTACTCTATGCCATCTTCCAGGTCATTGAAGATATTGAACAAAACTGCTTCCAAGACTGACCCCTGGGACACTTCACATTACGCCAGCTACCAACTAGACATATAGCCACTGATTACCACCCTCTGAGCCTGCTGCTGCAGCCAGTTTTCTATCCACCTTACAGTCCATTCATCTAGCCCATACTTCTTTAGCTTGCCTGCAAGAATGTTATGGGAGATAGTATCAAAACCCTTGCTAAAATCAAGATATACCACATCCACTGGTCTCCCTGCATCCACAGAGCCAGTCATATCATAGAAGGCAATCAGGTTGGCCAGGCATAACTTGCCCTTGATTAAACTTCCATACTGACTGGTCCTTGTCACCTTCTTCTCCTCCAAGTTCTTAGAAATGGATTCCTTGATGTTCTGCTCCATGATTTTTCCAGGGACTGAGATGAGACTGACTGGTATGTGATTCCCCAGATTCTCCTTTTTCCCCTCTCTTAAATATGGGCACTATTTTTGCTCTTTTCCAGTCATCTGGGACTTCTCCCAATCACTATGAGTTTTCAAAGACGATGGCCAGTGCTTCTGCAATCACATCAGCCAACTCCCTCTGCACCCTTGCGTACATACCATCTGGCTGCATGGACCTGTATATGTCCAGCTTTTCTAAATAGAACCTAGCCTGTTCCTGCACCCCTGTTGGCTGCTCACCTTCTCCCCAAATTGTTCTGTAGTCTAGGAACTGACCTTGCCTGTGAAGACTGAGGTGAAAAAAGCATTGAGTACTTCAGCCTCTTCTGCATCCTCTGTCACTAGGTTGCCGCCTCCATTCAGTAAGGGACCCACACTTTCCGTAATATTCCTCTTGTAACTGACATACTTGTAGAAACCCTTCTTCTTACCTTTCACATACCTTGGTAGCTGCAATTCCAATTGCACTTTGGCCTTCCTGACTTCATCCCTGCATGCCCAAGCAATGTTTTTATACTTCTCCCTATTTATTTGTTCAGAAATTCCACTTCTTATAAGTTTCCATTTTGTGGCTTACTTTATTGAAGAGCTCCCTGATAAGTCAAGCTGGTCTTCTGCCATACTTGCTAATCTTCCTGTACATCAGAATGTTTTTTTCCTGCACTCTCAGTAAGGCTTCTTTAAAGTACCCGTAGCTGTCCTCTCCCCCTCAGACTGGCTTCCCAAGAGATCCTGTCCATGAGTTCCCTAAGCGAGTCAAAGCCTGCTTTTCTGAAGTTCACAGTCATTACTCTGCTGCTCTCCATCCTTCCTTTCCTCAGGATGCTGAACTTAAACATCTCGTGGATCACTGCTACCCAACTGCATAGGCGACGTGGGGGGAGGGGGCATGTGCCCCCCCCCCGAGAATGTGGGGGGGCCGGGAGAAGGAC
>NW_005841854.1:5230438-5249352 GCF_000455745.1 Alligator sinensis | reverse complement strand
GTCGGGAGGCCCCCCCCGGTTTGTGATTGGCCACTATAGGCCCCCCCCCCCCTAGTCGGTGATCGGCCACTGGGGGACCCCCCCACATAGTCAGTGATTAGCTGCTGATACCCCCCCAGGATCAGGAGGCACCAGTCGCCCATGCCCAATTACCATCTAGTACTACATTACCCACCAATTCTTCCCTGTTTGTAAGCAGCAGGTCAAGGACAGCATGGCCTCTAGTTGGCTGCTCCAGCACTTGCACCAGGAGGTTGTTCCCCACACTCTCCAAAAAGTTCCTGGATTGCCTGTGCACTGCTGTATTGCCCTCCCAGCAGATGTCAGGGGGATTGAAGTCTCCCAGAAAAACCAGGGCCTGTGACTGGGAAACTTCTACTAGCTGTTTGAAGAAAGCCTCATCTACCACTTCTTCCTGGTCTGGTGGTCTATAGCAGATGACCACTACAACATCACCATTGTTGCCCTCTCCTCTGACCCTAATTCAGAGACTTTCAACAGGCCTATCTCCAGTTTCATACTGGAGCTCTGAGTAATCATATGGCTCTTTTACAAGAAGTGCAACTTCTCCTCCTCTTCTCCCCTGCCTGTCCTTCCTGAACAGTTTGTAGCCATCCATGACAATGCTCCAGCCATGCGAGCTCCCACCAAATCTCTGTTATTCCAACCACGTCATAGTTCCCTGACTGTGTGAGGACTTCCAATTCTTCCTGCTCGTTTCCCAGGCTCCATGCATTTATGTACAGGCACTGAGGTAACTAGTTGATTTCTCTGATTTCTCAGGAAGAAAGAGAACACCTCACCTGTTGTCCCCTCCTGCCTGCTATTCTACTCCAGTTTACCAACTTACCCACTTACCTCAGGGTTTTATACTCCATCCCCAGTGAACCTAATTTAAAGTCCTCCTCCCTAGATTATGAAGATGTTCTTCACTCTGTCAGGTGGATCCAATCTCTTCCCAGCATTCCTTCTTCTTGGAACATCATCCTGTGTTCAAAGAAGCCAAATCCCTGCACAGCCAGGCATTGATCTGCAGGATGTATCAACTCCTGCCCAGATCCTTTCCCTTGACCAGAAGGATCAAAGAGAACACCACCCGAGCCCCCATCCTCTTCACTCTTGCACCCAGAGCCCTCTTGTCATTTTTAATCTGCTCAGTGTCTCCCCTGGCAGTATTATGAGTACCCACATGGATGAGCAGCATGGAGTAGTAGTCAGAGGGCCAGATGAGTCTCAGTAATCTTCCCGTGACATCTTGGATATGGGCTCCAGGCAAGCAGCAGACTTCTAAAGACAACAGGACAGGTTGGCAGATGAATCCCTCCATCTCCCACATAAGGGAGTCTCCAACTATCACCACCCATTGCTTCTTCTTGGTGGCAGTGGTCTTGATCCTTGCCACATTGGGGAGGCTTGGCCTGTCCTCCTCCACCAAGGGAATGTGCTCTTCACCCTCTGTTTGTAGGTTCCCATACCTATTCTTCAGATGAACTGCTGCAGGTGGAGATGAAGATTTCTGCTTGCTGCCAGAGGTCACATGCTTCCAGCTTCCACTTTCCTGGGAGTCCATGTTCTCTCCCTTCTCTAGCACTACTTCTGGTCTCACCACCTCCTCCTGTAGTTTTCATGCCTGTTTCCTCAGAGACACCGTCACGAGGCACTGATCACACCCCAGACACTCCCCCACCTGGTTGTCACAGGAAGGAACCTGCAAGCTGCAGTCCCCACAGCACCAAAGCTGGACCTGGGTGGAAGCCTCAATGGTGAGCGGTTCTGCCTGAACAGAAACCTCTCAAGTGCAATGTAAGCAGAGACAGTGGCAGTGGCTCTGGCATTGTGAGATCCCCCAGCCATTTCTCTGGGTCTCTTAATCTGCCTCTTCTCTCTTACTGCCCTTATTCCAAACACACCTTTCCTAGTGAACTCACCCGGAAGCTGTCCTGTTTACTGCTCCTTGTCCCCAAAGGGTTCCTTTTTCCTTGCTTCCTCACACCAAGCTGAATGGATCTCAACTGAATACTTCAGTAAAGTTAATGGAAAATGCAAAATTGATTACATTAACTGCAATAATAACCAGAATAGGGCTAATATGTAAGATGATGAAGTAAAGTAACCAAGATAATCACCAAAAAATAAATTAAATTTACTTAGGGCTTTTTAGCATAATCTACATGAATAATATAATAAATGGGTTTATGGAAACAGAATATTTTAAACAAAGTGGAGAGGTTTAGAAAATTTTAAGCTTGAGTGTTAATTAGTAGCATAACTGGGAAGGATAAGCAGGGCACTAGCATTGGGCATAGAAGATGAGGAGGCAACAGTATCCATAGATTTCATACATTTCATACACATTAGGGCTGGAAGGGACCTTGAAGATCATCAAGTCCAGCTCCCTGTCCCAGAGGTGGGAAATCAGCTAGGGTCAAAGGATCCCAGCAAGATAAGCATCCAAACATTTCTTGATTGAGTCCAGAGTAGATGCCTGCACCACTTCTGGAGACAGTCTATTCCAGGCCTTGGGGGCTCAGACAGTAAAGAAGATTTTACTTATGTCCAGCCTAAAATGATCATGGAGGAGTTTATGACCATTGGTCTTTGTTATCCCTTGGGGCGCTCTGGTGAACAGATGTTCCCCCAGATCCTGATGCACACCCCTTATGTACCACCAGGTCACCCCTGAGCCTGCACTTTTCCAGGCTAAAGAGTCCCATGGCTCTCAGCCTCTCATCATAAGGCCTAATCTCTTGCCCTCTGATCATGTGCGTGGCTCTCCTCTGGACTCTCTCAAGCTTCTTGACATCCATCTTGAATTGTTGAGCCCAGAATTGCAATACTCATGCTGCAGCCTTGCCACGGCAGAGTACATCGGGAGGATGACATCCTGAGATTTACTTGAAAAACATCTATGGATGCAAACCAGAGTTTTGTTTGCTTTACCAGCTGCGACATCACATTGGTGGCTTATGTTCATCTTGTCATGAACCCCAAGTCTCTTTCAGCTGTGGTGCTAGTGAGTGTCTCCCATGGATGGGGCAGCTAATTCTCCCAGCCATAGGAGCCAGGCAGCACAGCCCTACACCCAGCAGTTTATCTGGGAAGACAGGGGTCAGTAAGAATGATGCTCTCCCTCCTGGGGGTGTCTGCCATATTAGATGCAGCCCTGCACTGAACAGCATATTAGAGATGTGGGGAGCAAAAAGGGTACCAGATGCAACTCTCAGGGAGCTCGTGCTACAGGGTTGTTGCTGCAGCCCACTCTGTTACAGCAGCAGCAGTTGCCTTCAGCATATAGAGAGCCTTGTGGCTTTTCCTTCAGCCCCTACCCCTGTCTTCAGTGGTCAGCATACCCCGTGCTACTGCCCTAGGCACTGAAAGAACTTGCTATGCTTCTGGTGCTTGTGGCAGATATTTGATGCTATGGATTTTTAATAAACATGCACAGTAACAGAATGTTGTGGCTCATATTCCAATATAACCATATTTCATATGTCTAATGTGACTGTGTTACTTATATAAGATATGTCAAAAACAAACAACAGCTTGAATTTCAAATATTCATTGTGAACTGCCTACATACAATCTGTAAGCCAGCAATTAAACAATCACTTAATAAATCATTTCTAATACTTTAAGAAAAGTATGACTAGATTCAGAAGATTAATAATCAGAAAATGGGATACATTTATCAATACAATTTTTTGCTTCTTTCTAGTAACACAACTTACTTTGCACCCTTCATCCAAGATTGTCAAAGAACTTTATAAACATTAAACAGAGCCACCTCTAAGTCTGACTGACTCCATTATCCTCATGTTCAAGATGGTTAAACTGAAGCAAAGAGAAATCAAACGCATAAAATCACAAAGTGTGTCCACGGCAAATGTGCCAATTGTAGAACCCAGGAGTCCCAGTTCCCAGTACACTGCTTTCACTACAAGACTACACTCCTACGCTTTTTAAGTTAGCAATGAACAAAACAGGTGTACTTTCCCATAAGTAGAGCATTCAGAAGCAGTCATAGCTAAGAGTATGCTTTGAAAATATAAGGTCTTGAACAAATCAGCCCAGGAACTATTGCCATTTAAAATAAGGAAAAGAAGCAATAATGTGTAGGGTGTTAATTTTTATTTAGATAATTTTGACTTGATTTACTTATGTAGGGGAGTAGAGCCTTTATTACTGCTGCTGTAGCTTCAGGGCCATGAAGCATGATGCCACAATTTGTCATAAATTTGATTTATAAGAAGAAATAAATTTCTTATGACCCACACTGAACCTGTTGAGACAGTCACAAATTAAAATAATTTCTTTATAAACACACATACTTTTCAAAACTATTTATAGTTCATGGTACAAATCCTATAATAAGCATCAAGGAAAAGGAGCAGAAAAAGTTCTTTAAAATGAACTGAGAAACCTTTAAACAATCCATAATACCAAAAAAGGTCAAAAAGTGTGCCACACTTTCAAAGACTTATTGGCAGATAACTTTATTCAACAGATCTCCAGGTTTTTTTTAAATGATATATTTTGGGAATGAAAGAGAACTACTTATATTGCTTTATTTAAAACCCTCGGGAGACAACTCACTGATTTCAATGAGTTTTGATGTAAGTCTTTGAAGAGCTGCATTTCTCAGTTACTATTTAAAATAAACCATTCTATGCTCCCATAAAATTGTTACTAATTAAAATGGAAACTATTATATTTGGCCTGGAAATGTCACGACATATTTCTAAACTATAAGCAGTTTAGCTTGGGCACCTGGTGCACTATCCTACATGGAAAAGTGAAATAAAAAACCCTCGGTATTCCTTTATCCCAGTCCTATGTAGCAAGCCAACTGTTAAATTAACCAGCAAACAGCATAGTGCTTCTGTCACCCAGATGAAAGGGCCATGGGAGGCAACTGCTCTAGTGCCAAAGCCTGTGAACTGCATATTCCAGAACGGGTGCCCAAAGCAATAGCAGCAGGATTTTTAAGAAGCTATGTGCATGTCAATGAAAGGCCCAGCAACCACAGAGGGGCTGTTCCAAAAAATGCCTTTCATTAATGGATGCATGTGACCTCTCAGAGCCAAATCTATGACAACAACTGCATTCAACCACAACTGTTTCACATATCTGGAAACTGCCACCCCCTAATCAGTTTAGAAAACATGCTTAAAGTTGAGCTTTACATTGAAAATAAACTCTAATATTAGCATTGTAGGGTGCTGTAGTATTGTCTCTACTACATTTACTTTATTTGCAAGCTGAAAGATTTATTTTCCTAACTGCCAGTGCCATAAAACAAATTTAGGCTCGGCCACATGTGTTAATTTCTCTCTCTCTAGAACAGCACCTCTATTCAGAGGCTCTGTGAGACCATGGTTTTTAGATACTGCCTTTAGATCATGCCTGTGCAATGGTGGTTTTGCATAGGACTTACTAAAGGCATAATCTAGGGACAACTGTAGAAGTGGAGCATGATTTGAGAGCTCCTAGGGTTTCAAGAAAGGGAAAGGACTCAAGTTTGAATCTCAGAACTCAGGTTGAGTTTGCAAATCTGACAATTAAAAACCAAAACAAGCAATGAAATTCTGGCCTCCGTAAAGTAAATGGCAAAACTCCCATTAATTTATGTTGGGGCAGGACTGAAGAAAACAAAACCAAACCAAGCCCTTCCCTCCATCTTTGTATAAAGGTAGTGATTCTGAGACACAATGAAGTCTCAAAATGCTACAGACGTAGCTCTATTAAACATTTAGTTGCACTTTAAAACAGTGAATCCCAGAGCTTTATGTTCACTGATGTATCAACTACACCCACTTCGCTTAGGCTAGAAGTCATGACATCCTGTTTGGGAATACAAGTTGATTTTCAGCCCAGTATTCAATCAACTGCTAAAGTTTATGTGGACTACTTTAAAACAGAAAAATCATATATAAATCGCATCTAGCTGTTGGCTCCAAAAAAGAGGAATGGGGAAAACAAATTGCTATAGGTCCCATATAAATATGCACCTGGAGATGCATTTCAATTCGATGATTTTCAAGCAAGAAAAACTGGTAGTGAAATTCACAGCATGGTCTGATGTGAGAAGAAAAGTTGATGCAAAGTGAAATGTGACTTCCCCAGACAACCTAGAAGTTTTTTTCTAAAGGAATAAGATTAGCTGGATGGATTTTATTTATTCTATATGTTTATATTTAAAATAGGTCAGGAAAAAGCTCCCATTCAAAAGTTCTACATATAAGAACTAGTATGGAAATCAATGCATCTGCCTTAGAAAAAGTATTAAGACATCATTCCAAAAGGGAAATGTCCTGTGCTTTCATCTGTCTGACTGATCCCATCCCTGACACTATGTCTTTTCATGTGCTGAATGTCAATGTATGTTCTACATGTCAGGAGAGCAGCACAGTCAAGAATCCAATATAAGAGGGCAGAAGTTTGACACAAAAAAATCCACTCTACAGTAGTGTCACACACAGGCATAAGCTGAGAAATATATCTCAACTTTTCTTAGTGGGGATCTTTGTATTGCTCTAAAGTGAATTTAGGAGTCTGTACTTCCAGACCGAAGAGATATTGACAATGATGTTTGGCCATAGATAGAAAAAGAAATAAAAAAATATGGGTCTTTTCTGAATCCAAGCAGGAATTTGAAAACATCCTGCAGCGGAAAAAATCACTTTTCTATAGTACTAGTAATCCTATTTTGCTAGACTATATTGCATTTTACTGTTGTGTTTTTAATGCTTACATTCCTAATGTGTTTCTTTATTGCTGACAGGAGAAGAATTAAAGCCAGAGATGGCCAAGTTTTTTAAATAAATTGTAACAGAAACGCAGAAAAGGACTATACATATAACTACTTATAAAAATATAGGAAAGTAGCTCTTTAATATGACCACAAGTATATAAAGCACAACTTTCACTCCCAAAGTCAATTCTGTTTTTCACTTCTTTTAAAGCCAACAGCCTAGCAATATCAGGAGTAAAGAGATACAATTCCAAAGCAGGGATGTTCCATGACTGTTTACTATCATACTTTAAAAGCTATGATACTAAATACAGGTTTCCCTCAATGTAAGTGTCTTCTTTATATGCAAATTTGCTCTTATGCGATGAGCATATTTAGACCCATAATTCATTATATGTGAGGTAAATTTGCTCTTACGTGGTCAGCATAGATGCCCCCCTGCCCAAGCAGGTAAGTTTGTGGGGGGAGGGGAAAGGGCTGTGGCCCCACTCACCTCAGCCTCAGCTGCAGTGACCTGGGATCGGCCATCACCAACTGCCTGAACTGTACTCCACCTGTCCCCTGCACCTGGGCTCACCCCAGGTCGTGGACTGTGCTGTGCCATGGTACAGGTAGCTGGTGTCAGCTGCTCCCGGGGTTGCTCCAGCACGGGCTGGGGTGAGTGCAGACAAGTGGAGCCCTGGGTGGCTCAGGCACAGCACTCACCCCAGCCCCGACTGCAGCAGGCTTGGGAGCAGACATCAGCAGCTGCCTGCACCAGGTCACAGCCCAGGAGCAAAGGTGAGTGGGGACAGGCAGAGCACGGTGCAGCCCAGCAGCTGCAGGCAACTGGTGCTGGCTGCTCCTGGGGATGCTGCAGTGGGACTGGGGTGAGTGCCACTCTGTTCCCTCTGCTTTGCTGCCTTTTGCAGCCCCAGGAATGGGACCCCTTCCCCCACCCCTTACCTAGTCCCAGCCTCACTCCCTCCCTTCCTCCCTCCCTCACCACCATGGGAACTTATCCCTATTTGTTACATTGTAAAATGCTTTCACTTTATGTGAATTCAATTCATGTGCCATTCTCCAGGAACGCATGTACAGCATAAATCGAGGGAAACTTGTATGATAATTAGGTATAACAGAAATGTTATACAGTAACAAATATTGTACTGAACAAGCAGAGTCAGCTAATAACTATGGTGTCAAAGGGTAAACTATTTTAAAGAGGCCTCCATTTTTCCCAAGGCAAGTATTTGTTCAGAACTAAGATTCCTCAGATCATGGGTGCTCATCATCCAGCCTGTGGGCCAGATACAGTCCTCCATGCCGTATAACCTGACCTATAGGGCTCCCCACAGACGTACAAGATGTGGCCCTAAACACATAGGATGGTGTGGGACCTGATCTTGATACATGTAGGGGTCTCAGAGGTAACATAGTCCAATCCCAGGTAGGCAGGGTGGCACAGGGCTGTGGAGCCAAATCCTAGCCACTTTTTTTTGTGTTGCCAGAAGAGTGCAAAATAATTGGAGCATAAGGCCCATTCTTGGCACTTGGGGTGTAGCACACGTCCCAATCTGGCCCATAGACTAGCCTTGAACCATTCATATGACCTATGGAACCAAAATTGTGAGCACCACTGGCTTGGACTGTAGAGATGCGATGACCACGGGGGCAGAGGGGCTTGCTCATCCATTTGAGGTGGCAGAATCAAGGTCTTAGACTTCAAAGTCCATAACTGCCAATAACTCAGGGACTTAATTAATTTGCACTGCAGCAAAAATAGCTGCTGGAAAAGCAGAGGCTACCATTTGACAAATTAGGCCTACAGGGTCTCAGGTAGGATTTGTGTTTTACAAGTAGGCAAGGGGGCACCTGAGGCAAAACAGATATTGTAAACATGCCCATGGGCGGATTTATTATTTTGAAAATGGGGATACAGATAGTGTAGTGGATCACAAATAATACAATACATATTTTATCCAGTTGAAGAGAAATTAGAAGATATACTAATATCTTAGGTGCCCAGTGCTATATTATTCAGTTTAAGATTAATACAAATACAACTTTATTGGAATGTGCACCAAACGCTAGATTGCATATTAAGTTTAATAAACACAAAGCACAACAAACTAGGCAAAATAGTTAAAAGATATGCAGTCATTATAGTTAAATATAAATCTCTTATTCAGATTTATTAAACAAAATCTAGCCCTCTTGAGCACCTTGACAATGCATCCAACACTTCACTGTCAGTCATTTCCACACCTGAGTTAATATTTCCATACCTGGGTAGAGGTTTTTGATAGATCTAAAGACAGTATTCAAGGCTGTGAAATAGAAATGAAATACTACCAGGAATGGCTAACGGCAAAACTGCAGAAAAAAAGGATAGCCTGATTAATGATTAAACAAGACCATTAAAAATGAGAGGGGGGTCATTAAGACGTGTGGAGTAAAGCGTGATTAGCAGGAATCATGTAGATTATAATGAAGTCAATTGACTCCCTCAGTACAACCTGAATAGAAAGGCCACTGACCTTCATGGGCAGTTGGTGTTAAAGTTTGAGTGGAACAAGAATCAAAGTGGGTCCAATGACACCGCTGTGTCCCCATGGATTTGCTGGTGGACTTTCCTTATTAAAAGAGGACAAAAGATGGATAGTTATATGAGCATGAAGTTATTATGACTCACACTGCACTTGTGTTCTTCCAATCTGTTTGTTGAATCCATCCATTTTTTCATTGTCTCATTTTTATATTGAGGAAAAGGATGTTTTTTGGTTATGTTTGTCTAGTATCTTGAACAGTGTGGCTGGGCCTTTGGAGTAGTATTTCTACTATTACTAATACTAATAGAAAATTAAGGTAACTTCAGACCTGGGAACATTATAAATGACATTTCCTGAAAAATAATACAAAAATATCCTAAATTTAAGCAGACTTAATTCTAAAAGAAGGAAAAGGTTTGAATTGAAATGAAGATTTTTATTTCAATCCAGTTCATTTATCTCTATAAGCAAAGATGAATGTTGCTTCTTTTTGAATCAAGACTAATTTTACTATACAGAATGGAGAGTTAAAACCCATAATAAAGCTCTAAATCAATGGAAATATTTCACTATTATGCTCCAATTATTTTGCACTCTTCTGGCAACACAAAAATTCAGTAAGTCATCTTAACTGGCTTGTTAAGCCACGTTTACAGCTGTTTTGCATTACTGGAGTGGTACAAAGCAGCTGGGTCATGTAAATCAGCCCATGAAATCTGAAAATTCCCACCCCCTTCTGTTTACAACAATTTACATTTATTTTGAGATAATCATCATGGGATAGAAATCCAAACACAGATGCTGGATGTGCAGCTGAGATGCTTTTGAATTAGGAACGCAGCTAACCATGCAATATCACACTTATATGTTCACTAGCTGCTCATCTGTTCCTTCAACATGCAGCATACCAATTAGGCTAAGTATAGATCATCAAAAAGCCGGAGGCTGGATCAATTCAGACTTCACAGGTTAGTCTAAAATGCATAGATTGAATTGATACGCAGGTGAACAAACATTCACTTTTGATTCTGGAAATGGAGCCACATGTCTGCAGTGGTCCAGTCCAGAAGCTGGTAGATGCTAGAGCATGCCTCCCTTCTGAGCTGGAGCGGGCAGCATTAGACTGGAGCAAGACTGCCCATCCTACAAGGCAGAGTTTGCAGGAGAGGTGCAAGGCATCTGAGATGCTAGGAGACTGTGAATTAACGTGAATCTGGAGGGGATCTGGGACAGAAGTTCAATAAACCAATTTAACCTAACTCAGTTAAGTCTGATGCTACATCCTATCCATCCAGATTTACCTTAAACTGGTTTCAACCATTTTGAACGTCGTTTACGTGCACTGAACTTCTACTGTATTACAGATTTGAACCAGTTTTTGACTACTTATACTGATTTCTGTGTAATTTCTGTCCGTAGCTTTATTGCTCAAAGTGGACATGTTACTATTTACTGTTGGCCATATCTATTCCTTCTGCAGTTTCATTGACTAAGGTTGGGGTAAAACCAATATGATCACCAGGGATCCATATTTTCTGTTTGCCAAAGAAAAACATGGATTTTCTCCTTTAAAGGGAGTAAAACCTGCGAAATGGTGGGTTGTCCCTTGCAGGCTGGCAGAGTTTCAGCCTGCAAGGGGCTGCTTGGGGCTGGGGGAGAGCAGGATGCAGAGGGAAGGGAATGCCATATGCATGTGTACGTGCACACATGCACATGGCAGCCAGGCAGGATGGTGGACAGTAGCTCCCACACCTCACTCCAAATAAGTCTATGGGGAGGAGGAGGGAGGGGAGGCACAGGCAACATGTCCTCTGGACAAGATGGGTACCAATAAAATGTTCTAATTTATATGACACTCAGGAACCTATATATGTATGCAATGTTATCTAGATCTTACACGACCTGAATTCTATACCAGTGACCTTAGAAAATTCACTTCAACTTTTTATGCCTCAGTTTGAAGATGATGATACTGATCTATTTGAAATCGATGGATAAGAAGCCACTATTATAATGGATGGGAATTATATTACACAGTACTCAAGATTTAATTTGATTGCAAGGTTAATGTATATTCTGAATAACACCAGTAAGTTAACAAACACCACCACCAAAGTCCTGGGGAATTCTCAGAAATAGAAAATATTAAAGAGGGAGGGTAAATTCTGCTCTCAGTTCTATTACTCAGTTCTATTACTGCAATTATATATCAACGAACTGACAACAGAGTGGCCTGTGTAATATTAATAGGTTGTGTAAACTTGCTAAACATAATACTTCCATTGTTCAGTTGACAAATTCAAAATGTTTTTTTAAATATGCTGCTATACACATTAATTAAAGACATTTTATAAACAAAGCTCTTGCCTTTTCATGAAGAAAAAAAGACTGTGGTTCATTGAAGTGTTCTGTAAAAATGTTCTGCTTTGTAAGTGTACATTTTATTCTATAGCATTTTTCATCAGACAGCCTCCAAAAATGTTACAAGCTCATTGCTGAATTAAGCTTCACATCATTATGAAATGCATGGATGGGAGAAGACAGGGAAGAAACATAAGCACATGTAAGAAGGTGGAGGTAAAAATTATATATGCCAGTCCAGGATTAACCTAAAATTACCGAAACAAATTTGCCAGCTCCAGGTTCTTTATTTTCCTTTTGTAACCGCTTTCACATTAAAGAGAGCAACCATGAACCTTAACTAATCAACAGGAATGGTAAGCAATGTCATAACTAGCAAGGACAACTGGAAAGAGAATGTCCATATGCATTCTGAGGCAGCTGTGCTAATCAGTGCTTAGCATAGCCCAGGAGGAAATGAAATAGGTGTCCTTTGCACTTTCCTGGGAGTTAGGCAGCTTTGTCTTAAACCTATTCTCAAAAGCAAGCCTAAGCATGAGTCAATTTGTTCATTTCTTTCAGGTCTCATGGATGGTGAATGACTGATGGAAAACGGCGCCGTGGACACAGAGCTGTTGTATCCCAATGTAATGCTAGTCTCTGTACTCCTTGGCGGTATCAATGATCAAGGAAGGAAAATGTAGATAAAGTTAGAAGTTAGTATAATTTGGAGGTGTACCCACCTTTATAGTGCAATTTGACCAAGCCAGGAATGGCCATCCTTGGGTCCCTGCTTTCAACCTTTCTTCTCCCTGCACCTCCCCTTCACAAACCCTGTACAGGATTTATTGGGAAGTGGCTAGTGACACGTAGACAATGATGATCTTTTTTTAATGTAAAAGGAGATCCTTTCAAGCATTGTAGGGACATAATTTGGGCCAGTATTTGTAACTTTTACTGATAGCACAATTTCTTTCTGTTACAGCTTGCAGTTTAAAACCATTCAGATAAAGGAGAAAAGAAGGCACAATACCACAAAGCATGAAAAGTATTATGGTGTGCAGTGCATGTGTGACTTCGTGACAATTTAACTAACATAGAAGGATCCTGCACCCATCCAGTTCTGTTCTTTAACTTGTCAGTTCTAGCAGGATGGAAGATGGTGCTTCACAGGCAGCGTTCTGTATCACTCCATTTTTGGAGGAAATAATATATATCACTCAGTGACTCGCATCACTCAGCAATACACTACAGATCATAGGCATTGGTGGATGAAACAAAAAAGAAAACAAAAAAAAAGAATCCTAGAATCCTAACTAGTCTTTGTTGTTTTTAGAGAAGATTCCTTAAAAACTGAATGCTAAAATAGCTTGCACATATCCAATGGGGAAGAAACCCAGCCTTACTTGCAGAAATACTTTTATCTTATTTCAATTAATGATCTAAGAAAGCCTTCCTGCATCAAAATTGAAAAACCACTGATCGCTTAAGAGGCAGTTGAAAAAAAACATAATAAAGCAATATGCTTTATAAGCAAAAGTAATCTATTCTTTCCATTTGAAATGTAAGAAGAGCTCCCTTAAGTATGAGTATTTCTGACTCGGAGTAAACCTACCTTTATTTCTCATCATTTTTACCCATTTCACAAAATCATATCAGCACAAATGACATTATGCAATGTACCTCATAATATTCATAATCCCAATGTCTTTCTTAGGCTGCTTCCACTGTGGATTTCTGCCTACGCTTTAACAAAAGTTAATGAATGGAAAAGCATGCTTTCTTTGAAAACCGAATGAAAGGGCTTCGATATATCATATCTCAATAAGAGGGAAAAGGTAAAATAAACTGGAAAAAAAAGAGAGAATGTGCTTAGCAATGTTTGAACTGAAACATAGCTTTTAAAGTTGGCTTAACGTCCAACAGCATCAGGGCTAAGGAACCACTGTAATATATTGTGTGATCTAGATAAGCTGACATTTAAAACAACCATAAAGATGATCAGGCAAGGGTTAGTGACTGATAATTTAAGTATTACATACATTAGGGGTGTCAAACAGAACTGGCCCCCTGGGACAGAAACAGAATATAGGGTCAGTCTGAGGTCCAGGTTTTGCACGTGGAGCAGAAACAGGGCATGTGTTGTGTGACATAAGGCCTGCACTAAATCTGCCCTGTACACTGGTTCTAGTGCATGGGGCTGGTCTGTGGGCCCAATCCAGACCAGCTCTGGAGTCCAAGGTATGCAGAGCTGGTCCAACAAAGCACCATGTACTGTATGTAACCATGTGTTAATCCCAATCGGGTGCTCATGGCATATGAAGCACACGGGCCCAGCACGGGGAGCATGGTGCATGCAACACCTGTGCCAGTCCAGCCCTGCCTGGAGCCAGCCCAGTACTACCTGATGGGCAGGTATGGTCTGTTGGCCCAATCTGGACCAGTCCTGGAACCAGCATACAGGGCTAATCCATCATAGATACCACAGTAGCATGTATCCTGAACCAGCTTCTTGTGTCATGAGCAATAGCTGTGCTGCTGGGTCCATGGTTCCATATGCTGCATGCCTTGCACAGGGCTGGGGCCAGTGCATGTTGCATACAGTGCATGGCAGTGGTCCAAGACCCACAGGCCAGATCATAGGGGTCTGTGGGCTGCATCCAGTCCACAGTCAATATCTTTAATGCCCCTAATGAATACGTTTCTGCCTATTGGACCATGGAGTAGAATGGCTTTGAGACATTCCTACTTCAGTGATAAGTGGTTTACCACTTTTTGATAGATCAGAATGTATTTGGGTAAAGGTAAAAGGTGAAAGATACAGCACCAAGAGACCTATTAAAGGCTACTATGTCAGGAAGAAGATGTATGAGGCACCTTTCACCAAGGTGACAAAACTATCCAAAAGTCATGAGATAGTATGATGGGAGACTTCAGTTTTCCAGACATTCGCTTAAAGAGCAAGACACAGTACAGTCAAACATGAAATATCAAGCCAGTTCCTAACTTGTATGGGGGCAACTTTCCAGAAGTTTGAGAATACATCTATGTATCATCTATCATTTATCTTGGATCTTATCCTGACCAACAGGGAAGATGTGAAAGTGATGGGATACATGGGTGGAAGGAATCATGATATGATAGAATGCAAAATCCTGGGATGGGGCAACTATAAGAACAGTAGAACTAAGATGCTAGATTTCAAAATGATGGATTTCAACTGACTGAAGGACTTAATAGGCATGGTGTCATGGGAAGACAGATTGAAGGATAAAGGCACACAGGAGGGCTGGAAGCTTCTAAAGGGAACAATATTGGAAGTTCAACAAGAAACTGTTCTGACATGATGGAAGCATAAGAAGAACGGTAAAAGAACAAAGTGGCTGCACAAGAAGATTCTAGGATGACTCAAATGCAAAAGAAAGCATAAAAACAATGAAAAAATGGGCAGGTCACCAAGGAGGCTTACCAGCAAATAGCAAGAATCTGCAGAGACAAAATCAGGAAGGCAAAGGAGACTTAAAGACAAGAAGAAGAGGTTCTGTAAGTATGTTGGCCAGAAAAGAAAGATCAAGGAAGTTGTGGAAGCTGTTAAATATCCATGGCAAACTCTCAACAAAAGGTGCAGAGAAGGTGGAGCTCCTGAATAGTTACTTTACTTCAGTCTTCACAAAAATATTAGGCTGTATGTAGATGGCTGATAAGAATTATTTGTATAAGGAAGGGGACAAGTTGAGGGATGAGATAATGAAAAAAAAATCAGTCAGAGAACTTTTGAGGAGTCTGAATAAATTTAAGTCAGCAGGGCCTGATAACTTCACCCCAGGGTAATGGAGGATAGGCCTGTGCAAGTAGGCAGCTATTCGATCAGGCTTCGGATCCAGCCACTTTGGATGCCAGGGATCCGATCCGGAGATCTGGACTGGGTTTCCGCTTCGATCCAGCCGAAGCAGCTCTGAAGCTTTGGAGCCGCCTCGGAGATCCAGCCATAGGGTATAATGGGGAATCAATGAAATACCTATAACTTTGTTGTTTTTTGTCTGATTTGGATGAAACTTGCAGGAGTCCATCTCCTTGACAGCTGTCAGGTTTCGTGGCCTCAGCAGGGGCCACCATCCGTGCAGCTTTCACCCTGCAATGCCTTAACACACACAGTGTCATCCATGGCATGAGTTTTGCTTGTCTGCAGCTTGAGGTGCAGTTCCCCCCAAACCCCTGCACTTATCTCCTTGAGGGCCACCACCCCTGCACTTCTCTACTTGAGGGCCACCACCCCTGCACTTCTCTCCTTGAGGGCCACCACCCCTGCAGTTTTCAGCCCACTGTGCCTTAACACACACAGGGTCATCTATGTCATGAGTTTTGCATGTCAGCAGCTTGAGGTACACTTCCCTCCAAGCCCCTGCACAGATCTTCTTGAAACTTGGCAGGCTCTCTGGCCTCACCAGGGGCCACCATCCTTGCAGTTTTCACCCCCCTTTGTTGTAACACATAGACGTGACATGAGTTTTGCTTTCAAGAATTTGGGGTGCAGTTCCCCCAAATTCCCAAACCAATCTTCATAAAACTTGGCAGGCTTCATGCTCTCAGCAGAGGCTACAACTTAGGCAAATTTTATCCAAATCAGACAAAAAACAACAAAGTTATAGATATTTCATTGATTCCGCATTATATTCTATGGCCAGATCTCTGAAGCGGCTCCGAAGCTTTTCCGAAGCACTTCGGAAGCTCCAAACCACTTCAGAAATCCTAACGAAGCCAGAACTTTGATCCAGACATGATGCCTCAGACGCCAAAGTGTCCAAAGCTTCTCTGGATCCAGAGCACGGTCCAAAGCCTTGCACAGCCCTAGTGGAGGAACTGGCAGAATTGATTTTGGAACCCTTGGCAATGATTTTCATGAAGTCATGGGAAATCAGCAAGGTACTGGAGGACTGGAAAAGGACCAGTGTAATGCCCCTGTTTAAAAAAGGCAAAAGGAAGAACCTGGAGAACTATACATCTATTACCCTTATCTCAGCACCTGGGAACTGACTGGAATGTATCCTAAAAAAGACCATTTGCAAGCATCTGGAGAATGAATGGCTGATCACAAGCAGTCAGCATGGAAGAACAAATTATGTCAAATAAACCTGATCTCGTTCCTTGATATAACTGTGTGCCTAGATGAAAGAGATGCTGCAGATATATCTGGACCTGAGCAAGGATTTTGACAAGATTCCATGTGATCTTCTCATAAACAAATTGGAGAAATCTGGCTGGAAAAAAAACTACTATAAGGTGGACAGACAACTGGCTGAATAGCGGCAAACATGGGGTAATTATTAAGGGCTTCATGTCAGAATGGAAGGAAGTTTTGAGTGGAGTCCTACAGGGGTTTGACTTGGGTCCAGTGCTGTTCAACGTGTTTATTAATTACTTTGATGCTGGCATAGAAAGCTTCTTAAACCAAATTTCAGATGATAACACTTCTAAGAATCGCCAATATTCTGGAGGACAGGGCCACAATTCAGAAGGATACTGGCACACTGGAAAACTGGGTTGAAGCTAATAGGATGAACTTCAAAGCTGAAAAATATAAGCTGATATACCTCAGGAAGAATAATAAAAAATACAAATACAAAATGAGTGACACCTGGCTGAATGGCAGCTCTGTGGAGAAGAATGTGGGATTCTTGGTAGATCCCAGACTCAGTATCAGTTTGTAGTATGATGTCTGCACAGAACATGAATGCAGTTTTGGGCTGCAGCAATAGAAACATTAGGTGAAAGACAGGGGAAGTGACAGTGGCTCTTTACTCAGCACAGATTAGGCCTTGTGTAGAGTATGCTGTACATGGAGAAGTAGCAAGGGTCCAGAGGTGAAAATGATAAACAGCTTAGAAGGCAAGTCATATAAGGAAGGAAATAGGCATGTGCAGCCTACAGAAAAGGCACTTAAAATGGCACAAATATTTGAAGGTCTAGCATAAAGAAGAGGGAACATATTTCTTCTGTCCTGCTGCAAAGAGTAGGATGTACATTAATGGCTTAAAGTTCAAGCAGAGTAGGTCTACACTGATATCAGGAAAAAAACTTCTTCACCATTACAACAATGAGGCAATGGAATAGACTGTCTAGGGAAGCTATGCATTCTCTTGTCACTGGAGGTGTCCAAAAAGAGGCTGGATACATACTGGTCATAGATAATCTAGGAATACATTCTACTAAGGGTATGCCCCATGCTTCTGGGCTTTGTTGGGTGCCATGTAGGCTCAGACTCCTGCTGCATGTGTCAGGGTTTGTTTTGTTTTGTTTTGTTTTTTTCACCTTCTTCAAGAAAAGAATTGGGTGTTAGCGGCAGCCAAAGATGGGAATTTTTACTAGGGTGTGCTAGTGATTCTGCTGGGATTGAAACTCAAAAATTCTTGGCTAGAGGGTCTTGCTTGTCTGCTCAGGATGAGACTGGTTACCATATTTGGAATCAGGAATAAATGTTACCGCATGGTCAGACTGGTATAAACTGTTGAGGCTTTTGCCTTCATCTGTAGTAAGGGGCATGTTATTTTAAGCATATATTAACAGGCTTTGGTACAGTAGGACACTGGGCCACCATGGCCCCCCAGCTTTACCTGTGGCAGGTTAGGATGTTAAGTCTTTTGGTTATGTTGTGGTTGACTATGTAGTTTTGCTATTAGGTTAGACAATAGGTTTATACAGGAATGTTTTGAATATGGATGATCTTGCCTTATTCAGGGGGTTGGACTAGATGACCTCTGCAGAGGTCAGAGGATAACAGGTCCTGGTTCTCATGGTGGACTTCTATCACCCTGACATCTGCTGAGAGAACAATGCAGCAATGCACAGGTAACCCAGGACATTTTTGGAGATGTTGGGAACAACTTCCTGGTGCAAACATTGAAGCATCTAACTAGGGGCCACACTCTTCTTGATCCCCTGCTCACAAACAGGGAAGAACTGGTGGGGAATATAGTAGTGGATGACAACTTGGGCAGCAGTGACCACAAGATGATTGAGTTCATGATCCTGAGGAAAGTAAGGAAGTAGAGCAGCAAAGTACAGCTCCTGAACTTTAGAAGAGCAGACTTTGACGTGCTCAGGGAACTCATAGGCAGGATCCCCTGGGAAGCCAGTCTCAGGGGGAGAAGAGTCCAGGAGAGCTGACAGCACAGTTTGGGGAGGAAGTGAGCAGCCAACAGTGGCAAAATAACACGTTACTGACTACTTAGAAAAGCTGGATATATACAAGTCCATGGGGCCAGATGGGACAGGTACTGAGCATGTTGGCTGAT
>NW_005841854.1:5215529-5230424 GCF_000455745.1 Alligator sinensis | reverse complement strand
TGAACCACTGGCCATCATCTTTGAAAACTCATGGTGATTGAGAGAGGTCCTGGGCAATTGGAAAAGGGCAAATATAGTGCTCATTTTTAAGAAAGGGAAAAAAGAGGATCCAGGGAACTACAGACTGGTCAGCCTCACCTCACCTCAGTACCAGAAAGAATCATGGAGAAGATCCTCAAGGAATCCATTTCTAAGCACTTGGAGGAGAATAAGGTGATCAGGAACAGTCAGCATAGATTCACCAAGGGCAAGTCACACCTGACCAACCTGATTGCCTTCTATGATGAAGTGACTGGCTCTGTGGATGTGGGGATACCAGTGCATTTAGTATGCCTTCAGTTTAGCAAGGCTTATAGTCTCCTACAATATTCTTGTAGGCAAACTAAGGAAGTACAGGTTGTATGAATGGACTGTAAGGTGGATAGAAAACTGGATGGATCATTGGACTCAGAACATAGTAGTCAATGGCTCTGTGTCTAGTTGGCAGCCAGTATCAAGTAGAGTGCCCCAGAGGTTGGTCCTGGGACTGGTTTTGTTCAATATCTTCGTCAATGAACTGGAAGATGGCATATAGTGCACCCTCAGCAAGTTTGTAGATAATACCAGCCCTGGGGGAGTAGTAGATATGCTGGAGGGTAAGGTTAGGATTCAGAGAGACCTTGACAAATAGGAGGATTGGACCACATGAAATCTCATAAGGTTCAAAACGGACAAGTGCAAAGTCCTGCACTTGGGATGGAACAATCCCATGCACCAGTACAGGCTGGGGGCTGACTGGCTGGGCAGCAGCTCTGCAGAAAAGGACTTGAGGATTACAGTGGACAGGAAACTGAATGAGACAACAGTGTGCTCTTGTTACCAAGAAAGCTAGGCTGCATACTAGGCTGCATTGATAGGAGTGTTACCAGCAGGTCAAGGGAAGTAATTTTTACCCTCTATTCAGCATTGGTGGGGTCACATCTGGAGTACTGTGTCCAGTTTTGGGCCCCCTCACTACAGAAAGGATGTGGATAAATTGTACAGCATCCAGCAGACATCAATAAAAATGGTTAGGGGCTGGGGCACATGACTTCTAAGAAGAGGCTAAGGAATCTGGGCTTAGTCTACAGAAGAGAAGACTGAGAGAGGATTTAATAGGAACCTTCAACGATCTAAAGTGGGGTTCAAAAGAGGTTGGAGCTAGACTGCTCTCAGTGGTGGCAGATGACAGAACAAGGATCAACAGTCTCAAGTTGCAGCACGAGAAGTTTAGGATAGATATTAGGAAACATTGTCTAAGTAGGAGGGTAATAAAACAGTGGAACAGGTTACCCAGAGAAGTTGTGGAATGTCCATCCTTGGAGGTTTTTAAGACCCAGCTAGAATAAACCTTGGCTGAGATGATATAGTTGGGGATGGTCCTGCTTTGAGCACGGGTTGGACTACATGACCTCCTGAGGTTCATTCCTACCCTAATTTTCTATGATTCTATGATTAATTGGGAAACATGATGGCCCAGGAGTGAAGCCCATTATTTATACACGTTGCCAAATATTAACCCAAAATTCTGCTGTAGAATTGTAAATTCTAATCTATCGTGTTCTGAATTTTGTTTTAGTTCTAAAATCTAATCTGTAGTGTTCTGAGCCTTGTTGTAGATTACTGTACTATATTTTTGAATGGAACGGGCCTCCTAGGGATAGCTGATGGTTCATGCAAGTATTGTATTATAGGAGTGGAAAGTCATCTGTGATTAAGACCACTGGGGAGGTGTATGATAAGCTTCTTAATAGACAAGGTAGCTAGTTAACTAAGTACTTTAGCCTTCAGCTAGTAAGGATTGCTTTAGTGAGTTTCTTGAATTATTTCATAGACATCAGGGCTGGAAGGGACCTCGGAAGATCATCGAGTCCAGCCCCCCGCCCAAAGGGCAGGAAGTCAGCTGGGGTCATAGGATCCCAGCAAGATAAGCATCCAGTTTCATCTTGAAGGTGTTCAATGAAGGCACTTGAACCACCTCCGGTGGCAGGCTGTTCCAGACCTTGGGGGCTCGGACAGTAAAGAAGTTCTTCCTTATGTCCAGCCTGAAACGATCTTGAAGTAGTTTGTGACCATTCGACCATTATGCCCATTTAAGAACCATATGTTGGTGCCTAAACACTCATGTAAAATCTGGTTTTGTTCATGAAATTATGCTTCCTAAAATGTATATATATATTTTCTCTACAGACTATACTGATACTTTATGTAAGCACATCAAACCACATTAAATAAACTTGTTGCTTTACCTAAATTACACTTGTTATTACTGAGTATTATGTTTGGTTTAACTTCAATGCATTATCATTAATACTGATTTCATTAAATGTTTACATAGTATTTAATACGTCTATGAATTTAAATATAAAACCCTACATTAGTATCTTGTAAATAAGAGAAATAGGAATTTTTAGATCCATTAATATCTATGCAACACTTCTCTAGTTAAGTTTAACAAATTTAAATGCATTTAATATTGCAAATGGCTAAGCTATTGCTAGAACTGGAGCTGTCATGAAAATAGGAAAACACATTTTGTCTTATACAAATTGGATAAAGGCCTTCGCTTTAGACATGCCTGCAATCTCATTTTATGCATGTCACTTATAGCAATCTTCATTAATAGCACCAGAAAACATTTTTCTCCACTCTTCCTTGATATAACATTGCGCTTCCTGAAAAGTAGGTGCCAAAGTACGACAGTCTCAAACAAAAGGTATGGCCATTTCTATAATTTTTCTCATTTTGTGGGCCAATTCATGATTGCTCTGCTTAGTTGTCTGGAGCTCATATGCTATTGAAAGCTAAACTGAAATTCAGAATATCAGAACTGCAGTTCAGGTAGATGAACTGACTTATGAAAATAAAGCATTTTAAAATAACAGCACCAATGATTTTGGTCAATACATAAGCAAATTAGTTGTTAAAGCAAATATATATATTTTCAAATCACCACCTATTTTCAAATTCAAATACAGATGATTGTTTATGGTGGGGGGTGCATAGACAGAGGGCTATACACACGTGCACACACACACAACTGATGAATAATTTAAACTATTATTAAGGAAAGAATAAGTCAAGGAGATAAAAATAATACTATAAATCACGTTGTTTTGATGTACATTTTCTTCTTGAACAAACACATCACATATTTAAAATGTATTTAGGATATCATTGTTAGAGAAAAGGTTCAGGCTGGACATCAGGAGACATTACTTTACAGTTAGGGCTGCCAGGCTCTGGAACGGGTTCCCAAGTGAGGTGGTTCTCTCTCCTACCTTGGGGATCTTCAAGAGGAGGCAGGACAGATATTTGGCTGGGTAATATGACCCTGACACCCATTCCTGCCCAGGGCAGGGGGTTGGACCTGATGATCTGTTTAGGTCCCTTCCAACCCTAAGCATCATGATACTATGATACCATAGGAAAAACTATGTAAATATATGCATATTTGAACCCTTTTTAGAATGCGCTTTTAGCCCCAACTCCCAAATGAGATATTTTTATTTTTACTGGGGCAAGAGCTTAATGAATCACTTGATCTGAAAACCTTATCAATACTCATGTGCTTAATTTAATTTAAACTGTTCAGCTCACTTTACAGTGTTTACAACGATCTCTTTGAAACAATAAGAAAAACCAGAACACTGAATTGAAATGGCTAGGACTTTCTACGTTTAAGCAACAAGGAAATTTGTGAATTTCATAATACTTTTGTTTCAAAAATGAAAATTTGAGACTATTATAAGATTGCAAGACTACGGCAAGTAGATGTAATCTATTTACACACATGCATGCTTCCCTTTTTTCATCTCACAGATCAGCTGCTGGTTTATGGTTGGAGGAGATCTTTTGTTTTTCTGACTGTGCCTATAACTTTTTACATCAGAGAGCAGACTCAGTCACCCTGAATGTCTACCACACTAAGCAAAGCAATCTCTCTCTATTCTCTCTGTCATTCTCTATTGTAGAATGACAAACTGTTTGTTAACTTGGATATGTGAATATGAAGAGAAAAGGCATGAGAAAAAGAAAACAGGTGGGAGAAAGATTTCTGGTTAATGACAATCTGGTGAAATCCCTTTCAGGCTTATCTACTTGTACTGAGGATTATCTGCCCCTAATGCAACACTAAATATTATAAAGAAAACATAGCGTCCTGTTTCAGCTCTCATGCTAAGAGAAATTGCTGGTCTTCAATATGAAATAAAAATCATTTGGAAGCTACCTGTTTTTCCCCTCTTACCTTTAATGGCACATACTGAAAGAGTGTTCACAATCATAGACATTTTTCAGTATGCTGATGATACAGTAATCCTTTGCTTACACAGGTCAGCTGCCATGGTACAATACTAAAATTGTCATATGAAATGGTCAGAATTACCCAGTGACTTGATAAAAATCAGCTTACTTCAAATCTAATCTGGGGACAGTACACAGATTGCTCTGTGTTAGAGAAACTGCAAATATGACAGAACAAAAGCATAGTGCTGAACTACCAGACACAAATATAAAATCAAGTTTGCTGTGGTTTTTTTTTTGAACACTAAAATAAAGTGTCACTGCTATGCCAGGTCATATGAGACAGCATAATATAACTCAAAACATCTTGAAGCCTGGTTTAAATATTTTTTTTAAATGAAGATGCTCATCCATGCCAATTAAACTATTTTTCAAGTTTTGCTTCATTTCCTTGATTTTCTTTTGCTCACTTTTTGCCACTGCACCCTCCCTTCCTTCCTTCCTTTTATTTTTCACTCTAGATTACAAGTATTATGGGCACAGAACTAGTGAACTTTGATTTTTCACAGGCCCAGCAACACATACTAATACTAAAATGGTCCTTGATTCAGGTCCTCATATGTTCATTTTACGTGACTTTTACTGAAGCTAGCTCACTTCGGCCCCATGAGATGAGCACAGAATTGGTCCTCAATTCCACCTTTCCAATTTTGTTAACCTCGAGTGGACCAAAAAGACTTTCTACCTGAGAAAAGAAGCACAACATTGGCTTAAACCTGATAAATATCATAAACCAGCTACCATTTCACAGAAAATATGAGCAACCACAACTCCCTATGTTTTTCTTATCATCTCTTCTTTTGTTTGTGTTAAATTAACAATATAGGAGATCTACATCATGAAAAGGAACCCTTGACACAAGGTTTAAATGAGTCAAGGGATAAACCAACATTGTACTAAACTTTAAAGGCACAATAGAGTCCTGACAGCAGAGTAACAATAACCATCAACAGCTAAATTTTGGGTTCTCAGAAAAATAAGAACAAGGTAAAATAAAGAGCAACTCCAGCACTGGTAGAATCCAGAAGAGAATCAAGCTATATGCTGAAAAGTAGCTGAAAAGTTAACATGGACTGCTTTGTTTTCCAGATTGCTAGGGCATCATCAACTAATGTATTCATAACATCATCTACCTCAAACCCAGACCTAAAACCTAAAGCTAAGGGAACATGAAAATTTAAGGAACAGTCAGAATTAGTGTTACCATCTTTCTCTTGATTTCAGAAATAAATTATTTTTTGCAACTGGGGAAGGGAGAAGAGGTCTCACTGTTCCTTATTGCATAAACCTAGTACCACCACGTTCCCTTGCACCTCATTAGAAATCACAGGGCTTTGCTTAATCTAGTCTGAGCAGTGCATAACCATTGAAGTATTGCCTAGTGAAATGTTTCCCTTTCTGAAATGTCTTTTGCACTCACTTATCATTTCACTCTGGAAATGTTTTAATTTGCACTCCAAAGCAACACTTTTTCAGGATCTATTACTGTAGTAAAGAAAAAAAGAACAACTAATTTCAAATTATTACCAATCTAGCATGCCATAGCCATCAACAAAAGTAAAGCAATCATTAGTTTTCACATTACATTGACTGTATTAACCTTAATTCATTCCTGTTCATCAGGGGGAAAGAGAGGGAAAAAAAACATGAGTGGAAAAGCAAATAAAAAGACCATTATTTCATGAAATTAAGATAAATAATCTTGACATGCAGCTATTGGATTTGAATTTCAGTAAGGAGGAAATATGGCATGAATACAAGTAAGGTAAGCATTTTATCATTAGCACTTAAAAATAAATCTTAGCAAGGAAATCACATACACAAGAGTACTCTTAAGTCTTCCAGTGTGTATTCAAAACTATAGTAACTGACACCAAGATATGGCAATCAGGAAAATATGAGGAGGAATCGCACACATTACTAGAAGCTCATTCTGCACAAGCAATCAGGCGAATGAATGTTTCCTTCTTTCTACCTTTAATATCACTGGACTTAGAGGTGAGATATAAACAGGTGCGTTTATCTTTCTCATAACAATAACGCCAATATCCTATTAAGCGGTATACTCAGGGTGCAGAAAGAAGTTATGTTTGTTGCACAATCAACCCCTTGAAAGCACTCTACAGCCATGCCCTTCCAGAAGAGCATGGCTGCAGAGCACTTTAAAAGGGCCCAATCCCTGCAGAGCACCTTCATTAACTTGGATCAGTGCATTCTGCGAGCAGGGTTTCAATCCACTGGCCCATGGTGGGGGGGACTCTAATCCATATGCCTCACCCTCCAGCTCAGCTGAAAACCCCCCAGACTGAGCTCCCCCTGCTTCCTTCCCTGCCTCCCATTTTGAAGATAGCACTGTGGCTGGGAGGGAGGAGGGTAGTACTGGGGTTGGGAGGATGTTTGCTGTTGGATCTCCCAACCCCCATGATGTAAGAGTAAACATCTGTTTGATTCAGGGGTTCTCTGTAATTCATGGTGTTTCCTGACAAGTGCTGTGAGTTACAGCAGCGAGTTGCACTTTCTGTTTGTGCTCTCAGAATGCTGCAAATGGCATGGTAAAGAATTTAATCAAAATCATTATGAAATCAAATAGGAAATTGAGCAACATTTGCCCCATTTACTCACTCTAGCTGAAGTAAATGAAACAAAAAAAAAGTGTAGGATTTGGGCCTTAATTAACACAACCAAGTTTCCCACTTAGCTCACTAAGGGCCTTGTCACATGTTACACTTAACACATAATATTTAGATCATAGTAAGCATTAATACAACTTAGAAAGTCTTCTGAGGAGTCATACATGAATGTTTACTACAATCTAAATATAACACATGCTTAGTGTAATGTGTAGCAAGGCCCTTAGTGAGCTAAATGGGAAACTTGGTTGTGCTAATTAAGGCTCAAATCCTTCACCATCTAAATACAGATTGTAGTACTGTACCAGAGTCATGAGTTGGCTCTGGTGAAGTCCCAGGGCTGAGACCAAAAATCAGCTGATTTTCAGGTTTCAGCTATGATTTTGCACTGAACCAGTTTAGGTCTCTCATGGGATCTAAGGGCTAAGACCAAAAAATCAGATAAGTTTGAGGTCTCAGCCCTAGGATTGTACCAGAATGATCTCAGAGCTGAGACACAAAATTCATCTGATTTTTGGTCTCAGCCCAAGGACCCACCAGAGTCAATTCAATACTCCCATGCTGTCCTGGGGCTTTGGATCCCAGCATCAGGACCACAGTTGACTGCATTATCTCCATGGAGAAGTCCCACACTATGGAAGTATATAACATGTTATGTTACTTAATGTGATGGGGAGATGCTTCTACCCTGAAAGTCATAACTTTACTACAATACGATAGCACTTAGCATATATTATCCTGCTTGAATTCTCTGACACTATTTTTTTAAGTGCAGTTAACACATGCTAAGTGTAATGTGTAACAGCTCTAAGGGTATCCTGTATACCTTACAAAAATGATAGTACCCTGGAAGTCGATGCCGTAGGGCTAAGGACAGATATTGAGTAGTATTACACATATACACACACACACTTGTCTTATGGCAACATAAAGTCAGAACTCAGTATGGAGCTCTGCTTTGATAAATAGCTAATCTATGCTACTTTCTTGGCAGTCAGAGAGAGGGGCACAAATCAGAAAGGATCCCTCTCCCCTGCCCACACATAATCTCTATTAAGAAACCAAATGGGCACATCTATACATGCATTTGATCCAAGATCAGTTTATTTGCAAATAAATTACTTGTGTGTAAATGCTCCTGGGCAGGCATCTACACATGCAGGGATGTGGGAACAGATTTGCTGCTCCTAGCAACACACTGCTCCCATTTTCTGTATCCCTGCAATGGGCGCCTGCCACCAGCAGGGGGAATTTAAGGCTCTGCTAGCCCAGAGGTTGGAAGGGTCCACTGGGCTAGGAGTCTCTGGAGGGCTGCCTGCTGCCAGGTTGGGGACAATGTCCTTCTGCCCCAGGAGCAGGGACCGTTTAGCCCCAGCTCCCTGAACAGGGTAGGGGACTTCAAAAGAGCTGCAAAGGAAGGGCAGGTCCAAGCCCCTTGCCCTGATCCACCAGTGGGGCAGCTAGCAGTGAGCCCTCAACTGGGACCTGGCTGGGAATTCCCTGCCCCAGCTGGGGGCTTGATGCTAGCTGCCCCACCTGCAAATGGGGCAGGGGCTTGGACCTGCACCACACCTGCAGCTCTTTCCAAGTCCCATGCCTTGATTGCCTGATTGGGGCATGGGGCTGGCACCTGCCCCTGACCAGAACAGCACCCAATCCCTGCTCCACAACTGCGAGTTGTGGGCTGGAGAGCCTGTTTCCTGCTCAGCTCTGTGAGCATGGACCTGGGTGGGGAACAGGCTGGGAGCTTGTTCCCCATTCAGCTTCATGAGTGTGAAGCTGGGTGAGGAACAGGCTCCCCAGCCCCAGCCAGCAGGGAGCTCCCAGCATCAGCTCTGTGACTGTGAGGCTAGCACTGGAAGATATGTATCTCCCAGTGCCCGCTCCATGGTCACAGGACCAGCACTGGGAGATAAGGATCTCCCAGCATCGGCCATGCTGTCATGGAGGGGGCACTGGGAGATATGGATCTCCCAGTCCCAATTCCCTGATCATGATATGAGTTGGGGGCTTGGTAATCTCCGCTGCCAGGGCAGGGGGACATAGTCCCCTTCCAGGCTCCACCATGGAGCCCACTCCAGCAGCAGGCAACTCCTGGGGGCAGGGAACAATCCCTGACCCCTGGTAGTCACATGACTGGGAGCAGATTTGCTTCCAGTCAGGTATCTACATGAGTGCAACTGTGTAGTAATCACTCATGGGTAAATTTGCTAATTGAATTTGCAGGTAGCAAATTTACTCTTGATTAGTGAGGTTTACTTCACAGTAAGCATGTGTACACGGAGACGCACAAGCTTCCTGCATAGTAAACTATGCTACTTCATAGAAAAGCATCTCATGTAGATGCACCCAGTGTATATTTAGTCACTGACATAGAGCCTCATATTAAAATGTTTGTCCTACAAATTGTCCTGATTCTTCAGATATCTTTTCATCCAAGAAAAAAGAGAGGTAGTGATGGAAAGTTGTTTTGGCATGGGGGAGCCCTTTTAAATTAAAAATAAATAAATAAAATAATTAACAATTTCCCATGGGCCTTGTATATACAAGTCAAACTACCAAATCAAACCCAGGAGATTGCAGGATTAGGCATATTGCAAAAAGCATATGAACAGTTTAAGTACAATGGCACATTTACACACATCAAACATAGGTACCACTGCTCTGATTTTGGGTTCTAAAACTAAGTGATTCCTCACCTGAGATTGTGTAATGAGAGTATTTAATGAATTCTAAGAACTACTAAAGTTTCAGTCAACCCTAAATCCCATACATACTCTTAATTTTTAAAAACATTGAAAATATAAATGCACAAAGCAAACTGCGACATAGGAGTGAATTCTTATAGTCTACAATCTGCTCTGAAACAGAAGAAGTATGCTTTAGAAAAACATTCCCTCACTTGTCCTTATTTCAAAGAAGGTAGTAATCTGCTATGACTCTTTAGCACCAGGGCATTGTTACCTTGAGTTGCAATTTAGGAAAAAAAGTACTATTGATTTTCATTGAAGTGTTGCAAGCAGAAGGAATGCAGAATCAGTACCTTCTACCACAGAAGACTCCATGTATTGGGAAACTCAAGAAACTCATTTATCATATATAAAAATATTCCATTTAGTGGGGTTCACAAATTAGTTAAGTATAGGCTTTGGGTTTCAAGTTTGAGTTGGGATATCTAAGGGCTTCCTCTTGTCAAATGTAGCTAGAAATCATTTTAAGGATTTTTTAAACATTCAATTTCTTCTATATTTATCTCTCTATTTCCTCACTTCTCATGTTGCCATCATTCATCTTATTTTGTTTTCCTCCATGGATTATTCCTTTAAGGACAAAGGCAGATACCAAGATGCTCCAGAAAAGTCTCATTGCATTAAAAATTGATTATACTAAGGGTTGTGCAAGTATGAAAAAGCATGTGAAAAAAAGGATGGGGGAGTGGGAAGGCGGGGAGGGGGGGAGGGAAAAAAATGACCCAAGTCTGATTTTTTGTTTGGTACCCAGAGGAAAAAAACAAAACAAAAAACCCCAGCCTTTCCTGAAATTGCTTTCCTGAAGACCTGGGAATATGTATGAGGTATGTTAAGCCCATTAATAAATTGGCATTAGGTTGTAGTTATTAAAACCGAGGCTGATTAAACTTTTCTTTATAATACTGGGTTATTAACAGACTATACAAAATTCAATGACTTACTTCAACAATATGCTTCTTACTTGTAAAAGTGGTATAGGGAACAGAAAATTACTATTAACATATTGGATACTGTGCAACATTGCTTTCAGTTGCTGCCTCAGGCCCTGAGAATATCAGATTCTTGTAATTTGGCTGCAAAATAAGACTAAAATGCTACAAACAGTTGATTTTCATACTTCTGTGGAAATATAGTTTCCCTTCATCATATTTTATTGGAAGGGCAAAGTACAAAAGGTATCAGTCACTGTAATTATCAAAACCTAATTGATTAAATAAATAATGAGCAACATTTTCAGGCCTTTTTGCCACTAGAAACATAGAAAAACATTAATGCTGGTTATGTGCGTCTATAAAATATAAATCTGAAGGGGTGCAGGGCAGGCATTTCCAAAGGTGCTGTAACTTTTGCACTTTACTTAAAGCGCTTTAGGTACAGTGCCCTAAAACTTAATAGATATTCCACAGGATGCTGCACAATGCATCTTGAGGCTGGAGGGAAGCCCCAGTTAAATACACATGCAATAAAGGGAAACTAGGTAGGCTGAGATGCACTATCATAGTTTACCTTGCAGTTAAAACACATACAATGAGGTTTAATTAAGGTTACTTCATCATTTAAAAACTGTTCTAAAGTCTCCTACACATATTAAGTGACAGCTTTAGAATGCTTTAAATAGCAAAAATAGTCACACGTCTAGTCACCCAAGCGTTCTAAGGCTAAGTCTTAACTTCTTCCCTGACAAACCATAGTGGAGAAACAAACCTCATCTATTTGTTGCAGCTCTGAACGCGCCCAAAACGAGTAGTTAGGCATTGTAGATAGCTTAGAGTGCATGCACCCCAGCACCTTTCTTCATCTTTCTTGTTTCTAAAAGCCTGAAAGTAGTACAGGTGTGTATATCCAAGACCCTTCTAAACTGCCTATACTTTCAGAAAAGCTTGGGGAGGTTTAGAGCAAGAGCACAGGAATAAGGCTTATCTTCAGTCGCTGTTTGAACAGAAAGGAAGCCTAGAAATGGCTGATGTAAACATTACTATTCCTTCAGTTAAGGGGTCCTATTTTACACTTATAAAAAAGCCACATTGCAGGGACAGGAGGCTCACAAAATTGCTTTCAGAGTTCTTTGTTGACAGTCTGGCAGCACCTACTGTTTTAGTCTCATTTTAATGGAAGTAGATGATGGAGGCAGGATGTTGGGGACTACATAAGTTTGACAAATAGCAGCTGGGAGAAACAACTTAATTTAGGGTTAATAAAGTATATCATAGCATGTTCAATAATTTCCCTTAATTATGTCCAGAAGTTTACACAGAATATTGATCTTTATCTACTATTTTACACTGAAAGTACCTGATTAATTGCCAATACTTCATTATTGTTTTAATGTGATAATTATATACATGTACCATACAGCTTTGAACTATATTTGCAAATACACTTGCAGGAAGTACATGAAAACATATCAAAGTATGCAGGAGAGAAAGCCAAGATCGTAAGAAGACAAGGGAAAAGGCAGTACCTTACCCATTTGAGATTTTGTCCCTATATCAGCAAACTGGGATGTATAGCCAGTAAGAGTTTGATCCACAAAAGGACATAGCTGTCTAACTGCCTAATGGCTACTTACCATTTCAGGTGACTAGGTTAAAAAAAAAAAAATCCATTCAGCTACTATATAATCATGAAGGTGCCTAAAGTGCTTAGGCAAGTACATTTTCCATCAATAAACTCCCATGATGCTTAAATGTCTGCTTCTGGGCATGTCAGAAACCACCTAAATCTTGGCAAAGCTAAACATATCTAGCTCAGCTACATGTAAAGCCTATGAGATTAACAAAGTAAGAGTGTGACTTCTCCTGTCTCACCTGTGGGGTCCATTTCGGTAGGCATGCTCTGCAAACTAGGTTTTATACAGAAAACAGAGGTTGTAGGTGGTAGTGATGCCCGGCTTTTACCCAGTGTTTTAAGCTTTTACCCAGTGTTTCAAAACTCTGTTCTGCCTAAGGAGTTGTGAGTTTGCATCAGCCTTTGTTACCAAAACATAACCTAATCTAGAGTAAGTTTCTCTCAGTCCTCTCTGTATGTATTTATTTGCTGTAGCAGAGAAATATGGAAAGACTGAACATGATCTGTATTGTGGGGATTTCTGAAAGGATTCACTGTTCCAAAGAATATTTGAGTATTTTATCCAAGGTAGAACAATGTTAAAAGGAGTTTCAAAAAGCCCTGAACCCAGAATACCCTATAAAGTGGTGGGTTGGGCATTCTTCTGGGAAGTAGACACATAAACTTAAGTCCCTCTAAGCTATGAAAAGGTATGAACTAGCTCTTGCTTCCTGAATGACTGCCCCAGACTGGATGGTTGGGATACTGGTTAAAGTCAGTCTCCATCTGGATTCTGTGAGAAAAAGGGTTGGCTTAGGGTCCTGTTGCACCTTATACCATGAGCCGCACAATTACTAGGTGTTAATGCCAGTTTGAGTTTGATGCAGTCGCACATTCAAGTCATCAGGGCCTTGGAGGGAAAAGGTAAGAATCCCGACTTCCCATTCCAGGCTTCGCCTCCCACCCCTAGGGCTGCTTCCCACCCTGACTTCCCCTGCCCCCTAGCTCCCACTACCCTCTCCTCCATTTACTTGTGGCTGCCCACACTGTCTGTCCCAGGGGAGCATGCAGGGAAGGGTTAATGTGCCTGCTTGGCACTTGCTGCCACCACTGCTAGGCTCCAGGCTGAGCCTAGCCCAGAAAGCAGCAGCAGTGGCTACAAGTAGGCAGTAGCAGGGAGGGGTGGGAGGCAGTGAGCAGGTATCTGGGGTGGGCAGTGGGGGCAGTGAGCTGGATTTGGGCCAGTGGGGGAGTGGGAGTGGGTAGGGCATTTACACTAAGGTGTAGCCTAGAATGGCCATACCTTTGTGTAACAGGAGCTGGGCAACACAGAGATAATCCTGCCCTAGAGTGGCCTAACTTTGGGCTGCCTAAGGAGTGCTTAAAACGAGTTGTAAGTGTTAATGTGCAGACAATCCAGGGGTTAAGAGCTCTGGGAGCCACCCAAAATTATTGTGTATAGGCACTTAGGCAGCTAACTGCAGGGAATCCTAGCTGTGAATCCCAAGTGAAGGGATTCATTTCTCTTATGCCATACCCCAACTATCAGCATTACTACTGACTAGCCAAACACTCAGTATTCTGCCTTTTGTGGACCATTTGTCAGTGCCTGCTTCTCCTCATGAAATGCATGGAGGAGCCCTGTGCCCAACACAGAGATGATGAGTAACAAGGCACTTGAAAGTTAGATACTATTGGGCATGTCTACACGTTCATCAATGTGCAGTAGTTACTGCACATTTAGTGTAGTACTTGCTTAATGAAGTACTAATTAATTGAGCAGTAACTACATGGTGTCTGGTTTGTTAGTGACACTTAGTGCACAGTAGCCTAATACTACTGTGCAGTAATGTATTAATATGGTTTTTGCCCAGAATGCTAATGGGCACTGTTATTAGGCTACTGCGCATTAAGCATTTTGTGTAGATGTGCTCACTGTGATCAACATTATAGCACATATGGCATTTTCTGGATGTAGTTCTAAGTGAACTGTCAAAAGTCACAGTGTGGGCAATTAGTAGAGACAAAATTAAAAATCCAAAGCTCCTGGCTCATAGATCTAAGTGCTCTGTTCATAGATCATGCTGCCTCTTGTCTTCATTTTGCATACTGATTTTGTATTCAGCATATTCTATATAAGAGTATAAAATGTAAAGATTTAACATTTGCAAGATGTTGTTTTCAAAACCACTCTTTGATTCTAAAATAAGTTATGATTTTTTTTCCTCTGAGGGTTACTTATTTACATTTTTCCCGTGCCTGTTCAAATGTGATAGAAATAGAATTGTCATATCCATAAGTCAAATATATATTTTAGCAACTCATAACAAAGATTAGGTATAACTGAATATATATGAATAAGCAGATTTGGAATAACCAGAAAATCATCCATATATGAAACAATACACTAAATAATGTAGGAAGTGCCAAAATATCTATCTGTCACAGGGCTCCTCAGTGCCTGCTCCTAGGGAGTAGAAACTGCCAGGGAGAGAGAGCCCTGGCAGGACATAATGAGCCCAGATGAGGGTTGCCAGGGTAACGAGCACAGCTGCGGGTTGCCGGTAGGAGGCAGGGCCTGGCCCTTATAAAGCCCAGGGCTGAGACCAGGCTAGCAGTTCCCTGCCAGCAGCCAGAGGGGCAGG
>NW_005841854.1:5196640-5215511 GCF_000455745.1 Alligator sinensis | reverse complement strand
CATGCGGCCGGAGGGGCAGGGGCAGGGGCAGGGGCAGGGGCAGGGGCAGGAGCAGGAGCAGGAGCAGGAGCAGGAGCAGGAGCAGGAGCTAGAAGGCGAGTGATGCAGGAACTGCTCTAGCTGAGAGAAGGATGGCAGCTCTGAGATGTTTGAGCACCATGGTTTAGCCAGGAGGCTTTATGTTTGAGTTATAGCCAGGAGGCTTGAGTTTATGTTCAGGCTTTGATATTACACCGGAGGTTTGGGTGAGGCTGTAGGGGTTGGAGGAGGCCTCATAGGGACCCCAGAGGGGTGGGGCCTGAGTGCCTGAGTGAAGGCACAGTACTTTAAGGGGGGACCCCAGTGGTATGGGAAACCCGGTACTGGTGAAGGCGCAGCTCGTAGTGCGGAGCGCAACCAGTGGGTTGCGGGCGGGGAACGTAGACCCCGGGTTGTGTGTGCGGTACGTAGACCCCAGCCCCAGAGAGGGGCAGCTTTGAGACGCCCTAGTGCAGGCACGACGAGCCCCAGGGAAGGGGCAATATTACTAAGAAGCCCAGTGCGGGCGCGACGAGCCCCAGAAGGGGGACTATCGAGAAGCCCAAGGTGGGCACGGCGAGCCCTGAGGAGGGGGAGCGCCATATTGAGAAGCCTAAGGCGGGTGTAGCAAGCACGGCCATAGGCTAGTAGTGCGGCAACAGCCCTCAGATAGGGGCAGGGTGCTGCGGTGGACCCCGACGGAAGGGGTTAGTAGTACGACGCCCCAGGAGAAAGGCGAGGTGCTGCGGTGGTCCCCGGAGAAAGGGGATAGCAGAGGAGGCCCGGGGAAGCGGGCGTGTATTTTGACGGACCAACATCTGGTACATCAGCAAGGATTGGGCTGCAGTATTGGGGAGGATAGGAGCCGCAGAGAGCGCCCCCTGGCATCGGGGCACTAATGGGCAGCCTCCCGCTTAATTGACATCTGTGATTGAATCAATTGTCATCAAAGGCGTGGCAGGCGAGATAGTCGGGCGGTTGCCCACAAGACAGGGGGCGGGTCATGGAGACTGGCCCTGAGGAGGCCCCCGTCACACTATCCAATAACTTGGAAATCTGTCAGCTATATAGTATGATGTGCTCTGACTACCAAATGTATGGATATTGCCATTTTGGAACATAAATTTTAGCATCTGGGATAATTAAATGTTATTTGACAAAGACTATGATGTAGGAGTGTTAATCCTCCCTTATTATAGGAAGCGCATAATTTTACAAATAAGTTTTGGCTTTTCTTGCCCATAAAGCAATACATACTTTGCTTTAGAACCATTTTAATCTTGCATTATAACTGCAGATATTTGAGAAAATCTAATGCAGATTAGTATCTTTACTAGATACATGCACTGCTCTGAATTTTTAAGGTAGAAAACAAGTATTTTTATTTTTTTTATAAACTCATTTTTGTTTAGCTGAGTATCAAACATGGGTTGAGTATTTGGTTTCCTTCATAGCTTCGTTTTATTACAGTTCATGTTCATTAAGAAAGGAGGGGAGGGGGGGAATAAGACAAAGGAGAATACCACAATTTATTTAAAAACAGAAGAAAAAGATGGAAAAAAGGAATGTAAGAGGTCATCATATTAGTAAATTATATATACACACATCTGTCATTTCAGTGATCAGAAAATAAGGAGATCTATGCTAAATGAGGCAAAAATAACACCTTGTAGAGTAGTCAGCATTATAGCTCCTATCACCATGTAAGATCCAGGAAAATATTAGCTTTTCCTACAAAGTTAAAAAAAAAAAAAAAAAAAAAAATGCTGTTTAAAATGTGTCGTGGCTCCTGAGGATAAATTACAAGGTTTTGCAGATTCTAATTTAAAATATTAAAAGCTTCCTTTTTCTGGGGAAAAAAGCCCTTGAATGCTTCCTACGTAGGATTTACAGTATTGAGAAAAACAAATCCCTTGAGAAGTCATTGGGCACAACAAAATTTTGAAGCAATGATATGGTACTGTGCGAACATAATTTCAATGGTCTGCCAATGCTCAGAGTTCCACTGACCATCTGCTGCTTAGGGTGTGGAATTCCACTTAGTATTATTTTAAGTCCCAGAATATCTCCTTCCTCCTAATTCATGCTTCACTGTCTCCAGTTGCAAATGAAAAAAAAAAATCATTAATTTATATCTGCTTATGCAACATCTCTGTATACTGAGTCTTAAGGAAACACATGTATGCACACACACAAACTCCACCACCACCGTCACCACAAAAGGCAATGGTTGGGTTAAATTTAACTTTTATCAAGGTCTAGCTTGAGAAAAAATACCATTGGTTTAAGTTAAATTAAATAACCCAGATGCATTTATGCAACCTTTTACTATATTTTTTTTACTTGGCAGGAAAAAAAATATATATATAGTAAAAGGTTGCATAAATGCATCTGGGTTATTTAATTTATTTAATTTTTTAATTTATTTTTAATATGTAATCTGAGAGGGAAGGACAGCAAGCTTCAGTAGGGAAACATTATTTTATATAACAATTTTGCTTTAAGTCCATGATTTTCCTTATTTGCACTGATGCAGAAAATGTGAGAACATTTTATTCTTAGTTAATTGCAGTTGGGCAGCAATACCCAATAAATATATTCTGTAAAGACTGATTTTCCAGGAAAAAAAAAAAAAAGGTTCTACAATATCACCAGCTGATTTTCAGTTGCAAGGTGACCAGGTTGTTCTTGTGATATTAATCATCAAAGTTAGGATGTTTCTCATCCAAAATCAATATTGAAAACTCAAAAGAATAAAACAAAACAAAGCAAAATACCTTGTTTTCATAAAAGCTCTGAGGCAGTACCGGTCTGTGGAGGGACCCTGTTTCACTTTTCTTGCAATGTCTGAGGGTGATTTAAATAATAGTATTATTAACTACAACCCAGGTTGTGTCTGATTATCAGACTGTTCGGCAGAAATAGGAAATTATATAGGGAATTATATAGTTATAATATTCTACCTTCTTCCTTGGTACAACCCTTTGTTGCCCATCAGTCACAGAGTCTCCATGGTTTGAGGCAGATTTTGTAGTCTTCTGGGATCACTTGTGTTGTCTCAGCTTTTAGATCCTAATTAAAGTATAATCTGGTTGTCTTCAAAATAGTTTTGACACCTAAGCTTTATCAACAGCAAAATAACAGTCCTCATTATATTCCTTAGACTTTTCCTTCCAGAGTTAAGAGAAATTTGAGAATAAATTTGATGTCTTCAGAGACAGAGGCTTTGAGATAAAACAGCAACATTTAAAATCCAATATGGCTAACACTGGTATTGTTTGTAGGAGCTCATTTCTTAAAATTTACGAGAGTCAAGTGTAATACTACATTAAAGAGTTGTAAAGGATGTTTATCTTACATCACCTCATAGGCTTAAGCACAGACTAAGATACACTAGGATATGTAAACTTAATTATGTTCTCTTTTGTAGCCTAAACTGAACAATGGTTATCTGGTTTTGTTGGCCTGAATCCTTGTTGAAATGTTGAGTCAAGTGTCCTATAAAAACAGTATAGAGTGGATGTACAGAACTTATCCTTGTATAGCTAAAACTCCCATAAATTATAAGGATAAGTACAGGCATTCAAAAACCCTGAGGCTGAATTGATTCAGTCTTTGCAGGTTAGTCTAAGATACAAAGATTAAATCATTAAACAAATGACACACACATTCACTTTTGATCAGTAAATGCAGCCATATGCATGCAGTGGCTCAGGCCAGCCAGCAGCAAGGGTGCACTAGAGCACAGTTCTTTGACATGGGCTCTGTGTTTGCTTCCTCTTCCTGCTGGGATTTGCAGTCCAGACTCAGAGCAGCAGGACTCTGCAGGGTTGCTCATCATTTCCTCTTCCTGTTTCTAGTTGCCTCTGGGATTTGTAGCCCACAGTCACAGCCAGCACTAAGCAAGCAAGGCAGGGCAGCTCTGTACTTGGGGGAAGGGAAGTTTAACCCCTGGCCCTGGCCCCAGACCCCAGCAGGGTTTGCCTTGGGGGGGCAGTTAGCCAGTCCTCACTTCTCCAGCTAGGGAGCAGAGGAGCGAGGCCATCCCTACTCTCGGGACCAGACAATAGGGCTTCAGGTGTAGATTAAATTCGGAGGAGACTTGGCCGCCAAATCTCTGAATCAGAATTGAATCAGGACACCAATAAAAAGGTCTGAATTGATTCAAAGCTCTTCAAATCAATTCAGAAAAGATTTGGAGAGCTTCAGAGTTTCGGGCAGTTCCCACTCACCACTGCAGGAAGCTGGACCTGGACTCTATGCCTGTAAGTAGGGGTTTGGGGGGGGGTGACTGGAGGAGGGGGGAGAGGGGACATTGGGGGGACCCCATCAGGCCCCATCCCATGCTTGCTCCCCCAGCCTCTCTGAGTGCCCCCTGCCCAGTGTCTCAGTGCTTAAAAAAAACAAAAAAACCCACACTTACCGGCTGCTGCCAGGCTGGGGGGGGGGGGTGATCCCCAGTGCCCCCTAGTGCCCTGCACTGTGTGGGGGGCTCTATCATGAGCCTCCATCCCCTGTCCATTCTCACAGCCTCATTGATAGCTACCCCACCCAGCCCTAGCTCCCAGTACTTTAAAAATTTTTTTAAAAGCCCCGCACTCACTGGCTGGTGCAGCAGCTGTTGAGGGTTTCCGGCAGCAGCTGTTGAGGCTTCCGGTGGCTTGTTGTAGAGTCCTCCATGCAGTGTGGAGCAGTGGGGGGCAGTAGGGATTGCCTCCCCACCTTGCAGCAGCCAGTGAATGTGGGGAATTTTTTTCTTTTTCTTTTTAAAGAGCGGGACACTGGGACCAGGTGGGGCAGCCATTGATGGGGCTGGAGGACAGGTGGGGGATGGGGTCTGTTTGATTTGGAGATTTGGCCGATTTGGTGGCGGCCAGATCTCCAAATCAGATTCAGCTGAATTGATTCGGAACAGTGATTCAAATTACCAAATCAAATCGCTGTCCCCTGAATCAGCTGAATCCAAAGTGAATACTTCCTGCTTTAAACAGGCCTACCAGACAACACAGCCCAGCCCAGGGCTGCAAAATGCTGGGGGACTCTGATTTAACTTGAACAAGGAAGGGATCTGAGATAGAAGTTTCATAAACTGGTTTGGCCTAAATCAGTTAAGTCTGATACTACTTTCAACCAGGTTTATCTTAAACCAGTTTCAGCCATTTCGACACTGGTTTATGTGCACTGAAGTTCTATTCTGTTACAGGTTTAAACCAGTTTTTGATCACTTAAACCAGTTTGTGTAACTTGTATCCCTAGCCTAAAAGACACATGTAGGTCACGTCCACATGTGCAGGCACGTGCTCTTTCAGCAGCTCAAGTAACAGCAACATAAATTTATGCCAGAGATTTGTACCTTAGGATACATGCCTGAACTTGCACTTCGGTGTGGGGCAAATTTTTGCCACTTGGGGCAAACTGACCCTGACCAGATACTTCCAGATCTGCAGCCAGGGGGTGCTGAAGGCTGGCACCAGCACAGGTGCTGCTCCAGCTGTTGCCCTGGTGAGTAGCTCAGGGCTACTTGCTCTCAGAAGTTTCTGAGGCCTGGCTAATTGGTATCTGGGGACACTACCCCCTGTGCCAGCTGGACTACTACAGCAGCCCTGACCTAAAGTGGTCCCTTCACCCTTTACTCACTGCAGCAGTCTGGCAGTGTGGACTGCTGCCTGGTTGTGACCTACTGCCACCTGTAGCAACATCCACCCTCTTGGACCTGCAGCCCCATATGTACACCTGTCAGACCTGGATGGGGATCACATGGCCACCTGGGCTGTGGCCACCTGGGATGCAGCAAAGCCATCTGCACCTCTGGGACAGCTGCCAGTGGGATGTGGCTACACAGTTTGTCTTCATGCAGCTGCCATGTGTGCCCCTGCACTGCTATCTGGGCAGCTATTGCCTGGAAATTGTGCTTACTGTGGTAGCCCACTTTGAACTGTCAAAGAACATCCTCCTGGCCCCAAATGGGCAGCCACCTCATTTGCCCTCCAGCTGAGTCCCCAGTGCCAGCCCTGGGCAGGCTCCTCTGCCTGGGTCCCGCCACTTGCCTCACTAGCAGGATCCCTTGTGTTCCCTGTTTAAAAATTGCAAATTCTCTAATAAAAAAATCCCAAATTCACTCTTTAAAATACCCCAAAATATGTGTTTTTCCATGATTAAAGTAAAAATGAAATACCACTAGACAGAATTTACAATTTTAAAGCAATTTGGAAACATACCTGTGCCTCTATCATCATAAGATACATTCTAAATATCTATATGCTTTAGTGTTTACTTTTGGTTTTTTTATCATAGAAAAATCAGAGCTCCCCCTGACCCCTTCACTAACCAGGATGTGGGAATAGCTGCCCCTGCAGCCATAGCTCCTGCCAGCAGGTCCAATCCTGTCTGACAGCTGAGCACACAAGGTGTGAGATATGTGGGTGAAATGTGGGGTTTGTAGGAGGGTTATGGGAAGGAGTGTGGGGGGTGTGGGTGGGGGGGTTCATGGGTGGGTGTGTGGGAGTGGAAGGGATACAGGGTGTGTGGGTGAGTGTGAGAGGGATGTAAGAGGGTGTGGGATGTGTGGAGGGCGTATGGGGGGAGCTGCCACACGTCCACCCCCCACCCTCTGAAGCACACAACCCCCTGTGCTGACAGCAGCAGCCAGCTGGGCCTTTGGGATGCTTATGGCCCAGTGTAGGCACAGCCATGGCACCATCTGATCTGGGGCATGAACATGACAAATGGAGCCAGCCTGATGCAGGCTGGCCTGGCCCGCTAGTGTGCATCTTTGGACAGGACCAGAATGGCTCCTGCCACCACCTGCAGCTCCGGTTCAAAGGCGTGTGCTAGCAGGGCAGGCCAAGCCAAGCCAAGTCAAGCCAAGCCAGGCCAGGTCAAGCTGGCTCCATTTGCCATGTGTAGACCTTGGGTAAGGTGGTACTGCACTGCCATGGGGCTGTGCCTGCAGTGGGCCACGAGCACCCTGATGGCCCAGCCGACTGCAGTTGTCAGCTCCAGGGGCTGTGCACTGCAGAGGGTCAGTAGAGTGGGTAGGCATGTCCTGCCTCCCCACTTAAACCTGCTCAACAAACCTCACACCCACAACCCCCACAGCCCCCTCACACACACACATACAAACCCCACATTCCCCCACCCCCATGTCCCTACTTACCTGGACCAACTCCTGGGTCAATTCACCACTGCAGCCTTACCCTGCTCCTACTTGCTGAGGCAGTGTGCCGGAGCAGCAGGGACATGGGGCAGCCATAGATATGCTCTGGAAGGTTCTAGAGCATCTTTATGGAGGACTCAGACTCTGCTTGTTTCAAGGCATGCTTCAGGAGCATGTCCTGCATCACTTTTTTTCCATGTGTTTTTTATTTATACCAGGATTTCCCAGCATCAAATTTAGAGTCTGTGCTGCAAATATGCCGTGTGGGGAATTTTTTTTCATTCCTAGTGTGCGTCTTACAGTGTCTCAGATTGCTTTGAAATGCCACAACAGGCATGTGCTCACTCATCTGGACACACCCATAGTGTCTATATGAAAATGAGGGCATGTGCACATGTTTGTTGTACCTGATATATGACTATGTGATCATGTGATCCTAGATCAGGTCCCTTCTCATACATAAATTCCCAGAAGCCATGCTGGGAATGTGGTCTAAACTGGTGCGGGAAGAAGGGCAGGTGGGATCAGGCAGGGCTAGCAAGTCTGCATGGGACTTTGGTGGGTGCAGAGGGTTGTGCATGTGGAGGTGATGGGTCTGAGGGCTAAAAATAGGCTGGTCAGGGTTAGGGAGGGATGATGAAATGCACAGCCCCAGGCCTGGGGCAAGCAGCTGCGCTTTCCTAGTCCCAGGCCTGCACTCAGAACATGTACACTCATTAATTTAGATTGAGCATAGGTTAGCCCAGTCTACATAGTGCAGCTCCTTAGGTGAATTAAATTAGATCAAGCTAGCCATTTTTTGCCCAGTATAAACTCCTTGTATGTATGTATACTTCAGAACTTACATCAACCTAACCCTAGTTAGGTCAATATAAGTGTAACTTCTGCATGTACCCTGTGTTGATAATGAAACTCAAGCCACCTCAGGTGTGACTGCACCTTGTCAAGACATGCATAGGTAGGTCTATATTAGCTAGTTCAGCAACTATATAGCTATGGAAATGTACAGTTTGTGTTGGCTGCAAAATCCATTTGAGAAGCTGTATATAAAAATTAATCAAAAACTTTTTGACTGCCTCTGTTCCCAAGAATATTTCTACATATAAACCAAATCATTTTGATATTTTTTCTCTATTAATTTTTAATATTTGCTTGATACTTATTTATTTAAGGGTTTTTTTTTTCCCTTGAAAAAATATACAATGCACCCTTTCTGAATATTGAAAAGAATACAGCTTCAGCTACTTTTCCATAACCACAATATTCATATTGCATCATTAACATCTGTGCAAACATGGACACACAATGCATTTCACAGGTGCAGTTGAGGTCATCACCTGAAGGGAAACGGATTGTATAGGTGTTGCTAACAAAATAATGCAGTGTGCCAATCCTGTGGTGATGCTAATGAGGCATGAGATTGACAGAGCCAAGAATGAACATTTGAGGGTTAGAAAAACCCCACATACTTTGACTCACAAAATGAAAAAAAGGGTTATCAGAATGCATATGGAGCTCCACAATGACATTATTTAGAAAGTCACTTTTGAGGATAGAAGGACACCTTACAGGGTGAATAGCTAAACTTAACCTTTCATTTATTTAAGATGTGATATTGCACTGTCCGAAACAACAGAAAGTGACTATTCTAAAGTACATCTAAAATATGCTTTGGTCTGCTCAGTGTTTCTGTAAACATCACATAGGATAGAATTCAACCAAAAATGGTACTGCAGCATGACCTAATACATGCCAGTGAATTGAAAAAAAAAAACTGTTTCATGAACTTTTCAGCTTTGCAATAAAATTCTGATACCTATGCACTTTAGGGTGTATACAGCCATTCACCACATTCACATAGCTTACTTCAAGGTATGTGAATGAAAACAAAGAGTGGTGTGTACAAGCAATCAATAGTGCAGGGAGCTGCATGGGAAAATGCTGCAAGTAACTTGAGGTGGGGGGAGAGACAGGTGGGATCACGGGGCTGGTGGCCCATGGGGGAGTGGGTGTGTCAGGGGGCTTGAGATAGCATAGGCAGATTGAGGGGGTACAAAAAGCACAGCCCCAGGGTAGGTGGGAGTGGTTGGGCTTCCCAGGCTTGAGGCTGCACTCTAAATGAATACAGGCATTCAATAGATTGGGTTAACCTATTCCCAATCTAAGCTAGTCCTCTGAATACCTGCACAGATGGGCATTTCGATCAATTTAACTCTAGTTAGGTCAACCTAAATATAACAGCTGTGTACCCTTAGTTTGTAATTTATATTTCTGGTTTCAGTCAGAGTGATTTGCTGGTTGATTACCTTTTAACTTTTAGGTGGTATTTGTATCACTGTAGGATATTGGTATGCATGGATGGGAATAATCCAACATAGAATATTGTATCAGATTATTCCTTTCTCAAGCACAAGGCTTTCTTGGGAATTAATCTGAGACTCTGGAACAAATTTTCACTAGAACTGGAGACTTTAACAAACCTTACCAAATTAACTCCAAGTTCAGGTCACACTATTTTGTCCTTCCTGAATATAAAATAATTACATATGTGTTTATGTGTTAAAAAAATCCTTAATAGAACAAAACACTCAATTGCATACACTTCTTCCTCTATGGACAGGATGATAGACCAAGCAACATCAGCGATTTCCATGGTGCCATAGCACCCTGGGGTGCCTTAAGATCCTTTCAAGTATGTTGTGGGGTGCCCCACAATGTTAGAATTGTTAAGTGCACAAACATGATTCACATGATAAGGCCAAGGATTTCAAATATGAACCCATAGCGCTAGAAGCATTGTGCCCTATTTGTATTCTGAGTTCTTTGCAATAGAAAAAATTACTCTAATGTTTTTTCTGTAGTAAAAAAATGGGTGAAAACTAAGTGCCAGAATTTTCTGAGGGGTGTGTTAAGTCTAAGAAGGGGTGCCTGGAGCCTAACAAGGAGCACTATGGTGCCTTGAGTTTAAAAAGGTTGAGAACCACTGGCTCAATGTTTTTGAGAATGACACACAGCTATTACAGTGGTGAGCATGGAATAAGAACTAATGGAATAACATCTATCAAGTGAACACAACTGTGTTGCCATAAAAGCAAAAATGCTTCTTTGTGTACTTTATTACCTATAAGAAAGCCACATTATTGATGGCTTGAAAATGGTATTTAAAGATTTGGTTTCTGGGAATTGGCTTATAGGGAATTGGCTTGTATATACATTAGAATGGTTTAGGATGGGCAGCAGGGTTTAACTGATTTCTAAAAGCCTGGGACACGCACGCGCACACACACACACACACACACACACACACACACACACAGTCCCTCAGCCTTCAGAAGAAGACAGCTTGTCTAACACAGCAAGGCTAATGGATATACACATAGCCTGGGAAACGAGGGGCATATACCACATTGTTCCATAATATTAAACAAGGTGACACCAGCTTGCAAAGCCAAAGAGGGAGGCCTGAAATTCCTGTTTTGGGAAGGCTATGCATGTGATGACTCATGAGTTTGGAATGTACTGATGAAACAGAACATAGACAATATGATGACCACACAGAGACCAATGAGTGATAGCCATGGATGAAGAGTCATCAGAAGTCATCAGGAGGGAGAGAGAATACAAAAACAGAAACTTGAGAGTAACAAAGGGTCCCCATCCCCATCCTCCTCCTCCTCCCCAAGAGGATCCCTCAGAGGGGTCCCTGAGGTCACTATGGCCAGAAGGCACAGCACTAATCCATCCCAAACACCCCACTAAAGGGGGTGGGCCTTGGCATGCCACCTCCATAAGCATGAATGCACGTGCATTTTGAAATTTTGATTATTTGTATTCGTGTTTCTAGATATGACTATGTCAATGCATTGTTTGAATGTTATGTATGTTAAGACTGAGCAGATTTGCTCCCAGTCAGGCATCTACCAGAGCACTACTGCACCATTACTAATAGAAAGTAAATTTGCTACTTGCATTTGCAGGTAGCAAATTTACTTGTGATCAGCAAAGCTTACTGCGTAGTATGCATGTGCACATGTAAATGCACATGCTTACTGAACAGTAAACTATTCTACTACGCAGTTAAGTGTTTCATGTAGACGTGCCCAGGGATACTTAGAATAACAGAACAATTTGGTTTCAAATGAAAACACTTTTAAATATCTAATCATATCTGATTTTTTTAAGGTTCTAAGTCTGAGGATGGTAATGAGAAATAACTAAGATGAAATACTTTTTTTATTTAATTTGTCTTAAATATTTCTTAATACTTAAATACTTACTTAAAATAAGAAAGAGGTATAGTCTTCTAGGAAAAAACATGTCTTTGTTGACATGAATAGTGCACAACGTTAATATTTTATAAGAAATTATACTGCTTTTACACATTTAATGAATTATATCAGGTCCAGAGTATATGTAAGATATGCATATCCCAAAGTTTTGAGACTCTTTGATTGGAAGTACAACTGTAAGTTCAAAGATGTATTATTATTTATGCCTTGAGTGTCCTAAAAGGACAAAATCATCATCATCAACATCATCACCATCATCATCAAATCAAGAATAGTTTTAATTCTTTGACAAATACCCTGCTCAAAATCTTTTAGAACTTCTCTCACTGAAAGGAATGCCCATGCTGTTCCATAGGGATTTAAACGGTTGATAGAGGATTCTTTAGAGCAATGGCTCAGAGGGTTTTGTAGCTGAAAGAATGGCTTAAGATCTAATCATCAGGTTAGAAATATCTAGACTCCCTGGAAGCACAAGCTTAAATCTTATCAGAATCAACTTATCCCTTCGTCTTTCTGACATTGATTAATTTCTAGATAGCTTTTTAGTGTGTATGGGTCTTTCATATAAAACTTGAAAAACTGGAGTCCTATCTTTGCTACTTAATGTCATGTTTTACTAAAATAACTCCCTGAGTCCTAAGACAGTTTCGTTTGAGCACTGCTTCTCTCGCAAAGCTCTGTAACTTCTATACAAGGGTTCTAGTGTTTGACTTAAAAGTAAATAAATAAATAAATAAAACCTTCCAGGATAGGTTGACCATTAATGAGATTGGCCAATTGTACAAGCAACATCTAACGAATTTAGAAATGTTAAGGATACAGCTATATTCTCTTGGTTCAGGAATTGCTTTGTTTAAGTTTACTAAAAACTAGTGAAATTTTTAGCTAGATAATTTTTAAAAGGAAACTACTACTTCATTTCAGGCCCACTTCTACAAACCTTTTATACACAATTTTCTTTAAATTAATCAACTCAAAAAGCACAAGAGAAAAAGGTAATATTTAACTTTGACTTTGAGAAAGGAAGGCATCGCTCTCTCTTAGAAAAGCATTGAGAACCAGGAGAGCAAAATATACATTTAGGTAATTTTTTCTTGAGTGAATTGTTTTGCAGCAGTGTTTGAGCCTACTACTTTTGCCTCTAAGGGTGCATCCACACATGCAAACATGTGTGCTTGCAGCAGCTCAAATAGAAGCGGTGTAAATTTGAGCTGGGGCTTTTTGCTTCAGCGCATGTGCTGGGATATGCACTTTGGTGTGGAGCAAATTGTGCCACTTGGGGCAAAATAACCCTGCCTGGATCCTCCCAGATCTGCAGCCAGGGGAACTAGAGCCCGGGGCCAGCACCTGTGCTGTCCCCAGCAGTATAAAAAGCTGCCTTGTTCTGGCTCCAGCAGTATAAAAAGCCACTTTGGCAAGTAGCCCAGGGCTACTAGCTCTCAGGAGCTTCTGGGGCCCAGCCAACTGGTACCTGGGGACACTACCCCTTGTGCCAGCTGCACTGCTGACACAGCCCTGAGAGTTCCCTGCACCCACTACAGCAGTCTGGCAGTGGGGGCTGCTGCCTGGCTGTGACCTGCTGCGCACCTGCCAGACTCGGATGGGGACAGCAGAGCCAGTAGAGGCATCTGCCCCTCTGGACCAGCTGCCAGTGGACTGTGGTTGCAGGGTTGGCCTCTGTACAGCACTACTGCCATGTGTGTCCCCTGCCTGGCCATCTGGGCAGCTATCACCCGGAAGATGTTCTGGGTGTGGTGGACTGCTTTGAACTGTCAAAGCATGTCCTCCTGGCCCCATTTGGCCAGGAGGTCAGCCACAGCCAGCTGGGTCCAAGGTGCTAGCTCTGAGCAGGGTCTTGCCACTGACCTCCCTAGCAGGAATTCTGGTGTTCCCTATTGGAAAACTGAAAAATTCCTGATTAAAAAAAAATCCCAAAGTCACTCTGTAAAATACCCCCAAATCCATGTTCCTCCACAAGTAAAACGAAAGACCACTATAAAGAGAGAGAGAGAGAGCAAGACAGAGACAGTGATCAGTTGGACAATGTTTTACTGATGCATCTTACAGTGTTAAAGCTAGTCTTCTATCATAATAATAAAGTGAATTCTAAATACATATTTCATAAATTCATGAATACATATTTTGCTGGACTCCCACAAGGAGATGGCCCCCCAACAGGGGGTCCAGTCCAAAACAAGGGGTTTGGCCCCTAAACAAGGGGTTCAGCCCCCTAACAGGGGGTTCAGCCCACACACAAGGGTTACGCCCCCAATGGGGGCCAAATGGCCCCTGCAGGGGCTATCACCCCCCTGCAAGGCCCACATACCCCCCCCAACTGCTGCCCCCCTGGTCCCATCCCGCACCAATTGCTGCAGCCTCCCCAATGGCTGCCCCACCCAGCCTCATCCCCCATCTTGCACCCCTAGGCCCCATGGTTAACCCCACAGCCCCAGGCACCATCACAAAACCCAGGAAAATAAAACAGGAACAAATGGGGGAAAAAAAGCCTCTGCTTACCTTAGAAGCAGGGGGGGAGGGGGCTCCTAGGCCTCCTGGCAGAGCCCCCCCCAGGCAGCACAGGGCAGTGGGGGGGGGCAGCAGGACCTGGGCTGGTGTCACCCTGCCCCACACTGTGCGGGCAGGGCCCCAGTCAACCACAGGGCAGGTGAACTGCTGGTAAGTGCTGGGGTGGGGGGTTTGTTAGTTTGTTTTGGGTTTTTTGTTATTTTTTAAGCTATAGGGGGTCTAAGGGGACTGGTGGAGGGGAGGGGCTGGCCGTGTCAGGGATCTCAGGGGGGCTGGCGGGGGGAAGGGCCAGCCTCGACAGGGGTTGGGGGTCTCAGGTAGGGGCTGGCAGGAAAGGGGCCGGCCCCAGCAGGGGTCCAGGGGGCTGGGGGAGTGGGCAGGGCTGTCAGGGATCCCCCCAGACCCCTTACTCACCAGCCCTGGTGCTGAAACACATGGCCTGGCCGGCCACATGTTTCAGCACCAGGGTGAGTGGCCAACCATAGAGACGCTCTGCTAGATTACCATAGCATATTTAATGATTTCTCATATGTTGGTTGAAAAATTATAATAAATACAAGATACCAGATACTATTACAGTGCAGAAACACATTATGCATATCCTTGCAAGTGCAATCTGCATGTGTAGTGTACAAGAAGGAATACACCTCAACAGCTGATTCTATGGACACTTAATTTTACACAGTTCTGTATAACATTAACACTGACCTAATTTGTTCTTGCAAACCACTCTATTCTCTGTTTACAAAACTTTCAGTATCCCCTCTATACTTGCTGTGAGTAGCCCTTGTTCAGAAAAAAAATGACAATGCTCTGTTTACTGCAGAAAGGAGTAAAACAGTATTAAATGCAGGTATTGGGTTTGATGGTTTCCATTTACCAGATACATTTAACAGAACATTACATCTGGTTTCTTTATTTTTTTACATATGCCCTCTGTTTGCCAAAGCTTTGAAAGGAACAGTTATACTTATGAAACTCATACAGATTGACAAACTGACACCTGAGCCCAGTATTTATCAGGAAAATCGGACAGAGCAGTTTAAAATAATATATTCACTACAAGATTTGCATTAAGAGTTTGCTTTTCAAGTCTCTGTTTTACAAATCAATGGAGTTATACTGATAAACACCAGCTAACGATCAGATTTTAATTAGACCACTTGAGTCTTCAGATGTTTACCAAGGAGTTGAAATAACCTTCAAACTCTTCAAGGAAATAGGTTCTAGACACTCTTACTGCACTATCTCAACATCAGAAGATAGACTACAGCATTTTCTCCTACAAGATGAGTTGCTTGCAGGGCAGCAATCTGACAATTGTTCAGAAAGTACCTAATGACTACATATGAGAAATGAATTTAAGAGACTCAAGACATCAGACTCACAGCAGCACAAATCTCAAGGCTCAGAGAACAAATATCTGAGGCAGATACTAAAAATGGCCTCAGAGAAAAATGGAAATAAATCTCCAAAACACTTTGTCCGATTTGAAATTATGAATTTAAGCTCAGAGCATCTGGATCATGGACTCACAGTCTTTGTCACTATGCTACAGTAAACTCTGTTCTTGGTCTCAGAGTTTTACTATTGATCTTTTCAGGCAGCCTCTAGGGAGCCCTGGAATACCTTGCCTTAGGCATCCTTTGGATCTGAATCTGACACTGCAAGTTTTATTTCAGAACTAGCTATTCAAACACTTTACCCTATTTATATTAAATAAAATGGTGGGCTTATTATGTCCTGTTAGTAAAAAGAGGCGTGCTTCAAACTTTTAAGATATATTCTTAAACCTAATAATAATAATAATAATAATACCACTTATTCACTTGAAATTTAAGAAAGGCTGACTGTTGATAGCAAAATAGGATCCTCATGTAGAACTTATAAGGATGATTAATGGATCATACATTCACACTGGATATCTTAAAAATATCAAACTAATGGTTAATATCTATCTGATATTTTATTAGAATTAAAAAGAATAAATGGGAGATATGACCTGAGTTTTCCAGCTAAAAGATGAAAGTAATAACTAGACTTCTTCAGCTTACAAGCCCTCCAGCAATTTTTTTCTTGCTGTTGGATTTAGACAAATTCTCCTGAGCTACTTTGCACAGGAGAAAAAAGTATTCTACCTCACAAATATTGTTTCATAGAATAAGTGATTTAAACAGTTCAAGCAACATTACCTACATAGGGGTGCATCTACACATGTACTTTTGTGCAAAAGTGGACTAATTAGCTTCACTGTAAAACATCACCGTCTACATGTGTGCCCCTTTTAAGTCACATTCAATTACTTAACTCCACTGTAGGATAGTATTCTCAGGGGCATGTTCTGTCTTATGGTGGAATCATTTAATGTGCCAAAATGCATGTATAGACAGTAACCCGGGCTGGCTGGGGCATGAGGGTACTACAGTGCAGAACCTGCCTGCTGGCTAGCCCCACCTTGTATCACCTTTGTGCCCCATCCAGTCTCTCCATAGCATGTTGAACTGGTATGGAGCAGTTCTAGACTGGCAGGCTGATCACTTGGCCCTGCTGCCAGCCAGGGCTACTGCTAGGAAAGCTAAGGCAGATATGGAACTAGGGCTAGCATCAAGGATAACAAAAAGTCCTTTTTTAAATATATAGGGAGAATGAAGAAGGCCCCGGGTAATGTGGGGCCCCTGCAGGATATGCTCAGCAATCTGGTGGTCGCACCAAAGGAGAAAGCAGACCTCTTTAACAATTTCTTTGCTCTATTTTCTTGTGCAGGGACCGGGACTCCCCTACTGAGATTCAGGCTAGACTTGGATTATCGCAGGGCCCCTGGCACAGCTTTACAAGCACTTGTGGTGCTCTAGCCAGGTGCCAGACGACTGGAAGAAAGCCAACGTGGTCTCCATCTTTAAAAAAGGGAAGAGGGAGGACCCGGGCAATTATAGGCCCATTAGTCTTACTTCAATCCTGGGGAAGCTCTTTGAGAAGATTATCAAGGAGCACATCTGTGATGGGCCAGCAGCAGGGACGATGCTCAAGGGCAACCAGTATGGTTTCATTAGGAGGAGGTCCTGTCAGACCAACCTGATTACCTTCTACGATCAGATCACAAAATCATTGCACGCAGGTATCGTGGTGGATGTAGTCTTTCTGGACTTCAGGAAGGCCTTTTACACTGTGTCCCACCCCATTCTCATTAAAAAGCTAGGTGATTGTGGCATTGATGCCTACACAGTCAGATGAATTACAAATTGGCTGAGGGGTCATACTCAGAGAGTGGTGGTGGATGGGTCATTTTCAACTTGGAGGGAAGTGGGCAGTAAGGTGCCCCAGGGCTTGGTCCTTGGGCCCGCTCTGTTCAATTTCTTTATTAGTGACTTGGACGACGGGGTGAAGAACAGCCTGTTTAAATTCGCAGACGACACCAAGATTTGGGGTGAGGTGGGCATGCTAGAAGGGAAGGACAGATGACAGCAGGACCTGGACAGATTATAGGGGTGGGCAAATGAAAATAGTATGGGATTCAATACTGACAAGTGCAGGGTGCTGCACTTGGGCAGTAGGAACCAGCAGCAGACCTACAGGCTGGGGAACTCCCTTCTCAAAAGCACAGTGTGAAAAAGAGATCTTGGAGTCATTATTGACTCCAAGATGAACATGGGCCGACAATGAGAGAACATGGTCAGTAGGGCTAACTGGACCTTGTCCTGCATCCACAGATGCATCACAAGCAGGGCCAAGGAGGTGATCCTCCCCCTCTATGCAACACTGGTCAGGCTGCAGTTGGAGTACTGCATCCAGTTCTGGGCGCTGCACTTCAGGAGGGATGTAGACAGCATTGAGAGAGTCCAAAGGAGGGCCACTCGCATGATCCAGGGACAGCAGGGCAGACCCTATGAGGAGAGGCTACAGAACCTTAACCTGTTCAGCCTTCACAAGAGAAAGCTAAGGGGGACCTGGTGGCTGTCTATAAACTTACTGGGGGAGACCAGTCAGGGTGGCTAGGATCTGGAACCAACTTCCAGGGGAAGTAGTGATGGCTCCTACCATGGGGGTCTTCAAAAGGAGGCTTGATGTTTACCTGGCTGGGGCCATTTGAGCCCAGTTTTCTCTCCTGCCCAGGGCAGGGGGTTGGACTAGAAGATCTACAAGGTCCCTTCCAACCCTACATCTATGAATCTATGAATGTGCTGAGGTCCTGGGTGCACATGTAAATGCTATACCAAGGAGCAATAAACTCTAGCATGAACTGCACCGGAGTTTATTGCTATGTGCTAATTGCATGTGCACAGGCACACATGTTGTTGTTGTTTGGGTAAGGAATAAAACTGCAGCTGGAAGCCTGCAGCTGACTGAGCTTCCTGCCATTGGATCACATGGTATGTCCACAAAGGGGGTTCCCAGCTATGGGAGCTTGCTACTTACCAGCTAAGGGGCAGCCTGGGATCATGATCTGGGGCTCCTCCTACATCAACAATAGGGCATTTTGAGATCTGATGTTCGATCCTACAATTGTACCACCAGCCATGCATGTGTAGCTGGCAGGAGGTGTGATTGTGTGGACCATGCATCAGATCCTATCATGCCTTTACCTGCACATCTGGTAGGGGCCTTAATCAGGTCTCAAATAGTAATCTAGCCACAGGTCAGGTAGCACCTCCCTCCTTAAATAATCCACTAAAATTTAAGGTGGGGGAAAAAAAAAGAAATCTAGCTTTTTTGGGAGCTCACAATCCTCCTCCTTGCCCACTCCCTCCTGGCAGAAGTATTACTAAAGGAGCTATTCTGCTATTGACATGAAGAACTCTAGTAACCTCACATCTAGGAGTCACCAGAATTTTGTCTCCTCTGTCCATGCAGATGATCTATTCTACCTACATATATGCAAAGCAAT
>NW_005841854.1:5193221-5196609 GCF_000455745.1 Alligator sinensis | reverse complement strand
CCTACACGATAACTTAACTTATATTTGTTGTAAAGAAACTCTAATTTTTAAACCTGTTTTCTATCAAGCTCATCTGCAGCAAATAACATCAGGAATACATTATCAATATTCATAGGAATTTATAAAGGCTGTAAATCATTAGTTTTCTACAGCATTTTTAAAGCTTTTTTGATCTGTGATTTCTAAGCCTTCAGGAGTTTCTTGATGACTATTTTATTAAGCTTTAGTGTACCGCCCAATTAAGTAGTGCCAGCCTACAAACAACAATTTTCACTGTTTGAAGCAAAGATATCTTGGAGCTAGTTCCAAAGATATCTGAAGTTATTGCTCTTAACCTGATGGGGGAATGAGTGAAATGAAACAAACATAGACACTGTTAGTTTTACATGTCAAGGCATGAGTTATTTCTCTTTCCTATAGTTTCAATCTTTTAACACAGTTTTCTCTATCAACTAGACAAGATGGTATTAGTAGTAAGGGTTAGGGGAACAGGTAAGATGAATTAAATATGCTCCACATAGAGAATTATTTTGCTATTAGTAGTGCTTGTTTCACAAACCAGTGTTCAGTGTCATGTTTGCAGAGCACCCAAAGTAAAAATAATTACAGGTTAAAGCAAATGTATTGGCCAAACTCTTTGCTGCTTGTACAACCTCAGTGGACCTGTCTGAATCTCAACCTTTCATTTTGTTAAGAAACAGAGTTGTAGTAAAGTTCACCTGTTTAAAAACTTCATGGAACACACTTCTTGCTCATAGCATATATCTGTAGTATAGTCTTAAGAAAAGCAGAATTGAAATTGTTTTCAACATTGATTAATTTTGTATAAGTCATATGAAAATAGTTGCATTAAAATAGCATTGCAATGTATACAGATCAAATCCTAAAATATATTGATCATTTTCACCTGCTATTGAAAGCAGTGGAGTTTAAAAATGCTTAATATTTTCCAGAATTAGGCCTCAGCACAGTATGCTGAAGAATCAACTTTAAAATGGGAGTTCAATAAAAGGCACATCCTGCTTGGGAATTATTCATTATCATGAAAACATGACCTTTATCATTCTCCCAACATCAGTGAAAGTGATGGTGATTACCTTGGTAAGTGCTAGGCATACGAATTAAAGCTGACTGTAAAATGTCTCAGTTTTCCTACACAATAATACAACATGTCTAAAACCTGGGGAAATGGCTCCATTCCCTATGTTGTTGTTTTTTTTTAGGATTACAAATGAAAAATGAGTTCCAAAGGTATGCACTATCATAGTGTGAAAGTTTAAAAATCATGTGTGTATATATAAAGTGGGAAAACAGGGAATATATCTATATTGACTCTTCATTGTGGGCCATTTTCTTACCTCCTTCAATACGTCTTTAATAATGCTCAGTTAATATGTATTATGTATGTACATCAGTTATGTATATATGTCAATATATTTATTTGTATTTTCCATTAGCTTCATTATCACTGACTGCAGACTGGCATGGACACAACTATTCTTTTAAACATGTATGTTATATTAATATTTGCATTCTGATAGTAGCAACATGTCAGACATTTTCAGTGCATCTAGGAAAACAATATCAAGCGCAATAAAGCTTAAATCTACCAGGGAACAACAATGAGGAAGTCAAAATATACTCAAGTTTAATATGCATTATATTTCATGTATATATATATATATATGTTAAACTTATTCTTTGTTGTGTTTAATTGGATATTCACCACTTAACATGTCTACCTTCAGCATTATAGAATTCATTGAAATTTTGGAACAGAACGCTTTTTCTTTTTAAAACTACTTTCTATTTCAAAAGCGACATTACACTTTTAATTAAAAACATACTGGTATTGAAATAAAACATTCCAATGGACCTGGAAAAATGTGTTTCCCAAAAGTTTGCAGAAAAATTCTAAATGTAATATTTTGTTTTGATTCAGTAGCCAAAAAAAAGAAAAGACTTTCAGGTCATAAAATTCCCTGTTGTATAGAAAACAGAAAACTCTGGTTCTCTCAGAGTTATATCAGAGAAATCTTTTCAATAGCCACTATATTAGCCTAAAGATTTCAACATTAATATCATGTGACTGTAATAAGGCATAAGGTACTCATTAAGTCAATTTGTGTGAGACTGCAACAAGAAGCCCAGTTCCCCCCCTAACACATGGTGGATTAAGAATGGTACTACAAAAACAACAAGGGAACTACTTTAATAGCAGCTACCTAGGGAAAAGTGTACAAGTCATCTCCTCAGCTTGGTGAAGGTTGGAAAAGCCTTTTGTGGTCATTTTTCTTATGCTTTTTTTTTTTTTTTTTTTTTTTTTTTTTTTTTTTTTTTTTTTTGCTCATGCTTTGGATTCTCTTTATATTAATCATGCCAGCTCCTAAAAAAGGAATTTGAGATGACCTATCATCCAGAGCTTTGTTTTCCCTTTATTTGCTGGTGTATCTGCCTACTGGTTGGCACTGTGCAAAAGTACACATCATGGAGAGCTCTAGATCAAGAAAGAGGAGCCAACTGCATAATTTTTTTTTTACATAGCTAATATGCAACTTCCTCTTTATGCAAAATATTTTAACTAGGAATAATGAAAACATTCTTGGAAACATTCCTCTTGCCTTATTAATCTATAAGAGACCAGGAGAGAATGGAGAAGAAATGGGAGGAAAGAAAAGGCTATGGCATTAGAATTAGTTCCAATTTGATTTTATTAGGTAATGAAAACTATTTTTGCTTAAGTTTAGGGATAATCATATGTACAAAATCATATGTATAACACTCATAACAACAACAAATCTCTGGCTCACTGCAGCACAGTATAATTTATTACATATACTTCATTAGTTTTATAATTTTATAATTTAATAACACAAAGAATATTTTTTGCAGGAATGAATGGAGTTTTGGAAAAAAAATAAATGTATGATGGAAGAACAGAAAAATCTTATGAAGCAGGATGGGAAAATAAGTTTTTTAAAGGATATACAACAGGACTATAAAAAAGATTTAAGCTTTAATGAAACTCTTGATTCTCATTGAAAATGAAATTATTTATTTTAGGGCTCTATGACTATATCCTCTTATATTTCTAATAAAACTCTTAGGGAGCATCCAGACGAGCGTGCATGTGCCTGTTGCCCCACCTCAAATACCTCTGAGGTGGGGCAACAGGCATGTGTGGGAACAAGAAAATTAGACCCCGGGATATCCAGGGGTCTAAAAAAACCACTCCACAATAGAGAGGAGCAAGATATGGTTCAAGACCGTGCCTGGAGCCAGTTCTCCAAAAGAGATGCTCTGGGTTTGGCCAGAGCATCTCTTTTGTGTTTTTGCTGCCCCTGGCACTGTGCAAGGTAAGTTGGGGGGGGGTTCCATGGGTGTCGGG
>NW_005841854.1:5166891-5193026 GCF_000455745.1 Alligator sinensis | reverse complement strand
GGACTACGTGGAGCCAAGCTGGGTCCTGCTGGCCGTGGGGTTGCTTGTGCCGCCTGGCTGCTAGGTGGCACGAGCAGCTCCAGGGCCAGCAGAACCCGGCTCAGCTCCACACAGTCCCCGCACGCCAGGTCAGGTCCTGCAGGTATAGAAAGGGCCCAGTCATGGCAGGACCCCGCACAGCACACGGGAACCACATGCCATGCCAGCTCCTGTCAGCATGGACCGGGCCCCAGGGCCGACTCCCGCCTCTGCCCCCTGTGCCTGCAGGGGAGTGAGGACATGGCCCAGCCCTATGTGGCTCCCTAGTCTGGCCTTGCACCGGCACGTGCTTGGACAGCAAAGTGCACGTCCGAGCATGTACACTAAGGCAAAAAGCCCTGGCTCAAATTTGCACCGCTTCTATTTGAGCTGCTGCAAGCGCACGTGCTTGCATGTGTGGATGTGCCCTTAGGATATAAATTAATAAAATATGACTAAGCTTCAGGAGTTTTTAAGCCTTCATCATATAATTCTGTGATGTGAATGCCATTCATTTTTCAATTAATTTAATTAATTTTTATTAGTAATACAAACAACAAAAACATTGAGATGTTCTGATACCACAAATAGATGTAAGTATGAACTAAGAAGACATTTATAGGACAGATAAGGTTTCTGAACACCCCACACACACACTGGTGTGTAGTGTATATTTTAAGCATTGCTATTGATGAAACTAGCCTTTTCAGTCTCAGAAAAGAGCTGACAATGAAAAACAGTTGAAAATCAGCATGTCTGATCAAAGACTTTAAAAGAAATCAAAGTGAATTTAATTTGCCAAATTAAATTGGAAAAATGACAAATTTGTTTAGATACAGAAATAACAAAATAAAATTTTAATGGGGTTACAGAGTCTATGAAAGTCTTATGAAAATTAAGAAAGGCAAGATTCTGTGGTTGATATCTTTTATTAGACCAACTGTATTTTTGGTGTAGAGTGGTATCTGAAAACTTGTCTATGTCTCTCCTAATAATACAATTGATCCAATAAAAAAAAATCACCCACAAAAGTCCTTGCCTCTCTGCCTTCTTTCTGGACCATCATGGATACAGCATCACCACAACAGCACCATAATGCTAAAAATTAACTCTTTTAAGGACTATTTAAATATATAATTATTATTAAGAAAAACCAGAAACAATAAATTTGGAAACACTTTATGTCTGCTAAATGACATGAATATATCCACCTACAGTAACACTGTCCATTCTCCCCCTCCCCCATAGAAGGATTTGAATCCATATCCAAAAACTACTAGGATCCTCTACTACAAAATCAGATTATCCTGCAACAAGTACTAGTTTTCCTATGTACTGGGCATGTCTAAACATGTGCTTTAATGTGAAACAGACTTATTTACTGCACAGTAAAGTGTCACCATCTACACATGCACAACAATTAGGCCAGTGTAGACTAATTTACTGTACCAATGGAGAGTCCTGTTGGACACAAGTACTATCTGATAGTGCAGTTAATTACTGCACTTAAATGCACATATAGATAGTGATGGGGCTGGCTAGGGCATGAGGGTTCTTCAGAACAGGGCTAACCACCTGCTTCACCATATGTGGAACCCCACTGGAGCCGCCCTTGGCTGGCAGGATGACCCCCTAGATCCCCTGCCAACCCAGTGCTATCAAAAGGAATTTCATATCTTTATATTTTTTCCTGAGCCTATCCCTTTCATCCCAGAAGGTCTTATTTGCTCTTACCTCCTTTCCTTCTCCTCAGATGATATTATCTCATCCCTCTCCTGCTACTTCTGCTCCCTGAAACATGCCTCATACTAGCTTGCACCCAGGGTTGCATCTGGCTTGCATCCATTCCTCTTGACTTTATTCCTATCCCTTGGATTGTTTTCTCTGCCCATTCATCTTTCACTCTAAGGGTTTGGAAGACCCAGCTCAGGTTAGGCAGCTTGCTTTGAGCTGCCTAAACCTATTAGGTTCTACCATGTGCACGCATTCATGTGGGCAGCCGAAGGCAAGTGAGTTCAGTGTAGAAGTGGGATTGGCAGGATTGAAGTGTTGGGGGTGGTGTGGTGCTGGTAATTCTGAGAGAAGAGGTTAGGGAGGAGGACTGGTGAGCTTGGGCAGAGCTGGTGAGTTTGTGGAGATTGGCTGGGATTTCCCAGCCTTGGGACTATGCTGGAAACTCATGCAAGTAGTCACTACCCTGGATTAATGCATGCTGATTTTAAGTTTGTTCTCATCTGATGAGAACTAACTAAATTGCGGGCGACACTTTTAGGGAAACATAAGCCCTGTGCATACCCTAATGCTTCTCTTTCCCACTTTCACTGAATTTACCATAGTTCACTGTGTATGCAATTCCTCTAGTTCTTGATCAACAAGAGTCCTTTCCTTCGCTTTTAAATGGAGTAGAAAATTTCCAGAGTAAACCAATTATAATGGATTTACAAAATAAATATATTCTGCAGTCCATGTTATAGCCATTCCATATCCACCAAAAAAGCAAATATATATGGATGTTAATAAAGATGTCTTAAATACTTTTAACAGAAAGAGAGGTTCTTTAGATATCCAAAATATGTTTGTGTTTACCACTACCACACCATTTACCACTTCACCTAATGAAATGAAATGCAGTCCAAACCGTGACTGAGTCTTTCTATGTGTGGGTATGTATGGGGGTCATTCAGTGATTTAATTCACTTAATGAAGACAAGGTGAATTTATTTATATTAACCAAGTACTAGCCTTTATTTATAATTACTAAAACACCACTGTGAAAGATAGGTAGGTGTAGGTCTCCTTCAGTTTATTAGATTTCAATATTGCTGAATATTGAGTTGCAGAAATTGATTTATTATTACCTTATTCACTGAAATAAATGCAATATTTTTTCCCCTCAGACCAAACACAAGGCTTCATTGTAAACATTAAAGGGAGAATAAAGCTTGCTCCTAATTTTTAAAGACATTTCTGGATGAATTTTCCTCATACAAATAATCCAAAAGAGAAAATTTGTGCATTCTGGATCAGCTGGAATAAAGAAAGACCTGACTCCCATTCCTTAGTGATGAAAAAAAGGTGGACTGATGGAAATTCTTTAGTATATACCACTTATACACCACAATACATTTTATTAATTGCTTAAAATACTAAAAATTGAAGAATACCAGTAAAGCTGCAAGTGTGTACAGAGACAGATAGACCATTAAATAAGAATGTGTTCGATGAAAAAGCCCTTAGTTCAATAAAAGTATTTTTTCATTCTGTCCACTCACTCAGCAAAAAATAAATGATTAGATAGATAACGAAATGTGTCCAATTAATGGAAGTAATATAGTGTTCAAACATAAATGAAATATTTTCCCTTGGGGAATTAGTATACTATTTTATTTAAGTTAATGCAATTTAAATGATAAATAAAATGGTTTTGTAATCCCCAAGGAAAACTTATTTATTTACAAGGTATTTCTTTTGAAGTGGTTATTAAAGTCATGCTCTTCCTGTGGTCTTATTTCATATATAACTGACTGCTGTGAAATAGTGGGTGCATCTACACCTGCAATTAATGCAAAGCGATAAACTCTGGAGCACTTTGAGCCAGAGTAAACTACTTCCAGGCTCTGGGTGGCAACACCAGGCAGCAGAGGGGCTGGCTGTGGCACAAGGGTGCTAAACGTGTGGAGCCATATGGCTAGGTGTCAAGTAGGAGTCTGACCCCTGTTTAGCTGGGCTGACTAGGTGCAATTTATGTCCATGGTCAGCACATGTGCATTTAATCACAGTAAATTACCCCACCATGAACTGGTACTGTCCTTAGCAGTACTATCTTGTGGCAGGTTTAATTAGTTTACTGCAGCCTAATTCCATCACACATGTAGACGGTGACACTTTATTACACAGCAAATTAGTGTACTCCACAATAAAATGCATGTGTAGATGCTCCCAGTAAGTCTTCATAACTAAACCTCCAAAGAAAGGAAAAACAAGTGTCATAGGATAAACAATTCTTAATTTTAAATGTTTTTATTCTTCCCTCCAAACATCAGAAACTTATTTTGGGTGCCTTTGTTGCTGGAATTTTTTTTTTTTTTTTGGGGGGGGGGAGAAGTGGATCTCAAAACTTCCCAGTTCCACTTATTTAAGATTTTGTTATGCATTTAGTAAAAGTAGAGATGTTACAACCAAGAACACTTATATTCTGCCTATTTAAATACAACTTTCAACATTGTTATCATTCATTCCAGCCATCACTCTCTTAAAAACATTAATATATAGGTACCAAAACAAGTACATCTTGTCCCAAGATGCATCATAATAATTAGAAATTACCAATTTGTATTATTTTACCTTAGATTTAAATCAACAATTTACTTATGAAGCCATATTCCTGGCTCTGCGTACATCATACCAATGGTAGCTTTTGATCAAATTAAATAACATTAAGGCCAGCAAAGAGATTTTCCACAAATCAAGCATCACCTTTCTAAAACCTGGTAGTTGCTCTAAACATCCCCGATGAGTCATCAACACATCATTCTAGCGCTCCCCATTCTTATAATTTTACAGGGGGAAAATAAAATTACTTTACATGAATCTCATCTAAGCAAAAACTAAGCAAAAACAAACAAACAAATGAAACAACTGCCTTGAATACATGCACACACAGTAGAATCCATTGCTATTTACATCAGCATTAAGCCATACTCTAAAACCATAACAAACTACATGACAACATGCATTTGCTGACTGTACCTTAGCTCCTTAAACTCAGCCTACCCTACCACTACACCCCCTTAAAATAGGCTAGGGAGTGTGCACAATCAGTTTTGTGCAGAAATCAAATAAACATCATTGTGTCATTGGCTACTGGACCAGGAGATGTTCAACAACCCAACAGCCTTTAAGGAAAGCAGTTCCTGGAGAGCAAAATAAAGAATCAGTAAAATGCAAGAATTTATAAGGAATACTTCTTGTAATCTTACAAAATAAATAGCAAAAGGAGAGCTCAAACAACAGTAGAATCTAAACTTTATCAGTTTCTCAGAGTTCATCTATACATCAGAATCAACACATTTTAAATGCATTGAAAAATAAAAATTAAATACATTTATATGAAATTGAATTTTTTTCAAGTAATATTTACAAATATTACTTACATCATTTAAATGCTTTTTAAAATTGACATAGGGTTTCTTTTTGGACCCTGGCTAGCAAAATCTGCTTAAATGTTATATTTGTTATTATTTTTTTATTTAAACTTGATATTAGATACAATAACCTGAACAGATTTCTGTATGTGCAAGGTGCTAAATTATAACTTTACTTTGGATAAAGGAAGAATGCAAATGTCTTAATAGCCATGACACGAACTGGAAGAGGGAATTTAAGATTCTGAGAACCAAAATAATGTAATTGATGCTGCAAAATCAATGACTCCAGATGCACTAATAAATTCTATTTGATGCACTCTACTTATTATAGTGTTTTCTTTATATATGCAATAATTTAAATGGTTGTGCAACAGTATAAATATAAATAAATCTATTAAGCTTAATTGTCACAAATTACATTAGTTTCAATCTAACTTACAATGAGGAGAACTGCTATTTACTTGTCACTTTCTAAAATATTTGTGAAAATACAGACTTCTGGTAAGTTAGAGTACAGGACTTAGGCGTCTTAAAACATTAAAATTTGTTTCGATACAGGTTTTCTTAAGGTCTTGATAAGAATTTAAGAAGCATTTATCTAAAGCAGGGTTACCTAACTTTTAGGTGCCCCTGGGCCACATCAGTGGGAGATGCATACTGCAGAGGCACCATCAGTGTAAGCCATGGAACCTCCAAGCTGCACATTATGTGAACACCCCTTTGCTGCACCATATTACACGGGCACCCCAGGCCACTGTTTTCCTTGATGCCATAAGCTGCATTACCCCACTCCACCCCCTGGGATGGGGACAGACAGTAGAAGCTGGAGAAGAGAAGGGGACCCTGGAAACCCTAGTCGCTGCTGTAGGTGGAGAGATGAGGGGAGAGGTAGCCAGGTAGGAGTCTAGGGGCAGTATATTAACCCCTCAGTTTAACAGCCTTGGGCTAAGGGACAGAGGTCTGTTGCATAAATACAACTGTCATTTGCACTGCCCCCCTCTCTTTATTCTGAAAATAAGTACAGTTAACATTAAGTAAAATCATGGTTCTCTGAAAGTCACATCAAGAAATGCAAAACCTGCCAGCACATCTCCATCACCTCCACAAGAACTACACCCCCCAACAGAACCATCACCATTCCTGGATCTTACACCTCCAGGAATGTAATATATCTTATCCAGTGCACTGAATGTCCTGATGGAAAATATGTAGGAGAAACCAAACAACAACTGTGCACCAGAATGAATGCACACCGAAAATCTATTAAAGACATGAATACCCAACTACCTGTGGGTGCACACTTCTCACAAGACAATCACTCCCTCTCCAATGTCTCAGTTCTAATCCTCAAAGGGAACTTACAAAACACCTTTCATAGGTGAGCCCACAAAATTTACTTAATAAATCTACTGGATACAAAAAATCATGGACTCAATACAGACACTGGATTTATGACATTACAACCTGCCTGACATCCTATTCACCAGGTACCTGCAAGACCTGACCTCTTATACTATTTTTTCCTCCTCCAACCTTTCTCCCCTCCCCTCCGCTCCCCTCCCCTCCCCTACTTTTCTGCCCTTTGTCTTCCTAATTTACAGCTATTTCCCTTTTCTCACACAGCCTCTTTTCTACCTTCAGTTACTACTGTAGAGTCTCCCTTACTCACCTTTGGCTCCCCCTCCTTCCCTGCTCTACCTTTTGTTTTCCTAATTTCTCCCTATTTACATTCTCACTGAAATCCTGCCACACTTTTAGCTTCTTTCATTCCTTGGAGTCTCAGAACAGCAGAAACTCCCTATAGCTGAAGAAAGGTGATTGTGCCTAAAAGCTTGCTAAGAACTTTTTTCCAGTTACTCAGTTGGCCTAATAAAAGATATCACATCTATTCAAAGAATCTTGCCTGCCTATGTCCTTAGACCAACATAGCTACAACCACAAACCCTGAAATCAGCATCCGGTTTTTTAACTTCCTATTTGGGCAAAAGTGAAACCAGTGAAACCCAGAACAGAGGCAGGTTTGCTTTGTTCAGAATCCCTAGTATGAACAGTCTCATCTGGGATTGCTTTCCTGCCATTTTAACTTTAAGGTCATTAAGAGATTTGTAGACAGCCACAAGAGAGCATCTGAGTCTTTCCTCCAGTCTGAAGGGTTTTTGATTGGTAGCAATTTGAATCTAAGTATTCAGAAAAGAATGTGTTTGTTTTACATGCAAAAAACAACCAATATATTAATTACACACAGAACAACTAATACTCGCCTCCGCAGGAAATAAAAATGAATATATGTTATATTATCTATATATTATATGAATATGCGTGGTTTATATTAAGCTTTGCGCAGGAATCAGCTTGGTGCAGTATGGCAGAGCACAACTTGTGCCTGCCATTTTAAGAGGTTTAGGAAGGCTGTGGAGCAGCTGGCAGATGCAGTAAGGCCCAATTAGGCAGTCACATGATCACAAGGGGGCCATACTGGATGAGGGCTGGGCAGTCTCAGTATAAGTCCAGACTCTAGGAGTAGAGCAGGCAGTTACACTTAGGGAGCCAGAGGAGCAACATAATTCAGCTTGCAGACTGCAGGTCCTGGAACACCTGGAGGTCAGAGTAGCAACTATGGGGATGGAGGAGGTTCCTTGGCCCTGGGTAAGACCTGAAACTGCACTCTGCTGGGATGGGATGGTGTGGAGGGGCTGCCTGTGGTGGAGGACACTCCAGAAAATGCCACACTTGTGCCTCCCCAGGGAAAGGTGAGGATGGGGTCCTGTAAAGTCTCAGCCACCATGACATGGTGGGTTACCCTGTAGAGGGAAGAGGCTTGGGGTTCAGGCACATCAACAGAAACCTGAGGCCTGAGTGGGCTGTAGGCCGAGTTAGGGACTTCCGAGGCCAGAGAAGGCTGTGGGTCGGAATCAGCCCAGTGTGTGGGTGATGCTCCATTATAAAGTAGGGTCTAAACTGGGTGGCCTGAAGGTCTATGTGGGTCAAGATTGAGAGTGAAAGAGATGCATCCTGAAGGGCTGTATAGAGTAGGGAGTCTGGGTGGTCCTGAAGGGCTATACAAAGTAGGGCAGTGTGACTAAGGCCTAAGAAAGGGGCAGAATGAATGTTGCCCTGCTAGGGGTAGAATGACAGAGGCTCAGCATGGGACTGAGTTTAGCTCAGTAAGGCGCCAAGATAATTGTCACCAGTATGTGATGCTATCTGTGAGGCATGGGACATGGTATAAGGGAGGTTCAGATCCATGTATTTCACCTTTGGCATCAGGACAACCAAATGGGCAGCCTCCTGCATATACACACCTACTTTTGTGGAAACACGAAAGGCATGGCAGGTGACGCAAGGTGGACTGCCTTAGACAGGTGGGTGGGCTGATAAAATGATGGGCCTCAAGGCAGCCCTCTGTCACATACAGCTTCATTACTGACGCAATTTGGACACACACATGCACACACAAATCTAACAAATAGTAGTGAACAGCTTGATACAACTTGAACAAGTAACAGCCTAGAACAACTGCATTTGAGGAATGCCAGCTGTGCTATCATATACAAGATGTTGATATTTCAGTAGGTAGAAGCAGGAGAAACCCCTCTATCCATTTTGGGATCAGGACCTTCATACAGAATATTTTCAACCTTTCTCCATTTCTGGCCTAAACAAAGACCAACACTTTTTGTGGGGAAGTTTTATTGGTGCATTATAGACTAAACTCTCAGACTTGATTGAAATTCAAAGAAGACATTATAAACAGGTCCACTAAAGTTTCTCTCAGAAGCTCAGGATGAATTACAACAGTACAGTAGAAACACTTTCTCCAGAAGACTTCTCCCTAAACAGCAACATTACCACTGTACTTTTTTCTCCTTAAAGTTTATCTATACTGCAGTCACTGCGTTTACCCAGTTACTTGAGCAGGTTTTCACAAACTCTCACTGAGTTTAATTGCTGCCTCAACTGGACTGCTAGTAAGATCCAAACTAATTATTTAAAAACTAGCTCAGACAGTCACTACTGTGCTTGCAATGTAGATAAACCCTTAGAGCAGATATGACAAGAGGAGCAGGTGGATGGGCAAAAATATATTCAAGATGGAATCCATAGCCTTATGCTATAATGCAACTGATGTCAAAGTTACAGTGAATGATTTAATGTTTGCTGTGGTCCCTTGAATTTCAAATGAACCTTACTTCTCATAACAATCATTCTTTGCTGGAAAAAAAAAGTATTCACTGAAACACTGAAACCAAGAAAGGAAACTGATTATAATATATCTTGAGTTTTACCTACATAGTCTAGTGAAGAACATCAAAGTGGTCGGTTGGATCAGGCACACTGTAATTCTGTGAAATCCTCTTTTGGAAACAAAAAGGGGAATGTATCAACATGTGGGCTGCAAAAAAGACAGAGAGAATTAATTAAATGCACAGTAGATGCAGAAAAGAAGAAACCAGATGAGGCCTTGAGGTTTCCTTTCAACTAGGTGGGGGGTTTGAGAAGAGGGGAAAAAACAAACATACTAATTTTTAGGACTTCAGTAGCTTTTTGTGCATCTGATTTTTATATTGTGCTCAGTGGTTTTAAGCAAGGAAAACACCCTGGGTCCAGATTGTCCAATGCATTAAAGCATTTTTTAGCTACTCTAATAAGACAAAATTAAAATAAGCCCTTTACCCAGTGCCAGGAGGTATTTATTCATACCGTAAATTTCTAGAACGACAAAGACACCATAGGCACTTGTATAAGTGATGACAAGATGATGTACACATGATAAAAATTTCCCTTTGTGTGGCTTAATGGCATCACAATTAACATGTATGCAAGTTTTGGAGGTTTAATATTAGATCTCGTTGGGTGCGTGTAGACAAAACGGGGGCCCTAAATTGAAGTTTTGAGTTTGTAAAAATACTGCTTCAATTTAGGACTGATTAAACCCCCGTGTCATGCACACATCCCACTGACTTACCTGTCTCTCTGGTGGTGGGGAGGGGAGGGCAAGCTGCTGGCAGGCAGAGGTCCCTGGGCTGTGGGACAGGGGGCGAGGAAGGTGGTGCTTCACTCCATGGCAGCAGCAGCACCCCCCCCAAGGCAGCACCCACCCATTTAGCCTGCTTTAAAATGGCATGCATACACACCCCTTGTTTTGTCTACACATGGCCATTGTTACAAAACTAAACCACATTCTGATGTAGGTTAGTTTGCATCATTGCAATTTGCAATGATGCAGTCATAAATCTGTCATGTGTACATGTTAATTATGTGTACTGAATCCCTTTGACCAATTGTCACTACACTTTTTATATTTTGAACCCCCTTTTTGCATGTATTTGTGTGTAATAATGTTTTAGAACACCAGGTATAGCTGCAGAGGCCAACATTAATATATCTACTGCTCACCACTTGGTGAATTAATGCAGCCACCCACAAAGGATGATTATGAAGGAACCCATATGCATACTTCACACTCCACTAAAAAGATCATTGTACATCTCTCAGCAGCAAAAATTCCTGCCAGTAAACAAATTAATGCTCCCCCACCCCCACCACCCCACTCTAACCCCCACATGCAACTTTAAGAGAGGGTCCAGCACGTTCACCCCCATGTATGGGGAAACTTGCATGACTGCAAGAAGCAGACATATTTGCTGCTTCTAACATTAATGCCTTCCCTCCTTGCTTGCTTCACTTGGTCCTGGTGCAAAAGCAAGACTAGGTCCATGTAAGCCCTAGTCACCCAAACTGATCTAATGCCCCTTCCTCATAAATTACAAGTCTCCGGGCATGGATCCTTGGGCATCTATGGCACTGGCACTGATCTTTGGGTCTCAAGAATTTCTGGTGTCCAGGGTCAGTATGATCATGGAATCTAATGCATCCTCCTCCTCCTCTGAGACATTAAGGAAAGACCCCGGGGGAGAATGGGGTCATGGTCAAGACAACTCTGTCTTGGTTCTCCATGTCCTGTAGCTGCTGTACTTGTCCCAGACCTCCAACTAGCAACCTGAAGGCTATGCAATGCCTATCACACTGCCCACTCCAGTGGCAGGACAGTCTATAGACTCTTGCTAGCTCAGTCACGCTGCACCCTGTTGTGCCAAAGGATTGCAGGTAAGCACCTCCTGCATCCTTCACAAGAATGATAGACAACATATGACAGAATGGGGCTACTATATGTCGAGCCCCCGAACAAGAATTCTGGTCCTTGGCAATGGAGAGCACATTTCAGGGCCTTCATCTTGCTGAGGCACTGGGTCCAGTCACGATCGTGGCCACGCTTATTAATTTGCTCAGCAATGGATGCATAGAATGGCTTATTTTGTTGATTTTCCAGCTGCACCAGAACTTTTTGTTCCCACCAAATATCAATCAAAGCCTCCAGGTCATCATGGGCCTGCTTGGGGCCACAGCTTTGAGATGTATCTGGCTATTCCTCCAAGACCGGCAGATATTGCTTATTTTGTATCTCTGTCGAGTACATTTTCAGGGCCAAAGTGAGTCACAGAGAGGGCTCACTATGCTCTGACCAGAGTCGCCAGATGCTTTTTGCCCACAGCTGAAATCAGTTATATAGACATTTCTACAGAACCTTTTTGTGTTGGTCTGACTTGCAATACATGCATACCTATATAGGTGTGAACTGTGCCTTAGTACTGGCACTCACACCAATCTGCTGAAGTGACCTTTCCTAAAAGAACACCATTGAAATGTATAGTCTGTCCCAAACTGTCCCCCAGATGTACCCATTTCCCGAACGATAGGTCTTAATGGCACGCTGCCAAAAACATCTGAAATTCACGGCCTGCCTGCAATGCAGCTTGTTTGAAAGGAATTGCTGCTGGACCTTCAAGCACACCCCCACTCCCCTCCACCACGATGTCCAACATATCAATTGCTGAACTGTACTCCTGGGGTGTACTAAGTCATGGGGGGGGGGGAGAGGAAATCAAGGTTCTTTCAGTTGAAAGGCAGCTGCACCTGCCTTTTTACTGCTGAGTACTTGACAGATTAAGATCTTGATCTCTTAATGGATTTTAGCAAATGATGGGTTTCTGGGGTCTTCGGACTCCCCAAGTTTTTAAAGAAGGGGCAGTTACAGGGATGTGTAGGAACTGAAATGTAAGGAGCAGGGCTGATAATGCCATTAAGACTAATTTCCTGCTACTTGCCACTCCACCCCTTAATTCATAGTTCGGCCATTTCAGGATTCTGCTCAGTGCCACTTTTTTTCCACTGAATGCATGTCATGGAAAAAACGGTATTTGGAGACTTCAGACAATTGGGACTGTGATTTGACTTGGTGCTTCTGGCATCTCAATGGCTGGCATAGCTCTTAATGTGCTAATGGGACCTATTCAAAACAGAAGGCACGGGGACCTCACAACCACCTTTCTTCCCCTGGCTACTGCCATATTTGAGGGGTTTGCTGTGGTGAAAATTCATGGCAGGTCTGGTCATTGCTCCATTAGGTGCTATGTACTGCACCCTTGGGTAGATAACAGGTTTATGGGATCATTGGACATGCCAGTTTTTACAGGAGGTGCGTTTATAGGAACTGGAGTTGAGTAGGTTAGGAATTGAAATTTAAAGAGCATGACTGTTTTAACGCTAATCGTCCTATTAAAAAGCTTTACCTAGTTAACCCCCTTAGTGCCAACAAGTGGTGCTCTGAGGAAACAGTCTTGGATGCCCTGGAGATGTCCAACAAGAGCCTGGAGGCACTTGATAATGCATGAATGCAGCTACTGAACATGATGCATGCTATGATGACCCTTGTACAGAGGCACCAATGCAGGGTAGCAGGGTAGCAGCTTCACATGCCTTGTTATATAAGGCAATGTCCCATCAGCTGCAGTTGGAGAACTGAAAGGTATCTATTGATTTGGAGACACCTTGGGATGATCAGCAGTGGTTTGACACCTTCCACATGAGTAGGGACACATTTTTCCACATAGTTTTGATGCTGATATGGTTGTGTGAAGCTTCAGTGGCTGATTTGATTTGGAGGAGTTTTGGCCTGATTCGGTAGCCAAATCTCCAAACCTGAATCGAATTAGGAAACCCATTAATCTCTCTGAATCAAATTGGAAACCTCCAAATCGATTTGGAAAGATTCAATAATTCAGGCATAGACACAGCTTTATATGTTTTTTCTACATACCTTGAGGTACCAAGCGTGGCTCGTAAACACCAAGATGGTGGGTCAGATGGAGCATCCCACGGAAGCGCAGGGGAGCCCCCTGTGTGTTCAGCAGTGGACCTGGAAGTGGACTAGAAGTACTTCCACATGGTCCATTTCCGGGTCCACTGCGGAGTGCCTGGGGAACCACTCACACCCCTCTGCAGCCGATCACTGAGCCAGAGGGGTGTGGGAGGGGGGATCACCCACATGCTCGGCAGGGGACGCTCCCTGCACTCCCGTGGGATGTTTCATCCATCCCACCATCTCAGCATTCATGGCCCATGCCTGGCACCTTGAGGTACATAGAAAAAACATATAAAGCTGTATCTATGGCTGAATTGCTGATTCTCTGAATCAGAATCGAATCTTCAGATTCAGATTTGGCCAAATTGAATTGGGACAGTGATCTAAATCAGCGAATCAAATCACTGTCCCCTGAATCAGGCCAAATCTGAATCCAAATCTAAATCAAATACTACCCACTCCGCGCACTCCTAGTTGCTGATACTGCACATTGAGCACCAGAAGACTGCCATGCATCAGCCCATTGCACCAGAAAGGAGGGTGGCCATGGCCATCATGAAACTGTGCACCCTCCACCAACCTCTGCTTCACAGAAAACCAGTTTGGCCTGGCTCCCTACATATCCAGGGTGGCAGCACATGAGGTATGCCGGCTGATGCAGGACATCGCGGTGAACAACTTTATCTGCCTATGAAACCCTGGGAAGTTGTTGAAGGCTTCAAGGCCATGGGGTTCCTTAATGGTGTGGGTACACTGGACAGTGCACACATCCCTGTCCTAAACCCATCCCAGGAGAAATAAGGATTTGTCAATAGGAAGGCATTTGCCTCTGTGATCCTCCAAGCCATGGTTGATCACTGATGATGACTCACTAACATTTATACAGGCTGGGCAGAGCACTCATGAGGTGCATGTCTTTCAAAACTAACTGCTGCCTGGCATGATGGAGAAAGGACAATATGCACCCAGGCTCCCTGATGCAGTGATCATAGCAGATGCAGCTTACCCCCTCCTGCCCCAGCTCATGAAGTCACATGAAGGACAAGTTACTGACCGGCAAAAGTCCACATTTAACTACCAGCTCAGCAAATATCATAGGACCGTTGGATGTGCCTTTGGCCATCTGAGAGCACAGTGGAGATCACTGAATTACAGGCTCAAAGTGGAGCCAGAAAACATTACTTCTTTCACTGTGGCAGCCTGTGTGTTCCACAACATTTTCAAAACCAGGGGGGAGGTTTTTGGTGACTCATGGTCTGAGAAAATGCAGAAAGTGAGAGAGACAGTGGCCAGACACAGACACAGGCAGTCAAGGTACAGTGCCCCCTTAGAACAGCAACAAATGGTGGTTGGGCAACTATTTTGTGGGATTGTCTGGCAGTACTCATTCTGGCTGTTGCAGATGGAGAGGGTGCTTTGTAGGCCAATTGATCAGTGCTGAATGTTAAAAAATGCTCGACAGTTAGCAGTTACCACTGACCATTTCTATAGATGAAATTAAAAAATTCATTCCAACACTTCTATCATATGTACATTGTTTCTAGTGTGTGTGTTTGGGGGGGGGGGGCATTGGTTTGGTGGGGGGAAGCAGGAGTAGGCTGAATTTGAAAAGTTTTCGTTTGCTTGGGGTGGGGTGGGGAGGGGGAGGGGAGGAGCCAGCCTTCAGATCTGCAGTGATGGGGGGGAGGGGGAGAGAGCCAGCTGAAATGGTTTTCATTTACTTTGTGGTGTCCTCCTCCCTGTGCCATGTCTCAGGGCAGGTCACAGCCCTTTGTGTGGTCCCCAGGTGTGGGGGAGGCTGGGTCTGGCCACGGGGCTGCATGTCCTCAGCAGCAGTTCATGGTCCTGGATGACCCGTCATCTGACAAAACCCCGGTGTCTCCTTCCCACAGGCCACCAGGAGACCAGACACTGCCAACCAGCCCTGTACTGAGGGGTCAGGGGAGGACAGGGGCTGTCTCCGGTCATATTCCCTGTTCCCTGTCCCCCACCTCCCTCCTTCTTGCTGGCTGTCTCAAACACAGCCTGGTGTTGCTGTGTGGCTGCTGCACACAGGGGCTTTTTTGGCTCGGACACCCAGTCCCCTGCACAGGGATTGGGACCCCCTGTGAGATAATGCAGGGAGTGTACCACAACACTCCAATATGTGTGGAAAGCCTTTCCAATATGTGTGAAGTCCCAACCAATATGTGCGGGAAGACATAGATAAGAAATTAACACGGTGCTAGATTTTTGTGCACATATTATAATGTTGCGTACTGTTTGAATGAAATAAAAAACAAACAAACAAGTGGATTTACACATGAAATAAAATTTACCTGATGACATAATAAACTGAAAAATAAGGTGAGGATAAAGATAGTAATGAAAAGAACAAAAATAAAATAATATTTTTTTAAAGTATTGGTGAAAAAAAGGAAATAAGTTTGTAACATGTGTAAAATTAATTAAATTAATTAAAGTAATTCAATTACACAATTAAATTATCTAAATTAATAAAACAGCATAACTTTTGGTGATCTGTACATACAGGTGTCCCTTGCTTTATGCTGTACATGCATTCCTGGAAAATGGTGCATAACTTGAATTCACGTAAAAGGAACCCACTTACAATGTAACAAATAGGGATATGTTCCAAGACCTCGACTGTACTGACCCCCAGACCTATTTCTACCATTTTTACAAAACAATTTTGGTATTCTCCAACAGCAGACAGTACACACAAGCACAAGGTACTATCATAATGGGGATGACAGCTACAGAAACACATATCACAGACAATGAGCAAGGAACACAGATCCACACAGGAGATTATATTTTTGTGCTCATCACTCCCACAATGTACTGCACAAATCAGTTGACTGAGGGTTTCCACCACACCAATTGCATAAGACTGAATTTACCTCGCATATAATGAATTTTTGGTATAAAAAGGGTCATCACATAAGACCAAATTCTCACACACAGAACCCGCATAAAGCGAGGGAACCCTGTATTAGCATGCTGTGATCTATAGGTGCTCCCTGCTGTAATTTAGTACAAAGAAATCAGGGGGGTGGATTGTCCTGTGGCGACCCCTGAAGTAATATACTGTGAATAGTACACTGATCATTTTATCATATTTCTGAGAGATCATATGTGCATAGTGATAAAAAAAAATAAAACCCACCATTTCATTTTAGGGGGTATAGAATGAAACCCTGAGGACTAAACCCCCATCACATGTACAAGCGGCCCATGATATCTCCTTCCCAAAATATATACTTTTAGCTGCAGGTATAAGTATAGATCAAGCTTATATGTTGGTCTAACCTGCATCAAAGGGCTGGACAATATGGACTACTGATGTCTCTTGCTTTACACTAAAAAATTAATGCAGAATTAAGTTGTTATGGAAACTTTATCAACTAATTCATCTTTCTAATAGCTCTGTGAGGCAGGTAAGAACATTATCTCTGCACTCCCGGTAGGGAAACTACATGGGCTTCTATATCTTGAACAAATCGATATATTTATCTTCAAAGAAAATTAAAACCAAACAATCATTCTCATCTTATTGGTTCAGAACTGAGGCACAAAGAGATTAACTTACTTATCAAATATGACACAACAGAATCTGTGACAGAGACAGGATTGGAACCTAGATTTCCCATGTCTTGATACAATCTCTTAACCACAAGATTTCACATATGCAGAGAAAGGTGTAGTGACACAGCCAGAGGGGAACAATGAGTCATGAAAGAAAAGAACTAAGGGTTTGTTTTTTCCCCCACTCAAACCACACTGTTTCTGGAAGCCACTAACTGGCAAAGTTGGGATTCATTCTGAATGCTTGTATACAAATAAAAAGCAATAGACTCCAGGAACAATATTTAATATAATGGTTTTCTGTAAAACTGACCTGGACACACATACAAAGTATTTTTTTTTAAATCACAATTGATGGTAAGAAGTCAGGTGTAAAATGAAGGAAGAATTGAAGGAGTAGGAATAGTCACTGATTAAAATTCACCATTTCCTTATGTATAATTAGTACCAACTGGCATCACATGTTGACATCATCTCATGTATTAGGTGGTGTTGCCAGGTAAGATTTCAATAGGATTTCCAAAGTAGCAGGATTCTAACTGAGCAGCTGCTATGTGTCCTAGCTCATTGACTCTTTATGTACCCCTTTAGCACAGCAAAAGACCTGGTTTTGAAGTAGAATATGAAACTAGTCAGACAGCATCAATTTCAACTGGGTTTATTGTACAATCAGCTTCCATGGAATTCTGTGGAAAACTATAGAAAAAGGACTGGGATTAAAATCTATTCCTTCTCTGTAATAAAAGAAATTATTATTATTTTACATTTACTCTTTCTGCTGGTATACATTAAGAGTAAGTCTATTCTACCTATAAAGCATCTAAAGTGGATTTATGCCAATGGGTGATTATATTCCACCCTGTGCTAATTCCTGAAAAATTGTTAATGCAAAAGGTGGGTGAGTCCTCTCCTTTCTTGAAGCTTTTTTGTTACTCAGTTTTAAGAGTAAGATAACAACGTGTTGCAAAAGTAGAAGTACTGGTGAATTTTCAAAAACTTGAAAGAGTGGAATATAATCAAACTTAGGCACCTACAGCATTTTTACACATGCTGCGGGACATGGCACCGGGAGCTTTAATTAGTGACCCACATTCACGTGTCATGTGTATCAGTGTCCCTAAATTGAAGAAATGGCAGTGGGGAGCTTTAAACTAAAACTTATTGAACATGTTTTATTTCAAAGTGCCCTGCCACCTTTTTTTCAGTGTGGAGATGTGCTGGGACTCTGCTGTATATGATATGGAAGGCTGCCAGAGCACATCAATTTCTGTGCTCCAGCAGACTTGATGAATCAAGCCTGCTCTGACGTGCTGGATTTCCAGTGCACTGAAGCAGGCTCTGTGCATTTGTATATGAGCCCCTAAAGTCAATGCAGATGTACAATGGGTAGAATAGGATTTGGCCCTAACTGTAGGAGCTCTCACAAATGCATCTGCTACAGCCTTGGCTAAAAGAGCTAAGTCTTTTATCCTAATAATGTTTCATACATTCATTCTGGTATCAGGCCCCAGCGCTGAAGACCTGTCATGACATCCACAACATCATTTATTCTGCTGGTAACATTATCATCTTTTTAACATGTATTAAACAATTAAAAAATATTTGTGAACAATGTCCAGATTGAGGACATTACAGATACCGAATTGAAATTCTGTATAGTGATAACCAAGAACCTCTTATGGGAATTCATCATCCAGAACATTAATTTTTCACTTGCACTTGTCAGGGCACATCATTCAAAGGTGTGGAAAATGTTATTCTGTATTGTCAGTACAGCAGTGGAAATATTTAGCCTCATTAGATGAAGTATGCTTCTGAATCTACCTTGGGCTTAGTTACAAAAGCATTTAATGAAGAATTACTCTTTTACCCTATGAAGAGATGAAACGTTTCCCACAATTAAAAAAAGTTAAATAATGAATATTGAAGAATACTCAACAATTTTCCCTCTGGTATATTAGTCTCTAACATTTCTTTTAGACCAGATTCATAAATTACTCTTAACCAGTGAATTATTTGCCAATGATTTTCTACTATATTACCATCATATTTTCTCATGTACAGTGTGCATCCTTTCCATCAAAATCACCTCACTATCAAATTGGGATGCATGTAATACATGGGAAAGCTGATTCCTACTCCACAGTGCAGCAGCTATGGTATTACTATTACTATTGAAGCAACTGAGGGAGTCAATTGACTTAATGGTTCATTTTCTCTTTTTAATTATCTCAATGTTTCATTAATCAAGCTAACTTTTCTTAAAGGCGATTTTCTGTCTACTAACTGCTCCTGGGCCCTCTATTTAACAGCATCTTTAGCTCAGAGTCTTCAGCACAGACTCTTTAGGTCTTTTTCACTATCATACATCTACCCAGGAAGCTCAGTCTTCACCAGCAGGTAAGGACTCGTATTTAATTATGCAGGAAGGGAGGGTAAAGCAGCTGAAAATTATGCTCTGTCCCTGTTCTATGCAATTATAACTCTGGAAAAATCATTTTTCTTCATTCTGCCTTTCAAAAACAAAGTATGTATTATATATCAGGACATGTTGTGTGAGAAAATATAGTATTCTCTCATTTGTGCAGGTTAATCAAAATGCATCATTAGAAGATATATATATATAAAATCAACTCTAAGACTTGCTTTATGTGTTCATATTCCTATTATGATGGGATTTTAATTTTTCCAGATTTTTTTTTACAAATACCCAAATACATGAATACAGTGGATGTACACAGTAAAAATACTACGTGTTGCTCATGATTTGTAGTAAATCATGATAGAAGCCAGAAATATGTACATGTGATTTTGAAAAAAACAGTAGTACTGCATTGTTTGAATATAAGTGTTTGGTGTCCAAATTTGCTTTTAAAATTCAAGTTTATTCTGATCTGTGGTTTCGGCCCAAACATTTCTCATTTATAATGAAATAAATGTCATTATAACACAGTTTTCTCAGAAACACCATGTTCCAGTGTGTTATGAACTAGAAACTAGTAACAAGAATTAATGAAATCAGACACTGATGCAGTTAATGATTAATGAACTTCAGAAAGTCTTTAGGTTTGGTTCAGATAAAGCAGACAGGAGTTTCATCTCATCTGAACAGAAAATTTTCATTTACAAAATTTGGTTTGTAAAGTTTACACAAATTTCTCACTTTCGAAAGTACCTCAAACACAACCCTAAATTGTGTATGATCCTAGCCAGAAACACACATGTAAAACTGAGACAAGAGTACCGACTGTATTGAGGAAAGAATGCTTTATGTGAATTTGGAGTTCGGTCTTTGTTTTATCACAGTATTTTGCAAATTGATTGTTCTAATTAAAAGGTAGAGAGTATCCACCAAAGCAGAAGTGGATGTTCCTTCCACTGAAAAAAAGAAGAAACAAATACTGAAATACAGAAGTCAGACTGAGTTACATTTCCACCTAAAAGGAATTATCAGTTTTTTGCACTAGAGTACTTGTCCTTTCCTTGTTATGCATTATGTTTGGCTTGAGTTACTACCTTCATATATACAAATTCCTGATATCAGATACTCAATACCACAGTGAAATCCTGGCTCTACTGAAGTCAGTGACTTTAGTGGGGCCAAGGTTCATTGTCTTCAGTGGGCCTGGCCCTGGGGTTTTACTTTATTTGAAGCAGTAGCAAGGGGGGAGCGGGGCAGCTTTAATTTCCCATTGGCCCCTGGGAGCTTTAATTTCCCTTTGACTCCTGGGTAATATTTATGACATTGCAAAAAATGACATTTTTTTTTTTGCTGAGTACTGAAAATAAACAAAAAACAAACAAAAACCCTAAATGCATTTAACACATTAGCTACCAAAGAAAGAAATAGTATTCTATAAATTAAGGTAGTATTAGACTGATGTTATAGCCATTGGTCCAATAAAAGGTATCACTCACAGAAAATCCTTGCCTCCACTATAATTTACAGATATACAGGTTCTCCAGAACATATGCACCACTAGCATTATGCTTTTTTCTCAGATAATGAATGTGTTTTTAATGCAGGTTATTCAAACACATTTATTTAGTGACCTAGTCTGAAAGTTATGCAGCAATTTCAAACCCCATTCAAATATCAGATGCCAAGGACATTCTGTCTTGCAGGAAGTAACGAGAACATTACAGGAATAGGTCAAACTTGCATGAAAGCTAAACATTACAATGATTCAACTATAAAGTTCCAAGTATAAAACATCCAGCATTTCCAAGATGTCAGTTAATTTCCCAGCATAACACCCTAGGGAAAGTTTTTTTCATGAGTTCCCTATGGCATTCTGCAAGCAGGTAAGAATGGGTTGCATTGCAGCTTCTGTCCTCCAGAAGTCTCAGCAGAAACACTTATTTAAGCCTCCAAAAAAAGGGGACTCAGGGTTACAAAATCCATCCAATTGAAGCATATTTTATTTTGTTAGGTGCTGCAGTGAAAATCACTTGCAAAGTAAGATACTAAAATAGACCATATGTTACAGGACTGGGCTGTGAATTGTGAGATAACATAACAAGGTAAACTTTCATCAGTCAATAATTGTAATGAGATAGATAGTGAAATATAATTAAGAGTATTGCAAAGTAAATTAGAGAACAGCAGACAACAGCACTGGATTCTATTTGAAAATTCATTCACGACTTTTTAAGCCCAGTTCTTAGGATAACACAAATGGAAACATGGTCTTTGGAGTGGGGGATATTTACTATGAAAAGTGACTGATAATGAATGACCATAGATCAATTTAATAGATCTCAGTTTGAAGGATAATAAACACTGTGAAGAAGAAAGAAAAATGGGGGGAAAAAAACTCTTGGAAAAATAAGATCACTTCAGTCACTTTAACATGGGGGTTCATAGAATACTTGATTGAGTATTTTAATCATATACAATATCTAAGCATTATAAAAAGGATGCCACTATCCTGGTAAATGGATACAGGCAGAAGTTACACTTAGATCAACATAATTAGGGTTAGGTCGATCTGTACATGTTTGGCAAGGTTAGACTGAGCAAACAAAATGGCCATTACAATCTAATTTAGCTCACTGAGGAGGTGAATTAAGTTCGATCAGTCATGAGTTAGCCTGATCTACTGAACATCTGTTCATGTTTGGAGTATAGGCTGGGGGGCTGGGAAAACCCAGCCACTTACCCCAGCTTGGGTGGACAACTCCCGCTCCTCCCCTCAGAACCACAAGACCTCACCACCTTCCAGCACCACCCCCATCCCACCCTGCCCCCCCCCTTACCTACTAGATCCCTCCAATCCCACCACTCCTTCTCCTACCCCAATTTACTTAGATCATTTCCCTTGTATGGCTCCCAAAACCGACAAACATCTGCATAAGCAGGACCCAAGCTATGATCATGCAGCTTAAAGTAAGCCATGCAATTGTAGTCTAGGTCCTGGAAATATTTGCACATACCCAAAGACTTTTGATGGGGGCTAAGATGAGGCCTGAATATCTGGAAATGCACTGCAAGTATAGAAATTACAAAGACTGCATTATTGTATGATTTGACACCCTTTTTGGAGAGTGGAATCCAACAAAAATAGTAACATATATCAGGAATGCAGAACTGGTGATTGATGTTTTATCAAAAACAAACAAACAAACAAACAAAAAGAACCAACAATCAGCCAAAAAATCTTGAGACTAAAATGACAAAAAAACTTCAAATTGAAGTTACCCTTATTGAAGAAAGCAGCATTTGAGAGTAACATTTCTTGACATTATTAGTGCTATAACAGGATGCAATATTGGCTACACATCATGAACCCCATTTCCTTATCTCCTTTGTTCACATATTTATATGTCAAGAAGTAGTTTTCCTGACATCAGAGAAATTTCACACGTAGCTCAGTGGTGTGTGTTTGCCAGAAAATTACATCTGTTAAATGCTGCTTGTCTTTCTATTTTTTTTTATGTTACATGTGATCTCATGGCTAAATTTTATTTTCTTGAATTCTAGCTCCTCTTTCATCAGCACTGAAAGATAGTGAAGGTATTTGATAAGTCAAAATTTATCTTTTTTTTTTACTTTCTATAGTTTTTCATGAGTCCAGTTAAAAGAACCACTATTAAAAAATAAATGCTATTGTAATTGTTCGCCAGTCTCCTGGGTGCTTGGGTATACCTAAAGCTAATATCACATATAGACACAGGTCATTACCATAGACACAGAATATAGACTATCACATATAGACACAGGTCATTACCATAGGGACAGAATATAGCCCTGCCGTCATGACAAAACCAGGAAAAAAGAAAAAATGCACTTAAAAATATTAGTTCTAAGGCCTCTATTTTCTGTGGTAAGGAAAGCGTATCAATCATTTGGATTTCTTAGGCTCCAGATGTAAATAGATCTGCATACAGAAAGGAATATGTTTGGTTTACACTACTTTAACTAAAATCTAATTAACAAGATATAATGGACTCATTTTGAGAAAAAATAAATCATTACAAGTTGGATGGTAAAAGATTGTAAAATCTTTATAATCTCAAAACAGCCCTGAATTACCATGGGGGGAGAGAACAGGAGTTAAAGAAAAAAAGCCTTGCCATACCTGGTTCAGGATCAGAAAATTCCTTCTATGAATAACTATTCTGTAGGTTTATGATGCGTTTTGTTGCCTAAAGGGAAGTATTATCCTGTCGGCCTTGGGAATGAAGCCAATTCTCAAATGCCAACAATATACCACCAAAGCCAACATAGGTAAGAGGCAGACTGAAAAATGATGAGACATTATAGGAATATTCATGTTTGTAAACAAGTCCATCAGTTTTGAGTTAAATCATAATCAAATCTAATTACTGACATGTAGAGTAAACCTGATTTATGAACTTGGGTAAAAGACTTTGGTGAAAATACTGAAAAAAAATTAAACAAAAGTCTGAGAGAGACTACAAGAAAAATAAAACATGGATAAATTTTACAGATACCGATAATTACTACGACACTATAATATTTGTATGAAAGGCTATAGGGCATGCGATTTCTAAAACACTCTACTTTTCAAATGGATTTTAGATCCATATAAGCTTGCAGGTTTATTTTAGTCATACTCTTCAACTACTCTTCCTGTAATACGCTCAAACATTGACTGATGTTCATGTTAAATGTTTGTTGAAAGAGGGACTGTAAACCAGGTGCTGCCTCTTTCAGGACCAGATCTAACCTACCAAGTGATATAGTCATTCTCTCTGTCTCTCTCTCCCTCTCATTCTAACAGGGATAGCTTCAATAGAAAAGACTGAGTCCCCCCTCCCCCCCCCAAACAACACACCCAGAATTCCCCATAACGTGAGCTTTGGGACACTAGCCTGAGAATGGGGGACCCCTTCTGCCTGCTCTGGACCTAGGTCTCTCACATGTCAGCAATGAACTACAGAACTTACAAGCACCACTTCAGTTTTGTGAATGGCACCAAACTCCTCTTGTGAACCTCATCCTCCATTTCCAAATTTTTGTGATGTTATTAAAAATGACACGAGCCAAAGTACAATTCTTTGTTCCAGGTCAAACTTTTTTGTTACTCTTGTTCAAGTTGTTCAAAATTGTAAAGATTTTTGCTTTCATATTGATCTAAAATAATATTTAAAAATATTTGCACTTAACTGAAAAAATATATTCATACAGACCTACTTGAGTCTCCCTTCTAGTTTTAAGGCCCCTTTTGGATTCTTTTAGCCTGGCCTTTAACAACTTTGTTTCAAGTTTCACATTCTTTTACAAAAGGGTTTAATTTGGTTTAGCATTTGTGAAGTGGGAAAGAAGATAAAGTGCCAGTTTCAGTTTCACTCTTTTTATTTTTTTTTGGAGGTAATCATATACCACAAAAGCTGTTCTACAACAAATGGATTGTATTGAAGAACTATGCCTTAACCATTTTCTTGTAAACTTCATATAGTCATGTTTAAAATATATCAGTCAGATTTTTTGAACCTGCAAGCCTAGGGACAGAAGTTACACATAAACTGGATTAAGTGATCAGAAACCAGTTTAAACCTGTAACAGAACAGAAGTTCAGTGCACATAAACCACTTTCAAAATGGCCAAAGCAAGTTTAAGATAAACCTGGTTGGATGCAGTATCCAACCTAATCTTAACTAATTTAGGTCAAGCCAATTTATGGAACTTCTGTCCCAGAACCCCTCCTGATTCAAGTTAACTCACAGCCCCCCAGCATCCCCCTGTGCTGTGCTGTCTGCTCCAGCAGAGTAGTGTCTGCCCCAGACTTCTGCTCCCTAGCCACAGCAAAATTACTGCTCTGGCTGGCAGAGACAGGGGTGGGGGGAAAAACCCTAGCACTACATCCCAGCCAGGGTCTGCCTGTAAGGGGAGAGGGGAGGGGAGGAGGGAAGCCCTCAGAGGCTTGTCGTCCCATGGTGGGAAAGCCTCTGAGCCCCCCTCCCCCCCCCGCCCCAGATAGATCCCAGCTTGGGTCAGTGAGGGCCAGGGTGGGAGTTTAACCCCGCCCCTCCCCCGCAACTCAAGCCAGCTGGGCCTTAACACACCTGCACCTCTGCTCAAGTGGAGAGGGGAGGAAAAGCCTCTGAGGGCTTCCCTTACATCTTTCCTCCCTTCCCTTCAGCAGTGGCTGGCAGCCTCGGAGGTGTGCTTTTTCACCCCCCAGCTACTGGTATGGGCCACTGCAGAGATCTGGCTGCTCTTCCAGTTTCAAAAGTGACTGTCTGTTTAATCAGTTATGGGTTCAATCTATGCAGTTTAAACTAACATGCAAAGATTGAATCAGTTCAGCCTCGGGCTTTTTGTATGCCTGTACTTAACCTAATTGAGTGATATGGTTTAGCTACGGTCTGATATAATCACTACCACATCGGAAAGTGAGCAATAGCAGAAGAAGCTAGAAAATAGGGCTATAGTGGGAAAAGTAACTATTAGGAGAATAAAAAACATGTGTGTGTTTAACTCAACCAGAATGTATTTAAAACTTCTTTGTATATATATACTTAGCAATATGTCCATCAAGAATGATGGGGAGGGAGGGGAGGGGAGGGCGGGCAGGGACGGAGTGCCGTGCACCACCACCCTGCACTGACGCTGCCTCCTAGGAGCAGGGGGATGGAAGGGGAGCTTGCACGTGGCTGCCACCAGTGCCAGCCAGCAGCCTGCACTGCCACTGCTCTGCGTCTGGCTGTGT
>NW_005841854.1:5142798-5166801 GCF_000455745.1 Alligator sinensis | reverse complement strand
AACAGAGGACAAAACTGAACTCTGGTCATTCATCACACAAGCAAAATAATTATATATATATATATATATAATATATTTATATATTATAAATATATAATATTTATATTATATGTGTGTGTGTGTGTGTGTATATATATATATATATATATATATAATTACAGGTCTTTCAGAATTTGAAACTTGCTTTTGTACTTATTTAGACTCTGATGCCTTTAGCTATCTACTGATGTGTGACTTATGTACCCTTTCCCATAACATCTGAATTAACCCCATTGCTTTTCTCCTCAGAAATCAATACAATCAATTAGGTAAACCAAAATTTGGAAAAATCAGTAATGTAGGCAACATTTCACATTCCAAACCATTTAAGATTGAAGAGCTACTTATGGATTCTGAATGAATTCACATAGCTTGCATGGACTTCAGTAGTGGTTTACAGCATACTAATATTTATTTTGTGCTTTTAGCATTTCAAAATATAGCCCATGAAAATTAACAACCCTCATCCTGGTATGAGAAAGCAATTGCTGAAAAGTGGTCTTAAAATTGAGAAAATATCCAGACATTTTTCCTAAAATTAGCTTTTTTAATTACACACAAAAGTATAATACTTTACAAAGAAAAGACAGTCATAAAATTGTTGTTTGTATTGTCCATATAGTCTACATCTGGTTCACTTTCTGAATATTTTAACAAAAAGAAAAGGAATACAACAGAAGTCCCACATATTCCCATCTATCCCATTTGTTTTTATCCTGATTAGACTATGTGTAACCCATATACAACTAGATATACATTATAACTACAGACTGCATTACCCTAACATGATTACAAAGGATGTCATACTCCTCAAACAATAATCCCTTTTAACCTAAGTTTTGTTTATGGAAGTGATATGCATTTACTATTGACAGCAATTAAACTTTTGCCTGGGAATTATGGTTAATGGGGATGTTTATAGCCATAGTAAACAAATCCGTTGCAGGCAGTGGTTGCAGTAGCCCTCTCTTTTCACCTATCAAAATTTTCACTTATAGTTTAAAAGGTGACTGTATGTGTATGTAAATCTTAAACAGTCCTCTGGATGAACCCAGACAGTGGCTACAGTGCAATCTTTATACCCAAACATATAAAACTATGTCTCTAGGCCAGTGAAGAAAGCCTCTGAACTGTTAAATATTCAGCATTGAAACTGCACTTTTCTGGACTGAAAAGCTATATAGTACAGTCACAACAAGAAATAATAGCATCTTCTTGAATAATTCCTCTTTATCCTAAGAAGTTACAGTAAATCCCTCTTGGGAGCTAAAGAAATCACTTTTTTTTCTAATTAAAAAGCAGTTTAAAAGACCTCAGAGCTCTGAAGAGAACAAATAATTGCAAAATTGCAGAAAATCAACCTTGCTGCTACATAGAGAAAAGCATGAGCTTTAGGGTGCTTTAATACAATGTGAATTTAATATTTGAACAAACTCACAATCTCTACCAAAGCCACACCAACACCATTTTGGGGGACGGGGGGGGGGCGGGAAGGAGGGTGTATAAAATGAATTGCATCAGTCATTGTGAACATTTTCATTAGATAGACGTTGGTGTTCTTAATATAACATTAACACATCTCCTAGCTCTGAAATTTGTCACATTTTTGTTAGCCTTATTGTAAGTATTTGTAATTAAAGTATACCCAAACACTTCAGATAATGTTTATGGTTCAGCACAACATGGATAATAGTCTGAGACATTTTGGTGTGTATTTACCTAAGCATTCTTGAAGCTTTCAAGAAAGGAAAAAGACTCCCTCCATAAAACTTTAACTATATGAGCAGTTGTGATTCACACAACTAGTTCCACTGAAGACAATTAATTGAATATTGAAAGCAATGTGATCATACACATGTCAAATTTCTCTCTTGGGTGGAGGTTCTTAGGAAGTAATTTGACTACAGTTTTGGCTCTACATATTTTTCAAATTAAGCAACTGAAGTATAAAGTACTCATCAATTTTGAGTATTTTACACTTACTACTGAAAGCAGCACAAGGTTAAGATGAAATTCCATATTTGGTTATGATTTTTCAGCTTCTGTTAAAGGGATGTGATCAACTTCACATCTAGTCACTTCAAAAGAAAAAGTTCAAAGTAAAGCTGGTTCACAGTTGTATTAGAACTTTTTGCCTTATAACTAGTTTTGACTTATAACAAGTTAAATCACTTTTTCTTCCTATACAAATTAAATATGCATTCAGGTAATGCAAAGAAAATCCTGCATAAGCAATTCAACCCTAACCCACTAAAATCAAGGGGCTGCTTTCCTTTAACTTCTAAGAAAACCAAGACTTCATTTCAGTTATGCTCAGTGTTTCAGTGATCTAAGTAGCACATATTAACCAAGGTGCTTCTCTAACTAATTCTGAGTTCTAATTTCTTAAGAATTAGTATAGGACACTACTCCATTGCCAAAAATCAGATGTCATCTGGAGCAAAGATCCATTCACCCACAATCTGTGGAAGGCTGTTGTAGCATCACTCACTCTGTACCTGCTACATGGGACATTATGGTTTCTAACATAACATGTTTGTCAACACAGAGTGCCCCCCAGAGACTTGCAGGGAGTGCTCATGTTCCCTGAATGGTGAACCTGTGATATGCCTGCACAGCTTCACATGGGGCTGTAGTGGTTTAAAAGACATTGGATGCATCTACATGAAATGCACATAAATACCTTTCCCCCACCCCAAACAAAACACAACAAAAAACAGATTAAAAGAGAAAACTTAAAGACATAGAATGATTATAACTGCAATACACTGTCTTTCTTGAAAAAGTGTCAATTTGGAATCAAATTTGGCAAATGAAGGAGATGGAATATAGGGCCATACATGTATAACTCTATACAGCTATAGATTTTCTCATGCAAATATCACAAATGAGTCATTATTTATTGTTGTTGCAAATTCACAGGGAAACTCAAACATGACCATACAGAGGCTATGCCTAATCAAAGAACCAAATGACATTGGATGTCATTTATAAACAGTCCTAAATGATTAACAATGCCCATCAGATTTTGAAACAGAATGTCTGAATGATATACTGTAAGCTTGTAAAAATATTTAATCTTCAAGTTTTTCTATTTCTTTTTAACAAGCTGCAGAGCTTTGAAATCAAACATGAACTGAGAGACAACAACAAAAACCACTTACAGCTGCTTTTAAAAAGGCATGTAATCGGTTCTTCAAAAAAGGTTGATCTTTCAAATGTTTAGGATTGCTATTTTAATGTAACACATTCTTTAACATTCATTGAACTCATTCCTTATGTAAGCTTTTGAGTCCTGAATAATCCATAAAATAAAACAGCTAAGATAAACTAAACCACAATCATAGTAAAAAAGCTGTAGAACTGGAAACCTCAAACTTTTCTGGCTCTTATGCTTAAGAACATTGTATAACAGAATGTTTGTACTGTTCATCTGAAGTAACACATGAATAAAAGTGACAGAACAGGTTACATTTCTAATCCCAGCTTTAGTAAACATAATAGTTAAATATATTGCATTTTCCATGTTAACAAACTATATGTAAATTAAAGTATTTCCTCATCTGCCCAATTTGTATATACTTTACTTGTTGTTACAACAGTATTAATTATTACAAAAACCAGGAACACTGGCTAGATATTTTTAATTAAATGAGAAAAAAATGGAGTATGGGACATATTATATTAAACCTTATTCTAATCAACATGTAGTTAGACACCTGAAATAAGCTTTACGTTCTTACTTTCACTATAAGTAAACCAGTCAAAGATGATTCATATGCTAAGTCATGTTAGGACAAGGTATACTGTAATAGTTTAGCTAGAAATAAAAACTACTAAAAAACTATGCTTAAATCTCAAGCTGATACAAATATTTTAAAACCTATGACTTGGCTTGTAAAAGACCTTACCTACCTTATTCAAGGTACATTTTGAAACGAACAATTCACCCTTACCATTGTGTTGGGTCAGGAAGTCTCTAACTGAAATCTTAATGCTGGAGAGTTCATGCTTCTAAGTTCATGTCAGAGAGAACAGAATTCAACTGAAACTGAAAGTTCTCGGTAGGAAGAACGTCTCAAAGATAGGCAGAGCTAGGAAAGGGTTGGTTTGAGAAGTTTGGACAGGAGGAAAAGAAGACAGGCTACATCCTACAGATCAGCCATGGACCAGACTATCAGTGGAAGCTGAGGAAATTAAAATTGGTGAAGTTGAAAAGGTGAAGAACAAAGCTGGTCAAAAATCAGAATTTCCATTCAGTGGGTAATTTAAGTATTTTAACATTTCTTTTTCATCCAATATTGGGACAAAGGTAAATACAAACACACCCACGAAAATTCCAATATAATTTTGATTTTCATATTATTTTTTAATTTGATGTCAATATTAAACTGCATCTGCCTGAGGTAATGGGGTGACCCAGGCTCCCATTCTCCTCTACGCATTTCAGTCACCATCTTCAATAAAACAATTCTAGTGTTACCTACAATAGGAACCAAAGTCCAGACATCTGATAGAAATTTATTAGAAGCAACTTTCTTTCAAACAATCACAAATGTTATTTCATGCCTTTAAAATTTCTTACACACTTGTTTTAGAGTTCTATCTTAAAAAATCTATCTTAACATATGGTTTCTTTCAGCACAAGAAAAGGTTTTTGCCTTGCCAGTCACAAAGCATATTAATAGTCAATTCACATAAATCAAGTCCCCTTTTTCTCAGTGAATAGCACATATATAGCTTGAATATCACAGAAGATTAAAAAAAAAAGTATCTGGAGAACTGTTCTTTGAAGAAGAGACTACTATATCAACCTCTAAGGTAAAAGCCATCTGAACCCATGGCTTCAACACACAGTTCACATTTTCCTCATTTCTTCTTTAATGTCTTCTGTGATTATTTTTTTTTTCCCTAATAAAACATTGAACTTTAAATACTCTAAGAGAGACGCATAAAGATTTTGCACAGAGTCACAGTCATACTTCCTAGCTGAAGGACATAAACAGTTTAAGGAAAAATCCCAGTCATGTTTCCTTTGGGATTCAGCCCTGCTGAAACTGTGGCTAGCTCATGGTCTCCCCTTTCAGAATACTGTTGGTATCAGGAGGCAAAGTCTGTGCGGGGAAAAAATAGAATTCACCTCACGCATGCAGATGGAAGTATGTTTTCAATTCTGTGAGAATTACTGTACTTTAAGGTATAAGACTGCTGTTATTAGTCTGAATATGCTTCTGTGTTCTAAACTGAAGGGGTACCTATCCACATGTCAGATGTCTGCTCTGAGGTGTGCTAATTAGCATGCATTAGAGCAGACTCAATTAATACAATGCATTGCAGCAGACTAATTATCACACTTCAGCAGCATCCCTGTCATGTGTATTCAGCATCCCCATGCTTCAAAACAGCGGTGGGGGCACTTTAACTACAGCTTGTTGAACAAGCTTTAAAGCACACCTGCCATTATTTTGAAGCATGCGAGGCTGAGTACATGTGATGCTGTGGGTACTTTAATCAGAGAAACTCGGAGAGCCACTCTAGTTAAAGTGCTCCTCCCACCCTGAGCACATGTAAAGATGTCCAAGGTACTCTTGTTCCTCGCCTTTTCTGCAAGCTGAAGAAAACTTGTATTCTTGGGTCTTACACAGATAAGAGACAAGGAGGGAGAGGAGGCAGAGCTGCTTCCAGGATACACATTTTGTGGTATCTACATTTTTTTGTGGGCTTGAAATTTTGCAGATTAGGAAGCTCAAGAGAGTGGTGTTGTAGCTCTCCTGTGTTCTGCATAATCCTCTCCAAAACAACACAATAACATTTTACAGTTACAGAAGACAGCAATTTATACGGATTCCCTCTGCACAGCTTGCAGGCACTCTACCCCCTCAAAGATGTTTTTTGGGGGAGCCCCTGGAAGTGTACCTTAATTGGAAGCTAAACTGGTACATGCTAATACATTTTACAAATAAGACCTCAAGTGCTATTCTGGGTTCTTGGTGAATCCATGTATTTTGGGAATGTTATTCCCAGGATACATAACATTGGTGCTAAATCTGAAGGAATAATTAAGAGGAAATCCACTGCCCTGCATCAGGATAATGGATAATCATTGATTATTTAATTTTAATTGTTATTTCTTCACCTGTAATATAAGCCTATTGAAACATAAATGTAGTGGGCATCAAACCAGAAAGATACTTGAGACTATTATTTCAAAACACATGTCCTTCTACAGTTTTTTTTTTTCTTTTAGTTGGTCACAATCCTAAGGGCAATATTACACAGCAAATCCTGTATCATGGAATTCTCCATGATAAAAAAAAAATATATAATTTATTATAAATAACTACAGTATCACTGGCACCACAACTTTAGGCAGGAGTTATTTTCTAATGAAACTTACTTGCTAGTTTAAATTTACTGAGTCTGATTAGGAAGTTTGATTGATTTTCATGATAGGATTTTGGTTTATGTTTATTAATTTTAATCCTTTATGTAAAGTGAGTGTCATGCAAGCCATAGCTGTTTTGGTGATGGCTATTACAAAAAAAGAAAAACTAAACTAAATTAAACTAAACTAAAATAAAAAGGGCCACTGAAGATAAAAGATTTTTTTCCAAATGTGTTTCCCTTTATTGAGCTATTGCATTATTGTGGAGGGAAAGATGAGTGAGAGTAAAGGCTATCTTTATTAGTCCAATTATTGACTTGTTACCACAGGAGCATTAACTGGCTGCATGCAAATGAGTTATTGTGAAATATTGATTTTCTAGAGTTCATACTAATAACCCCCCCCATTCTTTTCTTTATTTGTTCTGCTCAGTAAAGGATTCCATTTAGCCCTTCCTACTTAAAGAAAATACCCATTGCTTCAGTGAGAGTATTACCTGACTAAAGAGCACCCTTAAACAAGAAAGATTAGAAGGATACCATTTTCATTATAGTCATTAAATGACTTGCATTCTAAAGCTATGGTGATAATTTCTAATGCAAAGACTAAAACTGAGCAAAAAGCAAACATTGAATTAAGTTGGATAGCTACTTCTAAGAACTATTTAGCTGCATGGGGGAACTATGTAAATGACAATTAGAACCTGTTGTCATGCAGTACCAGACCTGATAACCATCTCACACTACTATAAACCCATTATCTTCAGCAATTTATACTGAATCAGATTCCTCATCTTTGTGTTGGTCTCTCAGAGCATGTCTGCTGCCTTCAAGCCACATGTAAGACTGCCACCAAAAATAAGCCCTGCTCACCAGGTCCTACTCCTTCCAATCTAAACTGAGAATTAAAGCAGGGAGGATGCCTCAGGGATACCCCTGCCTCTGCTGGTCTCAAACCAGGGAGAAACAGGTATCCTCAAATTCACCATGGACTAGTACTAGGAGAACATGACTTATAATTGGTGGTAATCTGGAGAACAGTATAGAGGCAGTCTAGACAATATTCAAATCAGTAAACACAGTTATTTTATTGTAAAATACAGTCCCCATTTATTAAATGTTAAAATAGAATTAATTACTGAGAACACTACTGCTGCTCTTAAATAAGCACTATTAAACAGACCTGAGAGAAAGAAAAAAACAAGTTGACACAATATAAGTAATTAGGCTACAGTGAATATATATTTTAATATAGAATTTACAGTAAATATTATACTTAGTTTATCATTCCTAAAATAGATGCTTGGCTATTCTAAATCAGGTAGCTACATTTCTCTCTCTTTAAAAAAAAAAATCCTTGCCAAGGGAGGTGTAACTAGGAATTCTGCTTGATGCCTGATAACAAAGGGGAGGAAGCATGGAGGTGCCAAGTTCTGGAGAACATAAAGGCACAAAAGCTGCTGCTCTTGTTGCTACTACATTGTCATTCTGGCATCCCCTCAAATTGGCACTTGGGGCTGGGGCCCTGCTCATCCTCCCTTAGTTATGCTACCGCATGCCATTTACATTATTATAGTAGGTTTGATTTTGGGAACAACACTAAGGCCCAACCCTCCCAAGCTTGCTATACTGCTTCCTACCTACAACATGTGGAGTTTGAAACCAACATGCCTTCAGCCACGATATAGTCACAACATGAATTACTGGTTGCAATGGAATCAGGGCTTGCACTAGGGCTGAACTGAACCACCTTTCAAATTACACTAGAGATGCATGGCAGGGTGGGTAGGGTTATTATTTTTAAATTAATCTTAAGTACAAATTTACTTATAAGCATGATCCTTAACCTACTGTTTCTTCTCTTTCAAATGCTTGTTAAGAAAATACTTCAAAAGGCACCTAACAGAACACTTAGTTAAACAACCTTCTTGTAAAGCTTAGTTTTAGTGAATTGGGCATAGGGGTGCCAAAATTCATACACGTAGCAAAAAGGCACATACAAGAAAAAGAGGAAGTGTGTTATAATTCTACCCACTATGTTCGTTTTTAAGAAAGTTATATTAGTAAATGACTGCCACTAACTTAAGGAAAATTGTCTGGAGTTACATCAAAGAGATCTTGATCCAGAAAATTTTGTGCATGCTTCTGAAGAGATAGCATGTGCCCAACGAAGAGAGAAGCCATGCTGAGCAAGGACATACCAAGCACTCGGTCAAATGAAATCAAACTAGTCCATTAAAATATATATATTTTTTTTAAATTAGGACATAAAAGGTTGAGTTTTTCTCTGAAGGCAGGAATGGTTCTTTTAAAGGACATGAGACCATTTCAACTTCTAACCCTTCTAACTTCTTTTCTGTTTTATGGTAGGCTGGTCATTCTTACTCATTTCATTTTTTCTAGTATTGCTTAGTCTTTGGCTTAATTTGATTCAAAATTAACTCCCAAATGTTGAAGCACTGTACAATAAAAATGTATGTCTAATTAGGATGCAACACAAGCTGAGACTTCTATCTAGGAAACAGCAGTTTGTATGTGACTGAAGGAGCCATGGCTCTCTGGTGCTGACATTGAAAAGGATATATTGTTGCTACAGAGTCACAATGCATAAACAAGAAGTTTCTAGTGCGGGTTTATTGTAGTTAAGTCCCAGGACTGAATACATCTCCTTATCTGTCATTTACAAATCACAACTGGATCTCAATTAACATGAAAATCAACTAATACAAAGCTGCTGATCTTTACTTTTAACTAATATATATAATTGTAGAAATATGGCAATACAGTACTATTAGATTCAACCTTTCTCTTTCTTTCTTTTTCTCTTTCATGCAAAGCTAAAAGAGGACAAAGCACAATCAAGAGAAATCCTTTTTGCAAGTAAATCTACAGTTTGGGGAAAATCTGAAGTAAAATATTAGGTTAGGTATTGTGTATGTAAAATAAATATAATTGATTTGTTTTCCCATGAGATGAAATCAGCATGCAGTCTTGCTTATATGCTTGTGAATCTATTTACTTCCATGATACTGGTAACAGCATATAGTGATACACTTCAAATTAAACTTTAATTTCTATTACCATTTTGGTAGTAAAGCACTTTCCAGAAATGTGTCAGCTGTAAAACTTCTTATCATCATGTTTCCCCTATTTAAAAATATATCAAGCTTAAAATGTGCCTAATTCAATGTAAAATAATAGTTCTATTAGTTCTCCTGCAGTGTAAAATAAAAAGAAATATACATATATTAAAAAGGTAAAAACGTGAGAGTTTAATTAGTTAAAAAAAAATAAGAGCAAGGGACTGTATAGAAAAAAAAATATATCAAAATTCAGTGAAGTTGACCTAATAAAAAAAATGCAGTTGACCTCATAAAAAAAATCATCCACAGAGATCCTTGCTTCTGTCAAAATGAGACATACCCACATACATATCTAATTATATGCCTCACATAATAGAACTATTTACATAGAATTAGGCACTTTTAAGGTTCATACACTTTTAAATAGGGGAAATATACTGTTAAGCAGTTTTTACAGCTGAATTTTATATTCTGAAAAGTAATTTACTACAAAAATGCTAATAGAAACTGAAGTTTAATTATAGCATACACACACACACACATGCATGTGCATACAAACACATGCATACTTTTTCATATTTTATATATTAGGGCTGTGTGAAATGGGCCCTATTCGATTCAGATTCACATTTGACCTGAATCAGAGACAATAATTCAATCCGTTGATTCGGATCACTGTCCCCAGTCAGATTCAGCCAAATCCAAATCTGATGATTCAATGTTGATCCGGTGAATCCGTGATTCAGACACACGCACAGCTTTAAAAAAAAATTTCTACATACCTTGAGGAAGCAGCACGGCTTGTGATCACTGTGGTGCTGGGGCACATGGAGAGTCCCATAGCAGCATGGGGAGCTCTGCAGTGTGCTCAGCAGTGAACCCAGAAGTGGACCAGAAGTACTTCCAGTGAACCCAGAAGTGGACCAGAAGTACTTCCAGGTCTGCTGGGGAGCACACAGCCCCTCCAACCCTTGCACCCTCCCGTCCCAGCAATCGGCCACAGGGGGACCCCCAGTGCCCCCCAGACCCAGGAAGCACCAGCCACCAAGTTGAGGAGGGTGTGGGGGGGTCCCCCCAGCATGCTCCCTGGTAGGCCCAGAAGTGCTTCTGGTCCACTTCTGGGTCTGCTGCCGAGCACGCTGGGGAGCCCCCAGGCTTCTGTGGGACACTGCATCTGCACCAGCACTGCAGTAATCACGAGCCCCTGCTACCTAGAGGTATGTAGAAAAAACATTTAAAGCTGTATCTTCGTCTGAATCACTGAATCTGTCCAAATTTCTCTGAATCGATTCAGAGGGGTCTAAATTGATTGGGAGGTTAAACGGTCCTCTCATTTGATTCGGAGATTCAGCCACTGAATCGGGTCTAATCTCCACCGAATTGAATCAGGGACCAAAGCTTTGCACAGCCCTAAGATACAGATATATCTCTATATCTATATCCACACACACACACACACACACACACGCATGCACACACACATGAAAAGGACTTAATAGTATGTGAGGCTATGTTAAAATAGTTAGATCTTTATTAGAAAAACACAATCATTTACAGATTAAAGCACATTAAAGAATTTCCAATGCATCAGTCAAAACACCACCATGGGCACATCCCCATGGGTGAGCATGTACAGTTTGTGGTGCCTCAAATCTATCTGAGGTACCACAAATCATATGTGACACACATGCAAGTATTTGCCATGCTACCAATTTGCAGTGCAGTGTTTTGTTTTGTTTTGTTTTAACACTGGGAGATGTCAAATACATGCCATTGCTATTATTCCCATGGCAAACCTGTGTCCTTGCACATGAGCTCTCGTCGGGACATGCCCCATTAGTCCCAGAGTTTTAATAATGTTGGTAGCATCATCAGCACTATCAAATGTTAAAACAGGTCAGTGAACCAACAGAATCAACAGTCCCATTATCGGGCAGGTTTCAGAGAAACTTTTGAAACACTGGAGAAGAAAAATAGAATGAGGTAATTATTCACAAGCTCTGAGAGGATGAAAACAAGAATAGAAAAAGAAAAAGAGAGAGAAAAAATTGGGCTCGCCCGATAGCATGTCTTAGTCCTGAAGGAACAGGTTTTATCACATGTAGGGGGACATAATACTTTTATACTATTAGACCTCTAGGGGGCATGTATCACCCACAAATTATTTTGTTGCCTAATGAGGCATGAGAAAATTCTTGTAGGAAAGAACAATGTAGTTTCATTGCATAGAAAAATCTGTAGAAACCAGAAGTTCTGACTGGCAGGAGCATAGGTAGGGGTGTGTGTGTGTGTGTGTGTGTGTGTGTGTGTGTGTGTGTGTGTGTGACAGAGAGAGAGAGAGAGAGAGAGAGAGAGTCTGGAGCTTTGCCTTTAAACATTCTCAGTGTTTCATAATGCATAGACATTTGTTGAACCAGTGTATATTGCATAAGAACAACATATAATGTCTGACATACATTACATTATATGTTATCTCCATGACTGCAGGGCTAAATTCCAATTTACTTGAACCCACAGTTTTCATAACTATGAGAACATCCCCAACTCTACGTGTATGTGCATGTGCACATGTGTATATAGATATATATATATATACTGACTTACTTATTAGTGCACTGGAATATTGGGATTTGATGGAGAAGGAAAATAGAATTCAAGACCTTTACAAAAATATCAGGTATCTCCATTTCTGCCCACTGATGAAAAGAAAACAACCCTCCATAATGCTAAAGGATTCATTTTTCCCCTGCATGTTTAAAAAAGTATATACACACACATACACAAGGAGTTGGGATACTCTCTCAATCTTGGAAAGGTGAAGGCCCAGATTCTACTCCCTTTACTTGTATTGAGCAGTATTTTATTCTGTGATTAAATTAAAACAATGTGCCTATTCACAGAAAAAGGTAGTACAGAACATGACCAAACAAGTAAAATCTGGTCCAAAGTAAACTGTATCATCCTCATGTCAATATTTTACAGCCACTATACAGACTCTCTAATACAAGTGCAGCAACTGTATTGTTATTCTTTTTCAAGAATAAATTTACTAAGAAAAAACATTGCTTGATTGTAAAGAAGATTCAGCTATTAATTAACAAATGTTGAAAAAAGGTAAAAAAAAAAAAGATACCAAAGATTAATGTTCTTAAGAGAATAAGAAATGCCATAATGGGGCAGACCACAGATCTATCGAGTCCAATATCCAAGACATCACAGTGACAAAGAGTGGATACCTGGAAAGGTGTATAGAGGTAGGCCCTATCCAGAATGATGTTTCCTGCTCCTCTTTCCCTTCCAGCTTGAATAATCCCTATGTCCTAATGCTCAAAAGATGGGTTCAAAATCTGCTGATGTCATATTTAGTTTATGGGATCCATGTCCCAGAGAGATCATGCAGTGAAGAACAAGGGAACCATCTTTATTACGCAACAACTAAATACCCTTACAGCTAAGCAGAACAGCAAACAGCAATACAAGTTAATACAGTTCATGCAGCACCCTCTGCTAATGGAGTGCAGAATGTATAAACAGGCACCCAATACACAACAGCCCTCCTCCCCATGTAATGTAGTCCTGTAAATATTTGGGTTGGACAGTGACCCCGGGGTAACAGACTTTTCACTGGCAACCTCAGTAGGCTCCTTTGTCCTAGAATAGCTTCAGCAAGTGAAAGAGTTGAAGGGTCTAAAATAGCAACAGATGGAATTTCACAACTGCTTCTACTAGCAATGCAACAACTTCTGGTGCTGAAGAGGTCACATTGTCTGTGACTCAATCTCGCATCTGGTCAACATGCCCGTGAAGTGGCTTTCCATCTGGAGTTTGGATCTTATAAGATACTGGCCCTGTAGCTCCGAGGATAGATGCAGGCATCCACTGCAGCTCATTTGCATAATTTCAGAAGTACACAGGTTCATATATATGATTCAAAGGTTCTTAGAGTAAAATATCCTTTTTCTTGGAGAACTGGATTTCTTGCCTTGTCTAGTGTTCAGCTACCATATCTGGGTAGAGCTGAACCAAACAAGTTTTTAGTTGACAGTTCATTAGTGGCTCTGCAAGACTGCAAACTGTATCAGTGTGTGGAATTAGGTGCTGTTGTAGTAAGAAATTATCTAGTAATTGGTTCCAATCACCATCAAAGATGTTTCAAAAAAACTTTAGTAGTTTGCACCATCCACTCAGGTTGGCCAGTTGATAATGGGTGGAATGGTGTGGCTGTGGTGTGATGGATAAGATTTCTCTTCATAAGCTGCTTAAATTCTTCAGAAGTGAACTGCACAACACTATCAGACACAATGGTGTCTGGAAGACCAAAAGTTAGCTGCCATAAAACTCAGATTACAATCCATGAAGTCATTAATTCAACGGAAACAATTTCTTTGAGAAAGAATCGATGACAATACAGAATTTCTGGCCTTGGAAAGATCTATGTGCACACAAGATGGCAAGTGACGATATCCTAGTCACTTCTGACAGAAGGACTGGAGCCTTTGCTGGTGCATGGCATATAGCTTGGCATGGTTTACACCTCTTTATTGTTTGATCAATGTCAGCATCTATCCATGGCCACCAGATATAACTTCTGGCAAATGCTTTCACACGAACAATCTCCTGTATGGAAAGCATTAAGAACTCATGGTTGACCTGTACTGGAAATGACCACTTGGTTACCCCACAGGATGCATCCTTTAAGGGCAGAAAGTTAATACTGACATGTAACAAATGGCTTAAATTCATCTATGACCTTTGCTGAAGGCCACCCTGTCCATACCCAGTTGACTACTCAGGCTAACACTGGATCCTAAGCGGTATTATAAGCAATGTCACCTTCCTGGAGAGGAGGATTGGAAGAGGATTTTAGTGTCTTCAGAGAGTGGAGGAACAGTGAATTCAGGACAGGTTAACAGCAAACAACGCAATGCATGTGTTATTGACTTCTGAGGGCAGTGTTGAAATTCACAGTCATATGCATTTCAAAGTAAGGAACAATGAAGCATACATGGTGAAATTATTTGGGGTGTTGGTCTCTTAAATAACCCTAGCAATGTTTATGATCTGCCAAAACTGTGAATTTGCAGCCATATCCATACTCATGGAATTTCTTAACTCCAGCAATGGCTGCAAGAGCATCCCTAACAATCTGAGCATAATTCCTCTCAGTCTTATTCAGAGTCATGAATAGTAGGCTTCATGTTCATCATTCTGAAAATAACTGAAGACATTGCCTACTCCATACGCTGAAGCATTGCAAGTAAGCAGAAGTGCCTTTTGGACTAGCACCTTGACAGATGACAACAACTGCTTCACATTGTTAAAAGCCTTGCTATGCAGTTTAGTCCATCTCCAGATGGCATCTTTATCCAATAGACATTGAAAGGCTCAGCAACTGTAGCCTTATCTTTTAGGAAAGAATGGCAGAAATTAAGCAGACCCAGGAAGGCTTTCAGTTCCTGCTTATTCTTAGGTGTTGCAGCCTTATGAATAGCTTCTACTTTTGCATTTGTTGGATGAATTCCAGTGGCATCAACTTGGAACCCCAGGAATTCCACACTGGTCACTATAAAAGCACATTTATCTTTTTTGAATTCCAGGCCACCACTAGAAATGAGGAGTTATGCTTCTCAATCAGGCAACTACTTCTGTCATGGACCCTGATCCAATGAGGACATCATCAAAATTTGGCATGACTTCCTTAAGACCTGCACGTAAGTCATCCATAACCTTTTGGAAAACTCCAGGTGTGATGCTTATTTCAAACAGTAGGTGCTTGGCTCAGAAGGCCTCCTTGTGGGTGACAATTTTCTATGTATCGGCTGTTTAATCATCCATAGAGAGTTGTTGATGTGCTTGGGCCAAGTCTAATTTAGCAAAAACCTTTCCACCACTAAGAATGGCAAGGAGCTGATTTACTGCTAGAATCTGGTATGGGTGTTTCTGTCGTGCTTTATTAATGGTACCCTTGTAGCCAACACACAAATGAATATCACTGTTTGGCTTTATGATTGGTACGATGGAAGTGCTCGAGGTTGGATTTAAATTTGCTTCTAAGACACCTTGTTCCACAAGTTGATCAATTTCTGCATCCATTGTTGACAAAGGGTGAAGGCAACATGATGAGGTTTCATTTGAACTGGAGTCACAGTTGGATCCAATGTAAATGACACATATTGGTCCTTATAGCAGCCTCCATGCTCATGTATAGGCACTCATGGAGCAGAGTTCTTTCACTTTCCCCAAACTATAGTGGGCAGAAGTAGAGATAGTGTAATGTTTTTGTAAGGATTTGAATCCTATTTCCCTTCTCCATGAAATCCTAACATGCCAGTGCACTGATTACAGGCCTATTAGTTGACAGTTCCTGCTAAAATACTCAGTAGTGAGAAAGTTAACTCTTATTTTAATTAGCATAATTAGTTTAGAGAGCACTTAAAACCCAGTGAGATGTACATTGTAGCACTGCAAATCCCTCAAAAACACTGGCTAAGGAGGTCTGATGCCTCAGAAGTTAGCACAGGGTAAACAACTTGCCCATGTTTGGAAAACATTATTTTTTTTCTCTTATGAGGATTTCAAATTTATTTTTTCATTTCTTTATAAAGGTTTTTGCTGTAAGATAGGTAATAATGTCATTACAGAAGAAATATAAATAGCTGATAGGGTTGTGCAAAGCTTTGGTCCCTGATCTGATTCAGTGGAGATTTGACCCGATTCAGTGGCTGAATCTCCGAATCTGAATTGAATCAGAGGACCTTTTAATCTCTCTGAATTGAATTGATTCAGAGAGATTCAGACAGATTCAGTGATTTGGACACAGATACAGCTTTAAATATTTTTTCTACATACCTCTAGGTAGCAGGGGCTCTGAACGCTGCAATGCTGGGGCAGATGCAGTATCCCACAGAATCATGGTGGGCACCCCAGCACGCTCAGCAGCAGACCCAGAAGTGGACCAGAAGCACTTCCGGGTCCACTGGAGCTCAGTGACTGGTGCCTCCCAGGTCTGGGGGGGGGCACTCAGGGTCCCCCTATGGCTGATCACCAGGCCCCCCAGCGCACTCCCCAGCAGACCTGGAAGTCCTTCTGGTTCACTTCTGGGTTTGCTGCCAAGCATGTGGAGGGCCCCCCGCCACACTCCTGTGGCCCACTCCATCCACCCCAGCGCTGCAGCAATCATGAGCCGTGCTGCTACCTCGAGGTATGTAGAAAAAAAACTTTTAAAGCTGTGCCTGTCTGAATTGCTGAATCAGCACTGAATCATCAGATTCAGTCGAAACGATTCAGGGACAGTGATCCAAATCCAAATCAAATAGGGCCCGTTTCACACACTCCTAATAGCTGATATTATAAATGAGAGGCAAAAAGTTTAGATATTATGCCCACAGGAGTAATAGATTTAATATAATGCCTGGACTTTTATCTTCCACAGCTGGCTCAAGCCATTGACCATATTTTTTCTATACCCAATGTAATTAAATACCACCCAGAACAACATACCTAACTGCTTCTTCTCAAAGTAAACCTAGATGGTTAGCATGACTAATTGTTTATTATGGTTAAGTTGACTTTGGCAGGAATGACACATCTCCAATAAAGGCACAAGGCAGACACAGAGCAAGTAAGACACTTCCTCCCCACTGCTACTGTTTTCCTTTTGGCAGTTATTCAATGCCCTGTAACTCAGTGCCCCATCTTTAAAATGGAAAATATTAGTCCTTACCCATAGCCTTTGTCTATTCAGGATGCAAGCTTTTCATATCAGGTGTCATCTCTGGGTATCATACCTACCTCTACCCAAAGCTCTTTTAATCAATAACCCAAACAACTTTATGGAGAAGCTAACTATTATTATCTCCATTTTATACAAAGGCAAATTGAAGAGGGTGAAGTGATTTGCTAAATGCCAACAGCGGACCAATGGCTGAATAGCATATAGATCTGAATGGAACACCTAGCATCAATGGGGTTTTAATTTCATTGCCAACTATGGCTATTAATATAATGCAAAAGAATGATAACATAAACTTTCATTTTCCCAATTAGAATAAATTTCCTAACTTTACTAAGTGTGTGTAGGTTGCTGTATTTGTATTTCAAATATTTACTTTTGAGCTTGTCATGGGCTTTTTCCATTGAAATATATTTTATTATTATTATTTTTATTTCTGGACCTGAAATAACAAAATCCAATATTAAAGAGAGACATCCCCATTTTCACTAGAAGTGAGAGAGAGTACCACCTCTAGGTCATGTGTAAAAGGGATGGATGAACCCAAAACAGTTTGGATCTCACAGTTGGTTACAAACTTCAAAACCAGAATCCAGCCTCACTTTTCCCACACAGCAAAGACACATTCAAGTAATTGCAGATTTTTTTTGTAGCCGAGTAAGAAAGCCATCATCACCCTCCTGACAACAAACCAGGAATGGGCTCCAGGCTCTCGATAATGAACTAAACTTTCAGAGTTCAGACCAAGCCTGGCAGAAAACCACAGTGAGTTTCATCCTGTCAATGTTTCCATCTAAATTGTTCCTCTTTTTTATTGTTTAGTTCAGTGGTGCTCAATGTACAGCCCATGGGCCAGATCCAGCCCATGAAGTGACTGAATCTGGCCTGTAGCTTGGGAGATCAATGGCAAGCAGTTTGGCCCAGTGTGTCCCCTTCCCTGTCATGTCATCCCACTGATTTCCCTTGCAGCCCTCACTGCACACTTCCTCTCCCCTTCCCTAAGGCAGCTGCTGCTTACTCTCTCCCTCCCTTCTCCCACTGTTTACCAGAGATAAATTTTCTTCTTCTCTCCCTCCCGTCCCTCTGAAATTGTCAGCAACTTCCTTTCCCCCACCCCAGCGGTGGATTAAGATTTACTTGGGCCATGGGCAAACAGAAAATTGAGGCCCCCCCACCAGGTGAGGCAGTGGCTAGGCCCGCTCAGCCTTCTTGGTGCATCTGGGGTGAGCCAGGGGATGCAAGCACCACTGAGGTGAAGACAACCCTGGTCTCAGACTGGCCCAGGCTCTTTGCCTGGTGGGTGTCATGCAGCTAGTGCTGTGGTCCCCCAGCATGGGATGAGGTGGGGCTGGGGCCAGGACTGAGGCCAATCTAGGGATGGGGCACAGGCTCTGCACCACAGGCTCTGTACCACCTCTGCCAGCCCCAGCAGGGTAGGGCTGTCCTGGCCTGTCCTGTCCCAGTGGCATTGGTGCCAGCAGCCACCAGCAGATGGTAGGGAGTGGGGCTGCCCAGGGGGCCTCCTGGTAGCAGATGGCCCTGGGAAGCCACCACCACCAGCAGGGAGCCCCATGTCCACCCGTAGGCCCTGGCCCAGCTGGAGGGGAAGAGGTACACACTGCTCACCCTTGATGCCCGCAGTCAGGATGCTCATCTGGGCTGTGCTGCCCCCGGTGCCTCAGAACTGTGCAGTAGCAAATGTACAGTCAGGAGCATGTGTAGACATGCCCCATGTGCAGGAGCATTACTTTCTGGTTCTCACACCCCTGTATGGCAGTGCAATCTGGACCAACATTTGTTTGACAGGAAAAAGAAATCCTTCAATTCCTGATTCTAACCCTAATCCAGTCATCACAAATTCCTTTTAAAACATTTGCCTGTGTATCCTTGCTGCTTGGGACCACTGTGCACCCTCAGAAATGTCTTTTGGAAGTACTAAAAGATGGCACAGTTAAGAGCCAGTACTGTGGTGTGCACACCATGCATGATTATTTTTAGGCACTACGTCACCATAACAACATGCTATATTGCTATGTTGACATAGCCGCAGCATCATGAGTTTTGCCCGTGGACGCTACGTTGTAGCACATTGCTATGGCAATGTAGTGTCATGTGTAGACACATCCAGTAGGTACAGAAAGGGAGTATGTGTTCCAACTTGTTCTACAATGGGTCCAGTCGAGTAGAATTGGAATTAAGCCAATAAAGCATAGACGAGTCTCTATTTCTAATCATATCTAGTATAGTTGCCATATAATGAGCTAATTTAATGGGAATATCATTTTAAACAAGGGGCTGGTTATATTTTAATGGCTAGTCACTTTCAAGGGCAATCTTTTTACTTTTATCAGTTAAATTACATTTGGAAAACGTTTCTTCTTATACATAGCTTCAAACACATAAGATGTTCAAGGCTCTATTTTTAAGCTACAACAGTAGATAACACTTCCTTTTCAACCAGGGCACAAAAGGAATTTTAGGGAACACTTTAATAAGTCTTTAAATCCACAAAAGGAGACTGAGAACAAACTCTAGATTATATTAAAAGAAAGGCTAGATCCTTCAAATGCTGTAGTTTTATCAAATGCAGAACCTCATTAATTTAAAAAGGCTTGTACTTTGAAACAAAATTGAGTAATTGGAGGGGCCTGTTCTCCCAAGTGGGTAAGTTTTCAGAACAAGGAAAACCTATTTGATTGCTCTGGGTAGAGAGTATGGCAGTTGACCTCTTCACTACTCTGGAATTTAAATAAGATGTACTTAAAAGAAGTGTAACAATGAGGTCTCCTGAAAAAGAAACATTTGCTCAGGTACAGAAAATATTGTTTCAGAAAACCACAATCAAAGAAATGTTCATTAAATATAATATGTTTATCTAATCAAAGACATATTTGTGATTAGATAGACCCAGTAAACTTAAATATGTGTCCCAGCAAACTTAATTATGTATTTCCCAATGAATCAATGCACGCCACACCTGTAAGCTATTTGCTTTAGGGAAGGTATTTAGGATTCTATATCCTGATGAATAAAAATACATGTTGATTCTTAAGGTGTGTCTACACTAAGAGTAAATGATTTCACAGACAGTGAGTGCATGAAACTGTCTTTTAGCCCTTGAATGGTATAAGTATATATACATAGTGATTATAGTGTTGATTTATTGCTACCTATAGTCTATTTTCAGTATTTGGTGCTCTTAAAAGTTCTCCTCTTAGGGAGTTTTCCTCTTAGGCTGATAGGATAATAACGTCACACTTCTCTAACTGATGCTTTCCCAAATGGATTAAGCTGATGGCTACCAATAGCATCCCAACCTGCAGGAGACTTTTGAAAGCCCATGTATTAATTTCAGACAGCACTAAGACTACTCTAGGGAAGAGGCTTAGCTCAGACTATGGGACATTGCAAAGATAACAATTACATTTGCCCCTAACATCTGTTCTAGTATGTAGCATATCATCCTGAGAATGGAGAATCAGACCCATTGCTTCTTAAAAGAACAAGCTGAAACAATGCTGCAGAGTGTTTCTGCACACCATGATGTAGCAGTGCAATATAAGAGTATTGCTGAAACAACTGCTAAGAAATCCAGCACTGTTGTTATGAGTAAAGAACTTTGGGTTGATTCCAAACAAAATGCATTGCACTATGGGTTGGAGTTTGGAGGACTTGCTGCTGGAACTCTTGGAAGCATGCCATCTACAATGGTTAAAAAAAACCAACAACAAAACAAAACAAAACAAAAAACCCCAAAACACTGCCGACTACACAGCTTCCAGGAAAAAGTCAATATTAACCACATCTGAGGTAGCTATTGAATTTGAATGAAACAAGATATACAAGTGATATAAATTCAAAGCATGAAAGAAAGGTACTTTTGTGGTTGTTGTTTTTAACACTTTCCCATGTTACCATTTAGTCAAAACTAGTTATTCTCTATGCCATGGTTTCAGAGAGCAACTGGCCAATGGTGGTATTTGCCTTTACTTGACATGATGAGGCTATAAGACACTGCCTGACTTCTTGGGCTGGTAAACTACTGTTAAGAATAGCACTTGCAATGGAGTATAGAAGAAAATATGTTTTCCTGATGAATATTTAGAGAAATAAAACACACGCAAAACAATGAAAATCATATTTCTTTCCAATCAAGGCAATTTATAGTAAAGTTTCTGTTTCTGAAACTTGTCACCTCAAATATTTTTCCATAATGAGAAGCAAAAAACCCTGGTATTTATCACCCACAAGTTCACAAGAGTTCAGATCATCTTGCACTTGGAAAGGATGAAAAACAAAACTTTCACAGTGAAAACTTAATGTGAGGTGACTGATTTAAACACTGAACAATTTTAAGTTATTTTAGAACTCCACATGAATTCACCAGCTATACAGAAAAAAAGTATTAATTTTAAGCTAGTAGATATGGTGAGGGGATAGAATGATTTTGGGTCATTGTCATTTCAATAGAGGGCAACTAAAGAGATCAATATTGGATAAAGAAAAACTAATGCAATTTATTCTGCAGTAGTAGTGCACAACTGCAACTTAGTAATGAACTTCAGCACATGCCGAAAAGATTTACTGAGCATTGAGATAAAAATAATATTTATTAAACTTTCCAATATGATTTACAATTAAAATACTCAAACTCTCTGCTGTGGTAAAAATGCCACTTTCACTATAAATCCTACTACATGAATAACCCATGAGAACACTTGTAAATGTTCACACAGGAACTGGGGCTTCCTGACAGTGAATGTTGATATAGATTGTATTAACAATAACAAAGGAGCTCCAATCCCCCTTGTGCCTCAAGGTTAGAGATCACATTTGGATTTGTATGCTACATTTACAGTATCCAGATGGATTATGCTCTACATCATTGCTTTGCACAGCAGGACAAAATATACATGTACCTTAGAACCAAGGTTAAAAGGAAATGGCTACGGGAGGCAGGACAGCCTATCAGTAACCTAGCCACTAGAATAACCCAAAAGTGTTTCCAAAGCCGCCAACACAACTGACAGAGGACCCTATCAAGGAACCAGATGTTAGAAAATATCTTGCAGAGTTTACCATCTGCATCTTGTAACTGCCATCCAAAACCAAAAGAAAAAGGTGGAGGAACACTCTGATGTGGCAGTGTAACTTAAACTTCCCTGAAGAGTTACCTACTTATCAATGATTTAAAAGTATGTGCCCTAGCCAAAGTCAGAAATGAATGTAAACATGTAATAAATGATGAACACGTTCACAAGCAACAGTGACAGATTTTAAATTAGAAACAAAGTTTAAAATAATCTGTGAATTAAATATATTTGGCTTTCAGTAAGTCAAATTTAAATTATTTGTGAAAGGAATTGATAATGCATTGCCTTATGCCATCAGGCCTAGGGAAACATAGCTAAATTATTAGATAATATAGTTTGCTATCTATATGAAAGGCTGAAACAGTAAATATATGACAAGAAATACTTATTACATTACATTTTACAAAACAAGCAGATTTTTCCCTTTCACTTGGTAATTGGGCTTTCATATCTGTACCATGTGTTAAACCCTTTAATTGGCTCGCATACGGGTATTAAAATGAGCTGGTAGATTGATTCCATTTATTTGAAAGTGAGTTGAAGAAAATTGACAAAAATTTACAATGAGCACTCAGAATGAATTATTTAATCAGTGTTTTGAAAAATCTTTGTCAAAGTGTTTATTTAGAGGGCACTACAAACAAAGAATTCTCCTCAGTGCTTAATATATTTAATTTTTACACTTGCTTTGTGCATGTTTACAGAAAAACTATACTATTTGGAAGTACTGTAAAGAAACAATGAGATGATTGATAGAGCTGTATGCATTTCCTTTAATGATTTCTGTACTCTAAGGCACTAATCTCTAAAATGAACATTTAGTGGATAACGGTTTTATAATCTTTTAATAAAGAAATGCATTAGTATAAGTCTATGGCAGGAATTTCTGCTATAGAAAACTAAATGCTTTGTTTGACCAAATAAACCAACTACTAAAGAATGTTTCAACAATCTTTTGAAGATTAACGCTTTATATTATATTAGTAAGTATAGTATGCACATCTCACTACAACATCTGTTATAAAATCCTTCGGAGAAGTGTGGCACGACCATCTTTTTTTGAAAATATATAAACTCCAGATATCAAAATTATACTGAAGTTCTATTGATTGTTTTTAAATGAATATTTGTGCTGCAGTTTTTATTTTTATCTCACTTTTACTGTATGAAAAACAGTGCATTGCTCATCTTATCCATTATATAACTTCATTTTACAATCTTAATATCTAACCAAAAAAAAAAAAAAAAGAGGAAAAAGAATGTGTGTGTGTAAGAGTGTGAGTGAGAGAGAGAAGAAAAGAAAAAAAATCAATCAATGTGTTCACTTTCTTGAGATGAATGCATCTCAAGAAAGTGGGCACATCTACACCTGGGCACATCTACACAAGACATTTACTAGGGAGTAGACTATTTAGGTCCACAGTAAATGTCACACACATACGTGTGCCCCTATTAGGCAGGAGTAAACTAATTAACTCTGCAGCAAATACAAGTACTATCCTTCTGTGGAGCTTTTTTTACTCCACAGCAGCTTCTCAGCTAGCTGGGGCATGAGGATGTGCAGTGCGGGGGCTACCTGCTGGCTAGCCCTACAATGGAACTCCCTCATGTCCTAGCCAGCCCCTCCACAGCACATTAGAGGCCCCAGCAGCCACAGCCCCGGCCCTCCTGC
>NW_005841854.1:5077354-5142757 GCF_000455745.1 Alligator sinensis | reverse complement strand
TTCCAGGAGGCCCCATAGCCCCCTCCCCCACTTCTAGGGTAAGTAGAGGCTTTTTTTCTGTTTTTTTCTGGGTTTTTTTTTTCCTTTAAAGTGGGGTTGGGGGGAAGGCAGCCATCAGGGAGGCTGCAGCAGCTCGTGGGCAATGGGATGAGGTGGGGAAGCAATCGTGGGGCTGGGGTGGGGCATGTGGGCCTTGCAGAAGTGGGTGGTAGCCCCTGTGGGGGCCATTTGGCTCTTGTTGGGGGGCTGTAGCCCCTGTGTGGGGGCCTAACACCCTGTTGGGGGGTTATAGCCCCTGTGGTAGGGCAGTAAAATATATATTAATGTATTCATGAATTCATGAAACATGTATTTAGAGTTCACTATATTATTCTGATAAGAGACATGCTTTAACACTGTAGATATATCAATAAAACATTGCCCAACTGATTGGTGTCTCTGCCTGTGACTCTGTCTCTATAGTGGTCTTTTGTTTTACTTGTGGAAGAACATGGATTTGGGGGTATTTTACAGAGAGATTTTTTAGGATTTTTTTTTATCAGGGATTTTTCAGTTTTCCAATAGGGGACACCTGAATTCCTGCTAGGGAGGCCAGTGGCAGGACCCTGCCTGTTCAGACCTGGCACCTTGGACCCAGCTGGCTGTGGCTGACCTCCTGGCCAAATGGGGCCAGGAGGACATGCATTGACTGTTCAAAGCAGGCCACTACACCTGGAACATCTTCCGGGTGATAGCTGCCCAGATGGCTGGGCAGGGGGTATACATGGCAGTTGTGTCACACAGAGCCCAAACAAAGCCCGTGGGCAGCTAGCCCAGAGGGGCAGATGCCTGTATTGGCTGTGCAGTCCCCATCCAGGTCTGGCAGGTGTGCAGCAGGTCACAGTCAGGCAGCAGCCCCCACTGCCAGACTGCTGCAGTGAGTAGAGGGTGCAGGGAACTCTCAGGGCTGCTTCAGCAGTCCAACTGGCACAAGGGGTACTAGTGTCCCCAGGTATCAATTGGCTGGGCCCCAGAAGCTCCTGAGAGTGACTAGCCCTGAACTACTTGCTAAGGTAGCTTTTTATACTGCTGGGGACAGTACAGGTGCTGGCCCTGGGCTCTAGCTCCCCCTGGCTGCAGATACGGGAGGAGCCAGGCAGGGTTATTTTACCCCAAGTGGCACAATTCAATCCACAACAAAGTGCACGTCCAAGCACATGCGCTGTGGCAAAAAGCCCCAGCTCAAATTTGCACCGCTTCTATTTGAGCTGCTGCTACTGCACACGTTTGCATGTGTGGACACGCCCAAGAGGTTCAACCTAACAGTACCCAAACCTTGCGAGTAGGTCATATGGAGACTGCAGAGATCAGTCTGCTGTGTACCATGTCCACAAACTCTCTAGCCTGCACTACACTTACACTGGAGCAAGCGATTAGCCTTTTAGCCATAACAGCAGTTATCAAAGGACTGTCATTGGGACCTTTAATTTTCTATTGCTCAGAACTTTTTGAAAAGTGCTTTGAAGTCCTGAGATGAACAGCGCTATAGAAATGCACAACCATAGAGTCACAGCAGGCAGAGAGAAAGTAGATCATTCTGTTCATCTCAAACTCAACACAGGATTGTTCTAACTAGTATATTTTTAGCATTTTGTCAAGTCAGAAGGACCAGAAATTAAACAACTATACCTTGGGTACTTTTCTCCAGTCAAATACTTTTAACTCTGGGGAACAATGAAGTTTTTTAGCTATATCCCAGCTATGACTTAGTGCTGCTGTTCCATTCTCTGTTACTCTATAAGCCCTTTGCAGAACCTAAAGATGAGGGATCAAGGGAGCATAGAATTATCAACCACCAAATATACATCCCCCAATGGTACCCTAAAAGCAGGAAACTGCTGCACCAGGCAGTCTCTACCAATTTGCATGAGCTCCACTATGACCTGACATATGGAATATTTCAGGCTAAAAGGCAGATTATGGAGCAGATAATGGGCAAGATAGACAATAACCAAAATGGATCTAGCTCCTACTTTGCTTGTATCCCTGCAAGTTCTAATGGCACCAGAATTACCTTGGCTCCTACGAGTCTCAGAATAAGAAAGCATGCTCCCCCAACTGTCCCTGCATGGGCACCTATGTTAGTAGAGAGATGCACCTCATTTATTTAATTCTTCTCCCTCTTGTCTATTTACAGTTATCCATATAAATTACTGTATTTGAATGAAAGAGCTTGACTATATTAAAAATATATGTCAACATTTTACTTCTTGAGGCACTTATATCCTGAGACATTTGGATAAGCTCTCTCTTCTTGGATGCTCAAAGTAGAGCTAGAAATAAAAAAATATCTTAATAATAATAATAATAATAATAAAACTTCTATCATTTCTCATACTTTAATGAAAATTAACATATAAGTATCACAAGGTAATACACAGCACAAGTACCCTCATCTAAATGTAAAATACCATAGTTAAAAGAGTTCCTCTCAAAGAAGACCTGAACTGAGGTATTCTGAACACTGTCTCGAAATCCACATGGCTAAATCTTATTCTGTGTACTTAGAAGAGACAGTTCAAGGTTAAGGTTAAGGCTGTTTCTGAGGCATGAGTATAATAACAGTCTACGACTGCTAGACACAAGCACTATAAAATTGGCAATAACAGTACTGCTATTTTTCTTTTGGTTGTATCATCACAAGGTGTTTGACTCAGGTAGCTGTTTCTGGCTCAGAAAAAAATTACGATTTCCTCCTATCTTCAGGACAACTAGCTCTTGCTTGAATTCAGGAATATATTTTCAGCCATTGCAAGCTTAAATGCAAGTTAGCACAAAGTTTACTAAAGGCAGATTCTGAATGTACTGTAATTAATAGAGGTGCACCGACACATCAGTCCTATGTCGGATCAGCACCCATATAAGGAAAATTGACAGTATCGGCAATTGGCTTTTTTTGGCTGATGTGGCCAATAATGTCAGTGATAAATGCCCTGTGCATGCACGCAGCTACAGTGCAGTACACAGGAGGCCAGGAGCTCAGCCTAGTAGCATGGAGAGCAGCCGGGTCCAGCTGGTAAGTCTGTTGTGAGGGAAGGGGCATGGAGGAGGGCAGATTGAGGCCCCTGCAGTGAGGGATGGAATGGGGCTAGGGCAGGAACAGGGGCTGCCCAGCCGAGGTGGGGGACTGAGCAGTGAGAGATTTGTCCAGGGGGCATAAGGAAGGGGTGCTAGCTGCTGCTGCTGCACACACCCCAGGAGGGTATGGGGATCGTGTGCTCCCAGATCTGTGTACAGGGCGAGGACAGGCTGCTGCTGCAGGCTTGGGCCAAGGGTGGCACTGGGCTCTCCCCAGGGGAACTGGGTCAGGGTGCACTTGGGGTGGGTGGCAGCAGGTGCACTTGGGCAGGGAGGGATGGTTGGGGGGCTATAGCAAATTTTGGGGATGGCTGCAGCCCCCCCCTACCCTGTATCTCCCTTCCCAGGATCACCGCCTGTCCCGAGCACAGCCTGGCCCAGCCCTCTGCCAGGAAGAGCTCGGCACCACCCCCATCCCAGCCCACAATGGCAGCCTGCCTTCGCTCCATGTGCAGATCTGAGGGCACTCTCCCCCCATGCATTCCCAGGGTGTACGTAGTGGTAGGAACCACCCCTCCTGCACCCCCCAGCTAAGCCGCTTGCAGCTCCATCCTACACCATGCCCTGGCTGTGCAGCCCTTGCCCCACTCCCTCCCTCACCACAGAGGCCTCAATCTGTTCCCCCACATGACCCTACCATCACCCTTCGCCCCTTCCCCCACAACAGACCTACCAGCTGGACGCTGCTCTCCAAGCTGCCTGACTGCACATTGGCAATCAGATCGGTATTGGCTGATATGCCTCATTAAAAATCCACCATCAGTATTGGCCCAAAAAATCTCTATCAGTGCACCCGTAGTAATTAAGTTAAATAGTGCACTAGTATTTCAAGAAAGTATGAATTAACATCTCAGAAGGTTGGTTGGTCTACACTGGTGGGACTCTTGCTGTTCAGTTCAGCAGCAAAGCTGATTTTGGAAATGGGAGACCTGGCTCCTGTCCCAGGACTGATTTTGTTCTATTATAAATTAATTGTGCATATAATGCAGTTCATTCAGACTATTTCAATCTCTGTGTAAGGACTACTGGCTCCTATAGAGACCAGAAAGAATGTTAAAAAAAGGTTACTAATAAATTATAATTTAAAAGGTCTAATATCTCTATCATGAAGTATATAAATATGCATCTACAGAAATATGGATCATTTTCTTCACTCTTTCCAGAACTAGTCAGGGAAATGAAGCATGCCTAAATAAACCTCTTATTCCAAGTAAGTTGCTGGATTGCTTATTGAACAGATAAGCCATTTCACATTTTTCTTAAAATTTCAAATAAATATTTTTAGATACCCTCTCTTAAATAATACAATATTGCATTTTCCTGTGCAAGGGAATTTCTAATTAGAATTTTTTTTTAAAAAACATGCATATATCAAAAGCCAAAATCCTCTGAAAACAGACTTGAAAATTATATCCAAGCTACATAAACATATGGAAAATTACTAAGGAAAAGTACAGTTGAAAGAGATCTGTATGTTTGTACAATGCCTGTCTTGAATTAATGTTTTTAATTTCACACTTGCTTTCCTATTTCAGCTTCTGCCATCTCTGTTTTCTTTACTTGTCTTTCTGCCTCCCTGGAATTAGTTCCTTCTTATCCAACACCCAGAATTTCTTTTATCCTTCTTTTTCTACCCACTGGACCACTCTGATCCGATCTCCCATTTCTAATCCTCGTTGTAGTTCTCTTTTGTTTTCAGCGTCATCACAGCATGTTAACTGATACTTCATTGATGTGACACAGCCAATTTAAAATTTAGGATATTTGAGTACAATATAAGTGGAATCTCCCTCTAATAAAGAGTCTTATCAACTATACTTTTAGCTTGTCATCTAAATGTTATTCTGAATTGTGCATGGCCTTGGCAAGTAAATATTTGAAAAACTACATCCTGTAAACAGGAAGATAGAGTACAGCTTCCAGGTCTCAGAGGCTGTCACTTTTAGGTTGTCCCTAGAAAATTAACAGGAACTATTTTTAGGTAAGCCATGATGGACAAAGAAGCAATCAGGCTGAAAGGAACATTCCCTATGTGGTCCAAGAGAAGAACAGTATTGCTATGGTAGCCCTCCCCTGACATCTAGTACAGGGAAAAGAGGAAGTTCAGAAGTTGAACCCACTTCAAACAAAAACCAAAAAACCAGAGTAAGGTGTGCTATGCCTTCATTAATGTGTTAAAATACTATATGAGGTAAGGTCACCCTTTAAGTGTCCTAAATTCTTTGTCACTGTTTAAAGAAATTGACAACTTTGGGCATTTATACACGTGCTCCAGGAGTTTGTGTGATTGGGGGGGGAGGAGGACTTAATCAGAGTGGCTCCAAGAGCTGTTTTAATTAAAGTGCCCAGGCCATGACATGTATCAGCATCCGTGCACTGAAAAATGGCAGCAGGGGCACTTTAAACTAAAGCTTGTCAAATTAACTTTAGTTAAAGCACCCACACCACCATGTTTCAGCATGGGGATACTGATGCATGTGATGTTGGAATCTGCTGGAGCACAGTAATAACCACACTCCAGCGCACACAATTAATCGAGTCTGCTCTGACATGCTGTAATGACAGCGTGTTGGAGGAGCCTTGCTGCACATGTATAGGCACTTTTTATTTTCATTCACTTCTCTGATCTAGGATAGGTACAGACATTACACATAAACCAGTATAAATGATTAGAAACTGGTCTAAACCCTTAACAGAACAGAAATTCTGCCAAATGGCAAAACCTGAGCTAAGATATACCTGGATGGATGTAGTATCATATTTAAGTAATGTAGTATTGCTCTATTGAAATTCTGTACTAGATGCCCTCCCAACTCAAATTAGGTCACAGTCATCTGGCATCCCAGGCTGCTTTACAGGCTCTTGCTAGTTCTCCACTCAGTGTGACATGCTAGCCTCTGCCCACACTTGTCTGCTCCAGTGAGTGCTAGGCTGGCTCTGCCCCAAGCTGTCACATAGATGAGACATAAAAACCTCTGCCCCCAGCCATGACTGTTACCTGTGCCTATCAATGATGGTGGGGGACAGTGCAGGCTCTCATCGCACATGCTACCCCAAGCCGTTCTGGCTCAGGCCACTCCATCTGTCAGTGGAGATGTGGGGGGAACTGGCCGTCCCAGCTGAGCTGGCTTGGGGCACACTACATGTCAGAGGCAGGGGGGAAGGAAAGAAAAGTCCCCCACTGAGTGGGTCTGGACCTGGTCCCTCCAAACATGAGCCAGCAGAGATGGAAGGGGCGCACTCCACTTCCCCCTCCACCACTGGCTGGGGCTGCCAGCCAGTGGCTGGCAGGAGGTGGGCCTGGGGTAAATAGCCACACTGGCCAATCAGGGCTGGCTAGCTCTGGCTGCATTTGGCATTCTCCAACAACCGGCTGGAAGGCATGCAGGAGCATCCCCAAGCTGCTGGCCTTGGCCGGTACAGGCATCCTGTATGTCCCTCCCAAAACCTAAGAGTAAACTTGTATTCTGTTTGCTCCCAAACAAACCTAGTCCACGTAGAGATACCTACATAAATTAGTTCAAATCCACCTCGTGCTTTTTGAATGTCTGTGCCTAACCCTAAGTTGGAACAGTTTCTCACCAAAATGTTCTTCCAATAAAGCAAGTGCAGAAAAATGTATGTCCTGACAATGTCATATTAGCATATATCAGCAACACACAAAGGGGCTTATAAGAAAAACTACTAGTAATCTGCATTGGAATCAGCATATGAATAGAAATAATAGAATTGGAAACCTATAAATCTGCTTTGAAAATAGCCATCACTTTTTAGGTTCCTATTTCAGTTTTAATTATAAAAAGATTTTTCATTTTTCTTGTGCAGAAAATAATGAATTTTAATAAAAAATGAAATGTTTGATGAATCTCAGAGTTGTTATTGGAGACATTTTCTTCTGTTTGTTACTGAAAAGCAAAAAATCAATAAAAAATTAGAATGTAAGTACATGTTCTCCATTTTCAGTTCTATTTAAAACTGAAAGTATTTTCTATCTACAGTTATGAAGAAATCAACATGTTCTAAATGCAAGTAACATGAGTAAAAGGCATAAACAAATCAGATGACAAACTTGTAGTTTCTCTTTAATATTAGAGGAAGCCACACAGCTAAAATTACATGGAGCTTTTGATTTCACATCTTTGTCACATATTAAGGTAATTAGGCCTTCACAACATAGAAGATTATACCTTTTACCTTTTTTCAAACATGACAATCCTTAACAAATGTTTCATTTTTCATAGTAGTCTCCTTTCCAAAGGGAGATCCGGGAATGAGTAAGAAACCAAGACAGATCTTCAAAAAAGAAACCAAGACAGATCACCCATGGGGCTCTGAGTGTTTTCCATGAAGGAGTTTGATTGAAAGGTATCAAGAAAGGGTCTGATGAATTGGGCTGCAGAAAAACTTAAGGTAGGAGCCAGAGAGAAATAAGAGGCCCTGAACTAATGAAAAGCAAAGTCGTCAGCTTTTTAGCAATTTTGTTGCGAGTTTTATGAATTTTGTGATATTTGTATTTATATCCACAGCTTCTGGGCTGCCTGTGATTCTTAAAAATGTTCATAATTCATAGTAAATGATGGTCTTCTATGAAGCAACTGCAGAAGTATGTGTGTAGTGCAGTGATGGTCCATCCTCTCTCCCCCACTGCAACCCTCATAGGTTTACAAAAACGCTTGAAAATGGGACAGGCAGTTTCAGAAATGAGGACGCCCAATATTATTATTGGGCTATTCTTTTTAAACTTACCATTAGGTTTAAACAGACTATTTTGAAAACTTTTGTGATTCTTAAAATAATAACATAATTTTGGAAGGGCTTGCTTCGTGATTTCTGGATACATGGGGGTGGCAATACTGGGAAAGTAAAGCTGGACCTGAAGTGTGAAATTCAAAAATACAGTTTCATGTATTGTTAGGGAGGAGGTAAGGAGCTTATGAACAGCTGTGTTATTTTAAACACAGGGATTAGTAACTGTATCTATGAAAAAACTGTTGCTCCAGTGCCTGGTTTTGGTTCACCTGAAGTCTCTGTTCAGTATGTTTCATTGCATTATATATGAACAGAAATACAGTAGAAAAAGGCTATACTATCTTTTTACTGATATCTAAAGTTAGAATGCCTGATTGCTTTAGAAAGTTTGACACAGAGCAGCAGTTAGGCTTTTATACCAATTCACTGGGGGGGAAAAAAGGATATAAAATATTAATAGCAACAGTAGTGACTACATTTTTCATAAAATATAATATCGATTAAGTCTTACGGAGGGGAAAAGCACAATTGTAACTGGCTTTTGAAGCTGGACCAACAAGCAAATACCACACTTACTGTATCATAGCAAAACATTAAAAGTAGACTGTGGAATATGTTACTCTCTGACACATCTTGCCTTACCGTCCAGATTTTTCTCGATCACCGCATTCATTGAATATTTTTCACTCATTTGGATTTCATGCAGCACTTATCCTACTCTCTCTCAAAGCAACGTGTTTAATGTCAATTTTTGCTAAGCAACATTCTCACAAATCAGTCTGATCATTTCTGGACTAGAAGTGTCCTAGGTTGAAAATATTTACCCTTACATTAGCTTTTAATGGCAAATTCAACAATATATACTGTAAGCTTTAACTTGCCCTGAAAATGATTTATCTGGTTCTGAGAACATGATGTGATGTTCACATTTGCTTTTGCCCACTTGTATTTGGGTAGAATTAATGGAAGAGCACCTTTCTTAGGATGTCTCTTGAACATTAACTAAATATCCACTATTATTTCTCTCTTTTCTATTCAGCAATGTTTTAAAACACTTTGTTGTGAAATATTTTTACTGAATTTGCAACATATAATGTAACTTCAAAAGTTACCACAATATTATGGATAGCATGAACTTGATATTTCTAGTTAATGCAATGATGTTTGAAGTTTTTCTTTTTATTGCCATTGTTTTGAAACAATACATTGCTGTACTTACAAAAGATTTCATTTTCCAAGTCATTACTGAATTATTCTTTATCTTGAGACAATTTTCTGCAAGGCAAGATAAACAACAGCACCACTGTTAATTAGCAATGGTAGCATGTTTGCAATATGATGTTTACATCTTTGTTTTGGAAAAATATGGACACTAATTTTAATAGAATTACAGGAATTTATGCAATATCCCTTAATGAAGAACAAATTGTAAAAGAGCCCCTGAATGACATTTTGCTGTCTCCTTATTATTAAACTGAATTTACAGTCAGTGAATAACTGAGCCAAAATCTGCTCGCATCGGTTGAAACAGAGATGGCAATTTCAGTGGGTTTCAGATATAAACTAAATATAAAAAGACCGAGAAACCTATTTGCTTTTACACATTGCATCAATAAAGTAGGGGAATTATTCACAATCAGTAAACTTAAGCACCTAAAAGGTCATCAAGGATTTGGGGCATAGGTAAGCAGTAGTGTAACTTGGGGTGGGGCAAGAAACTTCAGCACCAGAATGAAAGAGTCCCCATTTATTATGCAACAGCCAGAGTTTGGCTAGCCTATGTTGTGGCAGGTTCCTGCCCTCTCCTCCCCTGGTCTTTGCTGCTTGGCACAAAACCATCCAACTAATGCCCTCCCATGCACACACACGCTTGCCTAGGATGCCAGAACAACCATCTATGCCTCTGTAAGCAACTTCGTAACAAAAAAGAGGCTTTTCTGGGCTCAGCAGAAATTTAATAGAGATCCAGATATTGGAGTACTAAGTTATAACATGTATCGGGAAAATAAGTGCCATTTGTTATAGCCTTTTCCAAGTCCCATACAACCTGATAACAACAACTACGAATCACAAAACAATCGCACTTGTAATATTTGTATATGTTTTAACATAACTGTGGAGCTTAGGTAGCACATGCACAAACATAACGGCAGGTTATGACATAACATTTTTATCATTGTGCATCACTTACAAGTGGCAAAATTAAGCAAAAGCCAAGGGACTAATTTCTACTGAGTAGCAATAAAATAATTATGCTCCTTTGAACAGGTTCTTGGGACCTGCCTTATTCCCGTTTTGTCACAGTGCAAAGGTGATAGTGGCTGCACCTACACGAGACACTGACTGTGCAGTCATTACTGCACAGTCATTTAGTACTTGTAAAAACAAGTACTAAATGACTGCACAGTAGCTGGGGTTACTGTGCAGTAGCACCAATGAACATCTTTTTCATCACGCTACCATGCAGTAGTATTGGGCTTTTGTACAGTCAGCATCTCGTGTAGATGCGGCCAGACAGTGATAGTAGCAAGGCATCTGATGACGAGCTTTCCCCACACAGAAGAATCCCCAAGATCTACTCTGCATTCCAATGAGAGCTGAACTGGTTCCTGGTCACCTCCAAAACTGAGGATGGGAATAGCAGCCCTACATATTCCCACAATATACCAAGAAACCCAAAGATTTATCCATGCACCTCTCTCTATGGAGTACTCATGATGAATTTATCAGTAAGGCATTTGAAAAAAAAAAATCACTTTAACTCATCATATTTATGAATGCATTCAATATACTTTATATAAGAATATTACCAGAGAGATAAGAAATGCCATATTGATAACTCTATTCTGATTTTTTTTAATAATATAACCTCTTACCCTTCACTATACAATATTTAGTGTACTATGTATGTAGTATACTACACATACAAATACAAATATTAGTTTTGCAAAAGAAATTGGGCATACTTTATTGGGAACAATGATATCTTTATGTTTCCACTGTGAACATTTATAGAAAAATATGGTTTGTCATGAAAAAGGTTCACTATTTCAATAAACCCCTTTTATCCATTAATTTGGAATCATTTTTATGTGTTTTGTGTGTTTTAGGATGAAACAATCAATTGTTTCTTTATTTTAACAATCACCTTACCTTTTCCTTGCTGTAACTCTGAAACATAGTCTTATATATTTATAATTGGCATTGTTTACTCAGAATGCTGATCTTTAGAATGATGCAGCCATAAAGCCAACCTGTGCCTGTGATTATTTTACATAATAAGGATAATCTAGTTTGCTCATTTATAAATTCACTCAAAAACTGGTACATAAGAAAATTACTATATTAAGCTTCCAGTGTATTTGATCTGCTATCTCTGTGGTTTGCCAAATTAAGTCTATTAAGTTCTAAACTCAGTAAATTAGAACGCATCATTAAAAACAATTTGCTAGAATCCTCATATCTAAAAGCCATTATTAACAGTTATTTCTCATTTTACCTAAATTGATATGTAGAAGTTTTAAGTCAATGGTGACTTGTGTCTTTACAAGTTTTCACTGCTTGAAATTATATAACAAAAGGGAACTTAAACTGATGGATCAAATATTTCTAGGCTGCTAAGAAAGTGCCTAACACTTCAGTCATTAAGATATCTTTACAAATTCCTGTTTGCTTTCTTAAAATGGGCAAGAAATATATTTGATGGACAAGTAAATTGTCATTAATGTAATGTCATGTCAATTTTGCAAACCTACATTAAAAAGTCCTAAATATTATTACAAAATTAAGTAAATAGGAGCTATGTACTATGCTGCAGAGGCCTTGCCATATATGGCACACTTAAAGTTTAATTTTTCAACCTCAAATATGGGTGAACTGGATGATAAGATAAAAAGTGACAGAGAAGAAGAACTTTCCCCTAAAGATTTGGAAACCAGAAGAGAACAGTATTTAAATTTGTCTTCCTCTGTTTAACCAAGACTAAGGAAGATGGGGACAAGTGGTGAGAAGAAAGTAAGTCCCTTTGCTAGTGAATTAGGAGACTATGGTTGCATTTAGAATTGAGGTTTAACCTAATAATCACAGATAAAATATATTTTAGATCACTCATTATTTTAACACCATCTTCCAGGGTTTAGAGTCTTGAGGCCTAACTTTTCTGCTGTTATTACAACCTCTGACTGTTAACATTGCTGCAATACATTATTTACCTAGGTGAATTTTAGGGCATAGATTTCTCACATTGAGTGTTTAAGATTACATAAGATTCCCACTGACAGCAGCTGCTGCTAGGAAGTGGAGAATGCAACATGCAACCAAAATTGCAAAGAATTTAGATGAGAAAAATGAAATGATCCAAGCAGCTGATTATCCAGCAGGCTTCCTAGGGGCAACCTAATGTTTTTGTTTTGTTTTGTTTTTTGCCATCCAAGCAAAGTTATCACCTCATACACACAGTAGAATAGATTTTCCACCGGATGTGATCCCACTGGGGAGCACCAATTTTGACTTTCATCCACAAATTCTTCAAGGAAATAGATATGTGTACTTTATGTCTATTTTAAAGGCTTGTGCTGTCAATATGACCCCCCCCACCCCGAATTCTCTCTTACCCTAATGACATAACAGTTCAAATGTGGTGGGGGGCGGGGAATGTCTACATTCCACTAGGATGTTTTGGAAGCACATGGCAGGAACAGATTCAGGGTGGGAGGGGAATTAAGAGTTGTACCCCCTTCCACAGCAAAGGTCACTTGTTGGTGGCTCCATTTTCCTGTGGTCCCAGATGCCTGGGTCCCCCACTGTGCCTGAGGGACATCTGGAGCCCTAGGCTGAAATGGGACACCCAGGAGCACCAAATGAGGAGCAGATGAGAAAGAGGAGGACTCACCCATTGCTGGTCCCAGCAGATCCAGGGGTGGGGGAAGCACTAGGGCTACTCCTGTCTCCCATCAGCCAGAGGCTGTGGGCAGCTGATGGACTAAGCGTCACATCGCTGCTTCCACCTCCTTCACCATCTTTCCTCCTGGACTGCTTAAGACACCCAGGGGGCCTGAAGGGAGCAGGAGCAGCTGGAAGGGCAGGATATCCCACTGATGCCATGATCCCATCTCTACCCAGCCCCGCAAACAGCTGCACCCATCAGCTGGATCCCTCAGGCCAGCAGGGGAAATGTGGTGGAAAGGGAGGGAGCAGGGACCCAGAACCTCAAGCAGCAGCATCTTCCCCATCACCCCCATCTGGAGCAGCACACGAGTGGTACATAGGCTTCCCTTGCTTCCAGGTCAGCTGAAGACAGTAGTGGCAACAAAGTGTTCCTGCTCCCTGCCCTCCCCACCTCCCCTCAACCCCCACAGGTGTCCCTCACAGTCTGGGAACATGAGCTGGAAGGGAGACCCACCCTCTGCTGCCACTGTCCCCAGTCAAGCTAGGCACCCCAGGCTGCTGCATCCCTACTTCCCTGGCTGGAGGAGGGCAGGAGCAGCCCTGGGTCTTCCCTGCTCCTGAGTTAGCCAGGGGTGAGGAACAACACTTCATTCTTCTCCCCATATTCCTTTATTCTTACTTCAGCATCCTCCTGTTAGTGTTCTGTTTGGGGTTTTTTCATGCGTTACCTTCATGTCTGTTTGACTAAAAATACTCTCCAATCAGACCTAGATACCCTACTTTTCACCTTTATGCTGGCATTTAGTCAAAATGATCCTGCTTTTTAGGTGCTTTCTGTCTGTATGGTAAATTGAGAAGGAAGTGATGATTGGAAGAACTGCTCCCCATACAGTTGTAAGCATAGTCAGAACTATATCAAAATGCTTAAGATTCAAAGTCAGGTGGCAGAATTAATAGGTAACACTTTTGGAGTCAGTTGAATTTTATTTCTAACAGTAAGATCATATATGATATTCACCCTCACAACTCCCATTAACTATAGTTAGATTTGCACAAGCTGTCCTATTTTTACTTGACCACTACATACAAATGGCAGTCCACACAGAGAATTAAAGTTATTAAACATGAAAAGCACATTAGAAAAGTTGAAGGGCCAGCTTCTGAGCTTTTACTTTACTACAAATCCATATTAACTTTCCTGGATTCAATGTGTAACTTTGGGTTTATGCTCACATAGAGATTAGAATCTACCCTGGGTTGTTTTAAAACTTAAAATGTGGTCTGGATAATGTTACACCAGTGTTCATTCCAAGGAACTCCACTGGATATCAATTAATGGCAGCATAACAGAAACTGGGACGTAGATGAGAGTGACTTCTCACTCTGACTATAAAGATACTAATCAAAATATTAACAGGTTTTGGAAATAGACTGTTTTATTGGATCATTTAGCAACTTACGTTTTTAAAAGCCGCTGTTAAAAATGTAGTCTTGACATTCTTTAGTTTGTACTCGACAACATAATTATTTCATATAAATACATTTAGTTAAATTTCAGCTGCTTCAAAATTTTGGAAAGGTCAACATTGATGAGCAGAATTATAATAGTTCTACTTATCCCTGTTACATAGCTGTTCTCTAGAAATATAATATTTAATATTGCATTTTGCCTGTGGTGTAAACAAGATATTTCATAAATTTGCCTGGGATAATGTCTCTCACACAGATGTGTGTTCCAATGAACAGCCTCTCATCTGTGGGACAGACATTATTCCCAGTGAAGAATTTGAAGACCATTCTAATTTATAGATTTTTCCTTATTTAATAAATCATAGTGCCATTTAGAAATAAGAAAACCCTTTGTATGCCTCTTAAAATTTTTATCATTAACTTCTGTCTATTAATTTGACTCTGTAGACCAAATTTTGCTTTCATTTACACCCACACAACCCCTTTGCAGTCAGAGCAGAATTGAGATCTCCTCAGGTGCTGCCGATTTACTGACAAATCAGTCTACTTATTCAAATTCCAATATATATATATAGTTATTGCATTTCAGAATTTCAAGTTTTAACATTTTGATTTGTAATTTGGAGAAGAATCTAGGGTATAAAGTCGTGTCACAACATTTCTCTGAGGAAACTCTGCTGGCTTGCAATTCAAACACAGCAAGAAATTTTTCTAGGCGTACATACATTACATCCAAATGCAAAGCAAAGGTTTTGTTATCTCTGGGGAGCCATAAATATTTCAAAGCAGAGTATTTTTATGATTTCATTTTTTTTTAAGTGAACTTGAGACAACTGACAACTGATTTGCTGGTTGGAATTATTCTCAAGTTCAGTATACTAACAAGAGAGGGCAGAACAAATGTGTTAAGTGCATTTTGAATTTCACATTCTATTTCTTAGGTGTGAATGAACACACATTTTAAAGCTTATTATTAGCCTAGCAGAACCATTTCTGCAAAGAGAAGTAGTTGTCTTCTAATACATCATTTGTATCAAGTGCTAATCAGTTATACCTGTGTAAGAATTAGTGATGAACACCAGTGGCGATACATAGTGGGTGCATGTGCACCCCATGAGAGCACTGGTGCACCCCCTGACTGGCCACGCTTGCCACTTAGGTGATGGGCAAGGGGGGCAGGAAGGAGTGCTGGTGTCCCCCCTGCAAGCACCGGCCAATCACTGCAGCCGCTCCCAGAAGCAGCTGCAGCCACACCTGGAAGCAGCTGCAGCAATCAGCTGCAGTGATCGGCTGTCGTGGGATCAGCCGCGAGGGTCCCTCTGGGCAGCGAGATCAGCTGTGTGGAACCCCCCCGGTCAGCGGGACTGGTCGCAGGGGGGGGACACACCCCCCCCCCCCCCCCCGACTAAGGCAGCACCAGTTGCCCATGATGAAGACAATGGTGTTTTATGGGCCTAATCTGTTATGAAGAACTTCTATCCATGACTATGACTGGTGATATGGAGCATATTAAAAAAAAAGAAATGAGGATGTGTATTAACCATAATACTCAGTAAAACTGAAGAAGGTTGTATATAAGTCATAAAAAATCCTTTGATTTGAATTTGCCCAGAATGACCAAATTGGCCAGAATGGTCTATTTGAATTGGCCAGAATGACAAGCAACACTTCAAAATATCCAAAAGAAATGAAACAAAAAAAAAAAAAAAAAGCAAATAAAGTGCTCTTTTCAAGACTTCTGAGGTTGAAGTGGTAGACATTGAAATGGTAGGAAATGGTCATACGGACTAGGCATCCATATATTCATTTGCCCCATACATCCTGTGGACAAGAGTCAGAAGCGGACTGGCCAAGTTCGCCGATGACACCAAACTTTGGGGAAAAGCATCCACACCAGAAGACAAGCGGGTGATCCAGGCTGACCTGGACAGGCTCAGCAAGTGGGCGGACGAGAATCTGATGGTGTTCAACGTCGATAAATGCAAGGTTCTCCACCTTGGAGGAAAAAAACCCGCAGCATCCTTATAGGCTCGGCACTGCTATGTTGGCTACCACTGTGGAAGAAAGAGACTTGGGGGTCATCATTGACCACAAGATGAACATAAGCCTGCAGTGCGATGCTGCAGCTAGTAAAGCGACCAAAACGCTGGCTTGCATCCATAGATGCTTCTCAAGCAAATCCCGGGACGTCATTCTCCCCTTGTACTTGGCCTTAGTGAGGCCGCAGCTGGAGTACTGCGTCCAGTTTTGGGCTCCACAATTCAAAAAGGATGTGGAGAAGCTTGAGAGAGTCCAGAGAAGAGCCACGCACATGATCAGAGGTCAGGGAAGCAGACCCTATGATGACAGGCTGAGAGCCCTGGGGCTCTTTAGCCTGGAAAAGCGCAGGCTCAGGGGTGATCTGATGGCCACCTACAAGTTTATCAGGGGTGACCACCAGTATCTGGGGGAACGTTTGTTCACCAGAGCGCCCCAAGGGATGATGACTAGGTCGAATGGTCATAAACTACTACAAGACTGTTTCAGGCTGGACATAAGGAAGAATTTCTTTACTGTCCGAGCCCCCAAGGTCTGGAACAGCCTGCCACCGGAGGTGGTTCAAGCGCCTACATTGAACACCTTCAAGAGCAAACTGGATGCTTATCTTGCTGGGATCCTATGACCCCAGCTGACTTCCTGCCCTTTGGGCAGGGGGCTGGACTCGATGATCTTCCGAGGTCCCTTCCAACCCTAATGTCTATGAAATATATGAAATCCTACATTCATATGGCTGGGTATTTTAAGCTGTGTGAATGTAGACCAGGAGTGGTGTGCAAAGCTGTTTGCTGCTTTTGAGAACCATGCAAGGAGCCTGATGTAGGTACTTCAGGGTGGGGGAAGGGGAAAGAGGGATTGGGGGTGGGTAGGCTGGCAGGTCCATGCAAAGGTTCAGCGGGTCTGGGACCAGAGAGGTTGGCAGGATTGCAGAGAGCTACACATAGAGGATGTTGCCTGGCTGAGGAACTAAAAATAGCCCACTTAGGGTTGGGTGGATGGGAATAGTGCAGCCCTGGGGTGGGAATGAGCAGATGGCTCTCCAAGCCTAGGGACTTTCCTGAAAATGTGTACTGGATTTTGTGAGATCTGGTTAACCCTGCTTACCTTGAATTAACCCAATCTGGATCAAAGTTTCTGTACCTACTCAGGTGAATTAGCTTAGATTGGGCATGCCATTTGGGGGGGCAATTTAAGCCCTCTTCACTCCTGTAAACTTGGGCATTTAGGGTGTTTGTAGATGACACTTTAAAGCAGGTTTAAAGTGGGTTAAACACCTTTTGCACCACTTTAATGGCATTGCTGTTTGCACATTTGGCAGCATATTGCACATTAATACCAGCTGCGGTAGCACATTCAGCAGTGTAATGTGCCTTAAATGACTTTAGGATGCAGCAAATGACCTTGGGGTGCTGAAAAGTAAAACACCTCTGAGGAGTTTTCGTTTCCTACCCTACAGCTGTGCTGCACTGGATTCTGTGCAGCTCAGGGATTGTGCAGGCAGCCTGGCAGCATCCCGGGAAGGCAGGCTCCATAAAAGGAAAAAGAAAGAAAAAGTGGTGAGCCTGATCTCCCCCTCCCTCCGAGTTGTACAGGAGCCTGGTGCTTCCCTCCATGGCTGTGGTGCCCCCCGGGACTGCCCAAGTCAGGTGCCTGCAGGTGGGTGCTGCCGGGGGCGGGGGGGCGCCGCTGCCATGGAAGAAAGCACCAGCTCTACCCCCACTGCAGCTCAGGGGCTGCTCTGCCTGCCAGCAGCTCACTCTCCCCTCCCCACTACTGGAGAGGCAGGTAAGGATTGGGAGGACATGGGTGTACATGACACAGGGGTTTACTTCACCCTAAACTGATGTGATTTTTCTTAAAAACACCACTTCAATTTAGGGAGAAGTAAACCCCCGTGTCATGTACAGATGCCCTTAAATCCCAATAGTACGTACCCTAGAGATCTTTGGATTTTTCAGCTGAACATTTCTCTGTTTTCCTCAGAACAGAACTTTTTTTTGGAGAAGGGAGGTATTCACACACGCTTTAATGCTAACTGCAACCCATCCATATAATGGAAGGCCTCAAAATGGGCACTTCCAATACTAAGGTGAATTGAAACAATCATATCAATGTCTCAAACAGAAAAAAAACCCTAAGATATTACTCTCATTTTCATTTGCTCTTGTGATACACAATATATCTTTTGCAAGCCATTCAACAGAGAGTAAACTGAATGAAGGGGACAGGCAGAATGACTTTTTAATAAGACAGATAAACAAAAATAACCATCGTGGGATCATTTAAAAAAGTAAATAAGGCTACATTTCAAATTTTGCTCCCATCAGTTATTGTATCTGTCCATTAGTTCACCTTGTGATCACAAAAAAAAAAAAGATGATATTAGAAAAAGTTCAATAGCATGCTGTATTTTCTTCTGGTCCAACTCCAGGCCATGATAACAAACCAAGGAGAAATGTGAAGTGCTTGTCACTAAATTAGGTAGAAGGAAATGTGAAAGCTGGAGGAAGGTATGAAAGTAGGTGAAGGTAAGGATATATGAAGGAAGTAACAAAGAATGTAATAAAAATGTTGGCTATTTTTTAAAATACATAATTCAAAATATATAATAGAACCAAAGCAGAGACTCTGTATATATGACTAATTAGCTTTCTGTTTATAGTCTGATCCTGATAGCCTTCTAATCTGTCTCCTGGCCAGGGCTGGGACATTGCTCCCTGTCCCTGGGGGGCTGCCTACTGCCAGGGTGGGGAAATGTCCCCATTCCCCAAATGCAGGTGATCATGGAGCTGAGCAGGGAACAGGCACTCCAGCCCTCACCCTGCAATCATGGAGCGGGGGCTAAGAATTGTCCCAGTCAAAGGCAGGTGGAGCTCCCATCACTAGCTCCGCAACCAAGGGGCTGGCACCGGGACATCCTTATTTCCTGGCGCCAGCTCCATGACCGTGGAGCTGGCACTGCGAGATTTAGCGCCAGCTCTGTGACTGAAGGGCTGGTGCTGGGAGCTCCTTATCTCCCAGCCTGAGCCTTGCAGTCATGGGGCTCAGGCCAGGAAATAAGAATCTCTGAGCCTGGCCCCATGACCACAGAGCTGGTGCTGGGTGATACAGATCTCCCAGTCCCCCTGCTTCCCGATCATGATGGTGAAGCATGGGCTGGGAGATAAGGATCTCCCAGTCCCTGCTGTCTAATTGGGATCTCAGAGCAGGGGGCTTGGAGCTCTCTGCTGCCGCAGCAGGGGGACATAATCCCTACCTGGGTTCTCGTGGCAGAGCCCGCCCTAGCAGCAGGCTGGTCCCTGGGGCAGGAAGCAGTTTTCTGACCCCTGGTAGCCAGCTGACCGGGAGAAGACTTGCTCTCAGTCAGGTGTCTACATGAGCAATATTGCACACATAGTAATTGCAAGTAAATTTGCTACTTGCATTTGCAGGTAGCAAATTTACTCATGATTAGTGAGGTTTACTGTGCAGTAAGCATGTGCACATATAGATGCACATGCTTACTGCACAGTAAACTATGCTACTTCTCAGTAAACCATCTTGTGTAGACACACCCAGTAACACTTGATTTTTGATCTTCTAATCCGTAATTTGGTCTACTGTTTTTTCTTCATGATTTTCACTACTGTTTTTGGAAGATTTAGAAGGTAAAATTCTGAAGTTATTTACTGCATTTTTAAAACACGTGTAAACAATGAAGGCGGGGGTTTTAAAGCTTTGCTTCCTTGAGTTGCATTGCATAGTATAGTTAATATACTCTACCAATAATATACCTTTATTTTGGAGTTTCACTGATATTATAAAAGAGTTATTGAAAGATTTTAGCCTCTTCCTGAGAAGAGGCACCACTTAACTCTGGAATTATGTTGGTCTGTTATTTTTAGTGTAGGCATGAAATTAATACACAGTTTCGCACTGCTCTTTATGTTGGAGCTAGTACCAGTTTATATTTACCTACAGCTCTATTAAATTACAGTTCTTTTTGCTGAAGTTTATGCAGAGTTATGAGTAGCACTTGTATTTGTATAAACACACAATGGATGAAACTTGAAAAATAATGAAACACAACAATAGACCCTAGTCACATTTAAGGCTATGGAATCTAAATGCAGAGTTTGTGTTCAGGAATATCCTAAACGTGGGTTTGAAGTATCATAATCAGCATAACAGACTAAGTGACCAAGTCTAGATGCAAAGGGGAATATGCTTGCAGCACCACAAATTTCTGACACAAATTTCTGCTGCTGTGTACGCCCCTGCATATGCACTTTTTTGAGAGACATATTGTACTGTTTCAGGCAAATTTCCTATGCCTCCAGCTTCTCCCAACTCCCAGCTTGGCTCTATGTGCTGTGGGAAGGGCTGGCTGGGGTACAGGGTACCTCAGCATGGGGTTAGCCAGCAGGCACCCAGTGCCCCAGCCCACAAGGAAGCGTTATGCAAAATTGGGGGAGCAGAGAGCCCTGGGCTGCATAATCCCCCATTTCCATGTTTGCCCAAGTGCATGGTACTTTAGTGCACTTTGCCCCATGTTTTAAAATCGGGGCTTTATTTTGGTACCAAGAATTTTCAGTAGCAACTTTGGTGATACACAGTAAATTGGCAGTGTGGTACATGGTTTAACATACAAGGAATGCAATTTGTGGCCCCACAAAGATGTGTGTGGGGCCACAAACTGCACTTGCCTGCATGTGCGGATGTGGCCAGAAAGTCTAATCAGTCTTGTCTTGATGTAGGAGGACAAATGGTAGGTGACCAGAGTATACCTCCCCTGGAAGGGGAAGCAAACTGTGGCCATGTCTATACATGTGCTTTACTGCAGAGTAGACTAATTAGCTGCAAAGTAAAGTGTCACTGTCTACACGTGTGACACTATTAGGTTCACTAAACTCATTAATGCTGTAGTAAAATGGTACTGTCAGGGTCAGTACTATCTTATGCCAGGGTAATTTACTGTGATTAAACATGTGTGTAGACACTGTCCCTGGGCAGAAATTGCACCTGGTTAGCCCAGCCAGCAGGGGGCCAGACTCCTGCCTGCTGCCTAGCCACATGGCTCTACACTTGCAGTACCTTTGTGCCTCAGCCAGTCCTTCTGCCATCTGACGCTGCCACCCAGAACCTGGGGCTGAACCCCCATGCTTCCTGCCAACTCAGACCTGCTCCACCCCAGTTCAAAATGCTGCTGTCCCAGGCACACATATAGATACTACACCCAAGAGTAGTTTAGTCTGGCTTCAACTGCTCTGGAGTTTATTGCTTCACATTCATTGCATATGTTGATGCATGCTTTGTGTCTAACTTGCATTTACTGTGCCTTGTATACATCACGAACAAAGTAACCTCAGTGATGTGCCTTCCCTTTGTATCCACTCTCTTTCCTTTTCATGCCTATTTTTCCAAGCTTGTCTGAAAAGTAGGAATAATGGGTGCCTACGCATGTGCATCTAGGCTGCTCTGACATTCTGTAAATACATGTTGCTGGAGCGTGGTAATTACTGTGCCCCAGCAGACTCCATGGTACTCCAGGTGCTTTAATTGGAGTGGCTTTCCGAGGTGCATTAATTAAAGTGTGCCTCCCCCCGGTCTCCCAGAGCATATGTATAAAATACTCAGTAAGAGCAATTGTCACTGGGTTCAAATGCAGCAACGCGACTTTTGGCAATACAGCAGAAGGTTTTGCTTGGTTTCAGCAACATTTTTTCTTTCCAGAAACAGAGTTTACTGAGCAAAAGTAAAGATGAAGTTTCCCACAGGGAATAATTGATCAACTTTGAAATTTAACATCTATTAAAGTTTTGTTTGTCTTTTTGATTTTTATGTCTGGTGAATAGCACTGGAAGTGATTCCAGTGATGAAGGTAATTCAGTTAAAGAAGGCCAGTGTCCCTTTCTGCAAATCCACAAGCTCACTATTCACTATTTAATGTTATAATAAAAAGGCCAGAATTCTGTCTAGCCTGACACAACTTTATCACAATGTAGGTCAGGGAAGGAGCTTGAGATGATGAATTAGAAATAGATGAAGGCTCCAATCCCACTCTTTAAAAAAAAAACAAAAAGTAAGGAAAGCACACCATAATTTCTTTTTTAAGAGTCCAGGAAGTTTATATGATAAAAACCCCAGGATGAGTCATACTTACAATGTGGATTATGTTCTTACCTTGCATGTTATAAAACCTCTGCTGGAGGTAAACCTAACAACTATATAGTCAGAACAGAGTTAAAAATCCTTTGGAGAGAAATTCCTGCAGCAAAAAGGGGTGTGTATGTGTGTTTTATATATGACAGATTGTTTCATGCTTCACTGCATAACTGCAAACAGATGAATAAAAAGGGGGGGGTTGATTTTGTTTTACATAGTTATTTCAACTGAAAGATACTTTGCCTACTCATGTTTATATCTGCTGGTTAATTACTGCAATAATCTAAAACATTTTGAGAATAAATATTGCATATGGTTATTACCAATTATCTTATATATATAAAAATTACAATTCTTCCTTTTAATAGAATGATGCAGTTGCCTTAATTACAAGTTCCACACAAAAGTCCAGGGTAATAAAGGAACATTATATCATTTATAAAACACAGCTATAAAAAGGAGACAGGCCACTTAAAATTGACTGACAGCTAGAAGCTAAAATTCACAGCAAGAGAGATCCAGGGGAGTAGGGAAACAGAGATGGACATTTACACTCAAGTTTCACCTTTCTTACAGTGAAAAAAGTGAAGAATTAGACTAGTCCAGAGGAGTGTGGTGCAGAGCCAGTGGCTCAAGATGGCTTGTGGAAGCTACAGGGCACCACATACACACTGGGCACATCTACACATGCCCCTGACTACAGTTGTTACTGTGCAGTCATTTAGTACTTGCTAAAGGCCAAAGGATAAAGCAAGTATTAAATAAATGTGCAGTAACTGCCAGTACTGCACAGTCCTGGCAATGTACCGGTTGTTTCAGACACTACAGCACAGTAGCAGTGTCATGGTTCATGCCTGCCAATGCTACATCACCGTATCTCATTGCTACAGTGATGTAGCACCTCATGTAGAAAAAAAGTGTGTGGAAAAAAGTCTAGATAAAGCAGCAGTTGATTTCTTTAAAATAGCTACCTTTGTATCCTTATTCCTTTTTTGGCCTATCGAGAGCTAGATGCAAGTGTGTGGGACTGTAAGTCACCATCTCAGTATACACAATCCCATGTTCCCATGACATTTAAGCTCAGCCTTGGGTAGCAACAATATGTACCCCACACTCAAAACCATGCCAGTTTTTGAAGAGTGGGAGATAAAAGCAGAGATAACAGCAGAAAAAAGAGCAAAAACAAATTTCAAGACAGTGCAAACAAAAGTTTAAAAAAAGAGAAAAAGAGAACCAGAAGGCAAATTAAGGTTGAATATAGTATCAGACTTAACTGATTTGGGTCAAACCAGTTTATGCAATGTCTGTCCCAGACCCCTTGCTGTTTTAAGTTAAATCAGACTCCCTCAGCATCCCAGCATACTCTCTGGGTTCAGCGAGATTCTCTGCTCCACAGCAGGGCTGGTTCCTCCACTCTGCTCCCTGGCTGCAGCTCTGACAGTGACTGTAGGCATCTGCCTGGCTTCCCCCTACACAGGCACCTATCACCATCAGCTAGCATACCACATGCTGGCTACAGTCTGTGCTGTGGGAGACCAGTTCCTTCCTTGGAAAAACTGTTTAAGAAACCTTGAACTAATGGAGAGAGGCTTGATGGTGTGATAAACACTGAGTTAGGGGTGATAAACACTGTTATCAATTCCCTGCTGGGGGTGGGGACTCCTCCCTAATCAAAGCATCCTGCTGGGCCCTGGCCCTGCCCCCCTCAGCTCTGCCCTGTGGAAGGGAAGGGAGGGCTGCTTTAGCACCCCCCAGCTTTTAGCCTGAGCCACTGCAGGCATATGCCTGCATTTCTAGGATGTCTGTATGGTTACAAACTGATTCAGCCTACCCAGGTTAGACTAACCTGCAAAGATTGAATCAGTTCAGGCTTAGGCTTTTTGAATGTCAGTCCCTAGCCCATGAGATTTCTTCTGGCCCAATCCTCAAATTTATCTAGGTCACTTTAAATTCTAGCACTATCCTCTAGCACATCTACTACACCCCTCAGCTTGGTGTCATCTGCAAACTTGCTGAGGGTGCAATCCATCCCATCTTCCAAATCGTTAAAGAAGATATTGAACAAAAGCGGGCCCAGCACTGATCCTTAGGGCATTCCACTTGATACTTGCTGCCAATAGGAAATGAGCCGTTGATTACTACCCTTTGAACCTGACAATGCAGACAGCTTTCTGTCTACCTTACAGTGTATTCATCCAACCCACACTTCCAAAGCCTGCTTGCAAGAATGCTGTGGGAGACTGTATCAAAAGCCTTGCTAAACTCAAAGTATATTATGTCCACCACTTTCTTTGCATACACAGAGCCAGTCATCTCATCATAGAAGGAAATCAGACTGGTGTGGCATGACTTGTCCTTGGTGAATCCATGCTGACTGTTTCTGATCACTTTCTCCTCTTCAAAGTGCTTAGAAATGGATTCTTTGAGGATCTGCTCCATGATTTTTCCAGGGACTGAGGTGAGGTTCTCTTAATTCTCCTTCTTCCCTTTCTTAAAGATGGGCACTTTATCTGCCCTTTTCCAATCATCTGGGACTTCCCCCGATCACCACAAGGTTTCAAAGATAATGGACACATCAGAAAACACATCAGCCAACTCCCTTAGTACCCCCAGATGCATTGCATCTGGCCCCATGGATTTGTACAGGTCCAGCTTTTCTAAATGGTCCCTAACTTATTCTTTTACCACTGAGGGCTCCTCACATCCTCCCCAAACTGTGCTGCCCAGTGCAGTAGTCTGGGACCTGACCTTGCCTGTGAAGACTGAGGTGAAGAAGGCAATGAGTACTTCAGCCTTTTCCTCATCATCTGTCACTATATGAGGTTTGACCTAGAAACTACTATACAAAGCCCAAGCAAAAGTCTCTGTTATGTAACTAACGCCCATCTGCAATGATAAGGAGGAGACAGTCTTAGATAAAGGAGGCTTGAAAACAAAAGCAGAATCAGAGGACTAGGGCAAAGAGCTCATTAAAATACTAAAAATGACGCTCCTAGGTGGGGAGAAAGTATGCTAATGAAACATACATGTATGGAAATGAGATACATAGCTAAAACACAGGTATAGAGACATGCTCAGTAAAGAACTCCTTGCGTCACTCCTTTATAACCAATTAGCAAACAAGGATGCTTATGAAGGTCCAAAACCCCTGTATAAAAGATGCTTGGAATTAGAAATCTGTGTGCTTGTTACGTGAAATTATTCCGCTTGCACCTTTTATTGCTAGCAATAAATCTTCTTTATACTTTCACCCCTGGTATCTTTATTGGCCTTTGCATACCGGGCACGATCCCAGACTTGAGCTGGGGCTCAACAACTAGGTTGCCTCCCCCATTCAGTAAGGGACCCACACTTCCCCTGACCTTATTGTTGCTAGCGTACTTGTAGAAACCCTTCTTGTTGCCAGTCACTTGCCACATTTGCTATTCTTCCTGAACATCAGAATGGTTTGTGTTCCTGTGCCCTCAGCAAGGTGTCTTTAAAATACAGCCTACTCTCCTTGAATACTTCCCCTTCCCCCCCCCCCCCCTGGCCTCCCAGAGGATCCTGCCCATCAGTTCCCCAAAAGACTCAAAACCTGCTTTTCTAAAGTCCAGAGTCCATACTGTCCTGCTCTCCTTTCTTCCTTTTGTCAGGATCCTGAACTCAGTCACCTCGTGGTCTCTGCTGCCCAAATTACCATACACTTTTACATTTTCCATCAAATCTTCCCTATTTATGAGCAGCAGGTCAAGAAGAGCACGGCCCCTAGTTGTTCTCTCCAACACATGCACCAAGAAGTTGTCTCCAATGCTCTCTAAAAACTTCCTGAATTTCCTGTGCACTGCTGTATTGCCCTCCCAGCAGATGTCAGGGTGACTGAAGTCTCCCATGAGAACTAGGGCCTGTGATCTGGAAACCTCCACTAGTTGTCTGAAGAAAGCCTCATCTACCTCATCCTCCTGGTCTGGTGGTCTATAGCAGACACCATCACAACATCAGCTTTATCGTTCTACTCTCTAACCTTAACCCAGAGATTTTCAACAGGCCTATCTCCAGTTTCATGCTGAAGCTCTAAGTAATCATACACCTCTTTTACATACAGCACAATCCACTCTATTCATATAATACTTCAGTCACGGGTGCACTCATCCATCATATGAGAGACTCTTGCTTCATTCCTTCCTCTACCTGAAGGCATTCAAGCCCATAACTCACCTTAGAGGAGACTATTCTAACTGACTGTTCTGAGGGGAAGATGGAATACTGTGCAGAAGATAACTGAAGATACATTGGACCAGACAGAGACAGCACAACTCCATAGTCTAATGGAGAAATCAGTCACCTACAAAAAAAGGAGATGGGAGTGCCCTGGGTTCCGATACTTGGTAATATATTTTATTTAATTACTGTAAAATACTTTGTTTTAAAGTATTTGGAAAAGTGACTAGAATCTAAGACAGGTACCCTCAATCTTCCTCCACACTAGGTAGTCGCTTTTGAAAATTATTCTCATCCTTTTTTATATGGAGACATCAGCTGGATAGTTAAAATAATCTTGTAAATATGTATGTTTTATTTTTAATGAAGTCCTTTAGAATAAAAATGCAATAGACAATATGTTTGCTGCACCTTTAAAACAGATCTGTATAATTTATGTTTAGTTTTATCATCTTTTCCCCACAATACCAATGCATATCATGAATACAAACACACAACCACTCACATGCTTATCTAGGGTGCCTATACATGTACTCAGGAGTGGTGGGGGGAGCATTTTAATTGGAGCAGTTCCTGGATAGCTGCTATACTTAAGCTGGCTCACCATCATATGTACTAAACCCCCACACTTTTTAAAATGGCTGGGAGGCACTATCTAAAGCTTATTCAATGAAGTTGTGATGAAGTGCCCCCATGGCCATTTTAAAATGTGTGGAGAGTTAATACATGTGCTGGTGAGGTGACACAGAAGAGTTCCAATTAGAAAGTTAATAAGTATGTGTATAAGCAGCCCTAATTTTCAGGCACTTTCCCTTCCACATGCCATAGTTATAGTTTTAAAATTAACTACTTATATTTCTTTTCAATCTTTCTGCTAAGTTAGCCAGACTACTCTTCTCCTAATAGCATTTAATTGAAGCAATGTTTACTTGTACTATCTTTATTTTAATGCACGTGTTTCATTTAAAAATGGAGTAATCTAATTTCTCCTCTAAACCACATTATCTTACAAGCAGAATATCAGCTCATCTATAACATGCAGTTCAGCATCAAGGTGACTAGGCTCAAGTGAGGCACATGATTAATTTCAATCGGAAGGTTTTCTCTAGAACAATGGTTCTCAACTTTTGTTAGACTCAAGATACTCCTCAGAAAATGTCAAATCTTAATTTTCACTCAATCTTTGACTACAGAAAATAATAGAACAATTCTTCTTCTGCAAACAACTCAGAAAGACCACAACAGGGCAAACTGTTTCTGACACTATGGATTCCTATGTGAAATCTCTGGGTTTATCTTGTGAAGCATGTTTGCACTCTTTTGTTTTGTGGAGCTGTTGCAGACTGGGTCAGAACTCCCCCACCACCCAACAGCTTGCTAAAACTCCTTGTGTGGGATTGGGCCATGGGCAGGTGGGGAGCTAGCATGGATGTGGGTGGCCAGCAGCTTCAGCCACCTCTGGCCTGTCCTTCTACCCTGAGGAGGGGCTGGAGATGCTGCCTGGTTTGAGCATCGGCAGCCAGGTGTGGGGGCAGTGGCAGCAGCTGGACAGAAACTGCTGCTAGGTGCTGGAAAAAATGGGACCTGGTGGCAGGCACAGTCACCTCCCCCTCACCACTGCTAGAACCATTCATGCTGCAGTCACCCATTCCTCCCTGCTACCCCATCACCAGATGATGCCACTGATCATGGCCAAGGCAAGTGGATCTGGAACAGTCACTGCAGGGACCTTGATCCCCCTCATAGGGCGGGCCAGGGCCTGGGGCTATGTGCTCAGCCAAGGGCTTAGGTCCTGCCTCCACAGGTCCCACCTGGTTCCCATGGGGCCAGGACTAGCTGTGGTGGCAGCCAGAAGGAGCCACCACCACCAGGGCTGTCAGGAAATGGAGTCTGGCCATAGAGCTACCCCAGCCCCGCTGTGTGCCCAGGGGCAATGGAATGTGCCATGAGGTGGACAGTGTCTGGGCCAGGTGGGACTGAGGAACCTGCCATGGGCCAGATAAAATTCCGCCATGGACTGGATCTGCCCCAGGGGCTGTATTTTGCCCACCCCTGCTCTAGGACCAGTGATAACTATCTAAGAAAATAGCACTTTATACTTCTGTAAACAAACTAAATTCCCAGCATCAATAAAACCCATACCCTCCAAAGTTAAAGAATTAATGCAAGGCAAGTCAAAGGGGAACACCAAAATGAGTTTTCAAAATATTCAAGACTCATTTTAAACCTATTTGAAAAATAAACACTTATGTTTCAAGAACAAAAGACTTTTTGCTCCATTATATTTATTATATTCAGTAAAAATCAATCTGACTTCACTTACTAGACTCTTGTCTTAACCTAAAAATAAATATTAGACTAAAAATATAAGAAAATGGCTTTGGTTTTTTTTCAGAATGATAAAGATGATTGATGTACAAATATCTCACCTTCAGGGGAAAGAATCTGCAACCAATCTTCTGTAACTAATACAAGGAAAAAAGTTTTTAAAAAACAGTCTGATAGGCTACAGATATGAAATTTGTGTAGCAACCTCCACACCATGGCTTAGTAATAAAGCATGGAAAATTATTACAGAAAGTTATTGTCTTACATGGATGTGCTTCAGCAAATGAATGAGCAGCTAAATACTCAATTACCAGTTAGCACTTACTTAGGATCTAGCTGTAAAGTACTATATAAATAAGCATAGTGACACTTTGGACAAAAATAAATGAAATAAACATATCAAGCTTCCCTGTGGCCAACCAAAATTAGCTTAAAAATTTAGATTGCAACTGTATGGCAAATCTCAAATGGAAAATATCGTGATCTCTTTTTCCTGCCACCTCCTGATTTCTGTTTTTTTCTACCCTCTTTTCTACACAACATCTACTGTCAAATGCTCAGCATTCTGCCACTGAACTGAGTTCTATGGAAGGAGGAGAAGCTGGTGGCTACTGTCATTGACTTTAACAACTGTGCAAGACTCTGAAAGAAAATTATACTTCTGCTACTTGCACGAAGGAAAAAAAAAAAATCTTCCACTGTACTATCCAAACCCTACCATTCCTGTGTGAGCATTTCACTTCAGTGTGAAATCATAGTCAGGAGGGTTAGGAACAGCAGTTACATATAAACCAGTTTAAGTGATCAGAATCTAGTTCCAACCTGTAACAGAACAGAAGTTCATTGCACATAAACTACTTTCAAAATAGCTGAACCCAATTTAAGATAAATCTGAAGGGATATAGTATCAGATTCAACTGATTTAGGTTAAGCCAGTTTATGGAACTTATGTTCCAGATCCCCTCCTGACTCAAGTTAACTCACAGTCTCCCAGCATCCCAGGATGCTTTGCAGCTCTGGGCTATGCTGTCTGCTCCAGTGGAGCAGGGCTGGCTCCATCCCGAACTGTCACAGAGCTGAACCAGTAAAGCCTGCAGTGGAAATCCTAGCCATGTCAACAGGCTGGGGGAGAGGGAGGAAGTCCTCATGGTGAGAACTTTCCCCCTGTGCACCATGCAGACCTCAGCTGGGGAGGGATGATGCCAGGCTGGGGAGATGAGTTCTCCCCCGATGTGTCTGCCTGTCAGAGGTAGGTGGCTAGGCAATCCCAGCCCTGCTCTCCAGGCTGTGGGGGGTAGGTGAGGGGAGAGAAGGAAAGGCAAAAAGCAGACCCTGGCTGGGCAGGCTGATATTAGGGTGGGGATGCATTAACACCCACCCCTGAGAGGCAGGCAGGCAGCTAGGGAGGGGGTGGGACTGGAGAAAGATTTTCTCCTGGCTCTCCCCTCCGGTGTTGTCATGAGACGTAGTGTATATGAGTACCCACAGCCTCCTGGCCTGGGCCACTGCAGGCTTCTGCTGTTCTTGGCCACCTAAACACTGAACATCAGTTCAGTTTTTTTTGTCAGCTTAATCCACACAGTTTAGAAAAACCTATGAAGATGTAATAATTTCTTCCTTGGGCTTTTTGAACCCCTGTACTTAAGTTATATGGTAATTATAGGAGCACACACATACTCAGCTTTACAACTAGGGGTAGACTTGAGGACCATTGTCCTCTAGACTAAGGGCTTTTACAATGTGGCCCATGGACCAAATGCAGTCTGCAAGCCCCTTCCATGTGGCCCATCATCCAGGACTACCCTCTGAAACAACCCTTCAGGGGCAAAACTTTTGAACCCCTTGCTCTAGATCTGTGGTTTTCAACTTATGGTCCACACACCCCTGGGGGTCCACAGATTATGTCTAAGGAGCCTGCAAAAGATGATTATGATCAATCAAGAGTATGTGAATACTCACACTTACAATTCAAAGGGGTCCACACCACCATTTGTAATTTCCAAAGACTTCCACACATCCATTAGAAGTTTTTTAGTGGTCCACAAATGAAAAAAGGCTGAAAACCACTGCTCCAGATAATTGAGTTAGGACTACAATATGTGCTCCTTCTCTTTTTCCAGTAAACTACTTGCCCTTGAGCTTGAGGATGGATTCTTCCCTTACAAACTTTGTAAAGATCTTTTCATAATTAATATATGTGAATTGCTTTCTAGTAACCATCAGATACTAGCTCCAACAGAGTTGAAGCCTTGAAGCTCATAAGCAGTCATATTATCTACCTCCATAATTGTTTAGTACTGCATTGTGACCAACTGTGGAGTAGTGTAAAAAGTGTTTACTTTTGATTATGGAAACCCAATAAATCCTTTTTATGGGCATTATTCCAAGAAGGGGAACGACACTATGTTTTTTGGCTTTAATGTCCTGCAATCATTTCTCCATATTACAAACACACACACATACACACATATACATACATATATTCTAATATTATAAAAGCCTTAATCTCTCTGTCTGTCTCTCTGTCTGTAATGCTTTATTCATGCTCTGATTGGCTGACAAACAGCCAATCAGAGTGTGAAGAAGCATTCGGACAGGTGGCACTGTGCTGCCATGATAGCGGGGACACAGGGGATGGAACAGGAGGGGAAGGCCAGCAGCGCTAGCCTCACCCTACCTGCTCTGCTCCCTGCAGGTGGTGAAAAGGGAGCAGGGGGGGAAATGCCTCCAGAGCTGGCCTTGTCCCCCACACTTGCTCCTTGGAGGTCAGCGGCAGCGGCATGGTGGGCAGGGAGTGGGGTCAGGATGCCATGGAGGCCACCAGCGCTGGTCTCGGTCTGCCGCTCCCCCCTTCTGGCATCACCACCTGCAGAGCCGACCTGGCAGGGGGGAGGAAGGAACAGGCCCAACACGGGAGGGGGGAAGGAGCAGATGTACTGTGGCAGCAGTGGTGATGGGGAAGGGGAGGAGTGGACCCAGGCCCAATGCAGAGGGAGAGCAGGCCCGATGTGGGGGGGTGGAGAACGGGCCCTTGGCTGTGGCAGGAGAGAGCAGCAGGCCTGGCCTGACACAGCAATAGCTGCAGGAGGGTAGGAGTGGGTCTCCTCTCCCACTTGGCCTGGGCCCACACCTCCCCCCCACCACGTCAGCCCCAAGTCCACTCCTCCCATCCCCTTGCCATGGCTGGGCCAGGCCAGACCCACTGCTCCCCTCCCCCCACTGTGGCAGCCCAGCTTCTCCCCACCCTCAGGCTCAATCATCCCGTGCATCGGGCCTGGGCCCACTCCTCCTCTCCCTCCACTGCTGGAGTGGGGGAGGGGGAGGGAGGGGACAGGCCCGGACCCCAAGCAGCAGGAGTGAAATGGGGAGCGGGACCGGATGGGCGGGGCATGGGGCTCCATCCCCACTTCCTCCCCCCACATCATTCTTGCTGGGCAATTGGCTAGCACATACACACACACACATGATTGGCAGGTGGATGGTATTCAATAGCTCACTTACCCTTTGTCATTGTTTTCACATTACAGATTACTGGTACATATTGCTAATAAGATCCTCAGTAGAGAATATTAAATGTTATTCACTCCTAGAAACATAGCAAATTAAAACTAATTACATGTACCACCATAGAATCACAAATTGGTTTTGATACTACCAGAGGAAGCTAAAAAGCTAGTGACAGAAAACAGGAGGCTCTGGACTTTATAATCTAATATAAAATAGACAAATGTTAGAAAAAGCAGTCTAGCTTTGTGACAGCTACATTTTAATAGCACAGTTATACTGAATAAAAGTATCAATATTTGATTTGGGATCAATATTTGATCCTGGATCAAATATTGATTATTGATGCGATGTGAAGTTTTGTGTGATCATTGATCACATAAACTTTTCAGTCAATTGCCATGTCCTTGCAGCCTGCCAATTTACTCCCATTCTAGTCAGGAAAACTTAAGAGCAGCACTGGGGTAGGGTACTCATTGGGTGCATCTGCATGTGCTATTATGGAGAAGAAATCATTTCTGGTACAATTGGCACTGGAGTCACCTTGGCAGCACTTTCTATATATGTGCCCAGGACTGCAGCACTTTGAACCAAGGTGAAGCAGCCCAAGGCTGGCAGGGGGAATGGGAGATGAGCCCCAGGCTCTGGATGGCAGCATCAGGTGGTGGAGGGACTGGCTGGGGCATGAGGAAACTAAAGTGTGGAGTTAAGTGGTAGGCACTTTAGCACCCTCATACCCCAACCGGCACCTGCCATTGTCTACACATGCATTTAAGTGCATGCAAGTACTGCACTGTAAGACAGTACTGTTCCTAACAGTACTATCCTATGGCAGCATTGATTAATTTTCTCTGCCCTAATACCAGTGCACACAACAGTGATGCTTTACTGTGGAGCTAATTATTTGACTCCACAGTAAAGTGCTCCACAGTAGATGCACCCAATCAGGACCAGACTAAGCCATTTCTGTAGCTTAATTATTACATGTGGCTACAGGCAGCATAAGAATGGATAGGCAAGGCTTTTTATTCTTGGAAGATGCCATGAGTACAGTGGGCAGGCAGTGTAACCATTGTCAATGAGAGTAATTCCCCCTATCTTCCCACAAGGCAAAATGTTTTTAAATCAACAAATGTAAATTTGTTGAAGCCACAACTTTTTGCAGGAGCTTGTCTCTTTTAAGGAAACACTTTTGATCATGAAGTTTTCTTTGGCCCAAGATGTAATTTCTGGAGAAAATGGGAAAGATGTCTCCCAGAACAGCATATAGTAGTTAAGACATTCATCTGGGATATGAGAGGATGGGAGAGCAAACACTTGAACTTTTCTCCCCTAAATCCCAGGCAAGTTCCTTTTTCCCCCAAGGATACTGGGACACAAGTATACATACAATTGTTCATACAAACTTCAGAAGGTTTTGGTTTCCTTCAACAAAGAACAGAAATCATTTTCACTTGAAAAATGTTGTGAGATGAGAATGCTGTTTGCTGCCTAATTTTTAATGACATTTTTGTCTGAATAAGGACTTGACATCAAGCCCACCATTGGCATTGCATATGTTCATAGTTCTTAAACTTTAACTCACAAGAAAAATACCCATGTCTGCTCTACATAATCTGCTTTGTCTCCAAATGCAGGGGATTTGAACACTGGTGCAAATATTCAAGATTATTCCTAAAAGTTACAGATACTCCTTCTAGAGGGATTTTTAGATTCAGAGGATTAATTTAACTAAAACATGGAGAGACTGTCATAGCATATAGTCAAAAGAATGGCACCAATGGCTCCTGGGAACCCTGCCCTATCACCCTATTCCTAAAACGGTGCCTAACTGGATGATAATTAGAAAGTGCTATATGGAATATGTGGAGTTTCCTGTATCACTCGATTCTACCTCCATTCTCACAGAAGAGAAATTTCACTTTCAGCTCTAAACATAACACAATACAATATGAAATATCTGTGAACAAACTCAGTCTCTTTCTAGAATACAACATAAGTCTAATAACATTTAATGAAATGTAGAGAACTGCTTGTGACTATAAGACTTTTGGGGTTGTTTTTTCAATCCATTACACTGGATATGCTGCTGTGATTCAGTGGAAAGGAAACAATGGTTTAAATGGCATGGTGAATCAAATCTATTATACAGCATAGCCAACTCACATTATCAGCAAGTATTTCTATTTATACTGTTATTGGGGTTTTTTGTTGTTGTTCTTCTTAGTGAATCTAGGGTGACATTCATCCCATACTCAGCAGGTCAACACAAAGCTTAATGTAATTAAAATCCCACTTAAGTCCCATTTTGTTGGTATAAGTGGGATGCAAATGGTTCATAGGCCTTGTGTTGTTGCTTTGTATAGGGGAGAATTTTACTCAGTGCTCATCTGCATTACCAGAATCATGGCTCTGGAAAATCTGCTGGTATTTCTGGAATCCTCTAAACCATTCCTCATCTTTTTTTCCTTTTTTTTTTAAAGGGTCACCTTTCCTGAAGTGGAAACATGACTCTTACTGGACCATAAAATATACAAAAATCAAGGTGTTCTATTCTCCTCTTTCCTTTAAGAAGCAAATTAATCTGAAGGGCATAAAATGTTTTAATAAGAATTTTTCCTTTGATCAGCCAAGATGATAGAAATAAATTGCAAAATGAATGTTCAGTTGTACTTTTTGACACTGCTGCAGTTTGGATGTCAAACATCAACCACTAAGTCTATACCTTCTTCTAGGCCAGTGGTTCTCAATATTTTTAAACTCAAGGCACCCCTCCAAAACTTTTATAATTTAGCACAGGGGTGTCCAACCTTTTTGAATGTGAGGCCAGATCATAAACATTTTATCACCTAGTGGGCCAGCGAGCCATATTCAAAGACCTCACAGGAAGTGGTATCACATCACCGCCCTGCCCCCCCCCCCCCCCCCCCCCCCCCCCCCCCCCCCCCCCAAAAGTACAGTGTTTACTTTCATTTCCTGTCATAGCACCACGGGCCTCAGAAAATGAATTGGGAGGGCCACATGGTGGTCTGCGGGCCTTATGTTGGACAAGCCTGATTTAGCAGCATCTATTTGAAAAACGAATATACATTTATCATTAATACTGTAATATAAACATTGTAATTACATTATTAATATTTTACTGATTAGCCTATTATCATTTTACTATATTCCCCTCACCACCACTGCCACCAAAGCCAGGTAGAACTATGCCATGTACTCTCTGTGGAGGCAGGCAGGGAAGCAGCTGTGGCAGGACCATATGCTCTTACCACAGTCCTTCCTGGTCAAACCCTTTACAGTATGTACCTAGAAAGAGGCACATAGCACCGGTGGAATGATGCTGCATACCTCTTTTCAGGAGGCACATGGAAGCCCGACTGTGAAGCAGCTGCAGCAGAAAGACACACTAGCCTGAACACTGATGCCCATTGATCCTCAGTACAAAAAAAATTCAACTTACACAGAAGTCAAGAATAAAAGATAAAGTACCTCCACTCTTTACCTTCAAAACTATCTTAAATTCCTTGATAACTTATTTCACCAACTTAAATTCATTTTTATTTGCTTAGCCAGTTCAAGTGTTTTGAATAAAAGTACAAATTGAAAAAAATTGAAAATATATCCATCTTTTTTTTCCTATAATAAACTGTAACTTTTAGAAAAGGCACTTTATCTATAAACTAATAGTATATTGTTTTAGATGTGTATATGTATGGTAGAACTCATTACAATATTTAGGCATTGGTAATTTTAGGTAATTTTTAAATATTTCTATTTTATTTAGAAATGTTTCTCTCTGAAGCCTAAACCATTTGACATATGCTACGAACAGGGACCTGGGGGGGAAAAGAAATAAAACCCAGAACAAATATACATTTAAAATAATGCTCTTTAAACTACTTCTAAAATAGATTGTTGTCCTCTCTGTGGCTTGTACTATACAGAAAACATCCAATTACTGGTATAATACTTTGATTTAAATATCAGTAGTGAAAAATCAGCTAAGTCACTCTGAACTCATACTGATTAAAAGCATTGTGCCCTTTGTTAGAATTTCAGATTCTATAAATGCATGCACTTATAGTTATATTAATAAAATACAGCATAATTTTAGGGTGTCCTTTTAGTATGGGAAAAATACACGTCACACAATCCAGGGACAAGAATATATTTGACAGTATTCCTAATAAGAAAGAGTTTGCATTCCGCAGGTGCTTGTACATGTGATGGAATTGGCCATTTAAGTGGTTTAATCACCTTTTTTTATGGTTTTAATGGTGTCACTGTTTACACTTGTGACAGCGTATTATGTTTTAATTTTGTCACACTGTACATTGTGGGGGTGTATTTCACTTTAAATGACTTTGTTACATAGCAAAATAAAACACATAACAATGTATTTTAGTTTGCTACATAAAGTGCAGTGATAATACATCCGGAGAAGGTGGTGGGGATGGTGCACGGGGTGCTGGTTGCCCAGGCGTGCTTGGGGAAACTTGGGCTTGGCAGGCTTCCAGCTCCCTGTGCACCATTCTTTCCACCTTTTCCTGCCACCAGCACACTCAGCCACCCTCTTTCTGCCTTCCCACACTGCCCCAGGGGCAAGCCAGACCATTCCCAGGCAGTCTCAGGCAGTGGGAGGGCAGTGGGGATGGTGCACGGGGTGCTGGAAACCTGCCACACCTGAGCTTCCCCTAGCACTCCCAGGCTTCCAGCACTCGGTGCACCATTGGATTGGGCTGGGTGTTGAATGTGACCTGGGACAGCACCCTCTCACTAGCACCCTGCCTGGGGGGTCCTGCTACCATGGAGGGAAACACTACCCCCCACCCCCTGTAGCTCCAGGGCTCCATGACTTGACAGCAGCTCATGTGGGTAGGTGTCATCAAGGGGAAAAACAAAAAAGTGGCGAGGGGCCCGCTTATTTTTTTTTTTCTGGCAGAGCCTGCCTGCCTCTCCCACAGCTGGGGGGTGAGCTGCTGGTGGACCCTGAGTTGCAGGGGGCCCCGGACCATCTGTCCATGGTGGTGGCACCCCCTGGACAGCACCTGCCCACTAGAACCCCACTTGGGCAATCCCAGGGGGAACTGTCACAGGAGCTGCTGCTGTGTTGCTCAGCCCCTGAGCTGTGAGGTGACCTGGTCTTTCCCTCCATGGTGATGGCACACCCCAGGACTGCCTGAGCAAGGTGCTAGTGGGTGGGTGTAGGCCAGGGGGTGCCACTGCCATGGATGGAAGGACTGTGCCCACCAGCAGCTTGCCCCCCAGCTGCAGGAGATGTGGGCAGGCTTGGTGGGGGAAGGAATCAGGCCCCTTGTCGCTTTTTCTTTTTCTGGCAGAGTCTGCCCACAGCTGACAGGGTGAGCTGCTGGCAGGCTGTCACTGTTCTGTAACAGTGATAGAAATCTCTACATTGAAATGGTGGGTTTTAAATTGACAATTAAAAACCTACCATTTCAATTTAAGGAGAACTAAACCCTAGTAACATGTACAAGTGGCCTGCAAATCTAAAATCCAAATGCAGATAAAAAGTTCTATAACATTCATGATGAAAAGACTGCTATAAACTCAGTACAGTACAGGGCATCTACCAGCACTTCGTGAGCAAAGAACACAGAACTATAAGAAGACTAGAACCAAGGAAATAACTTTATTAGGGGTGGTCAGTCAAGCAAGCCAAAAAATACCAAAAGAGACAAAACCCTTGTATCTGCAAACACTATATTTTAAGCATATGGGCAGTTGCATGGATTTCAAGTTAAATATTTGTATAAGCATATGTATGTTTGAGGTCCAAGTAATTAAGCTGTATTTTTAAATGTTTATACATAATAGGAATACAAGAAGATAAAATGATAAACTGCATTCATAAGTAGCATTAATAGGACAACTTTAAAGTTATGTTCTCAGAAGAAAAATAATAAAAACTAAGAATTCTCTAGAGTCAGGATCAAAAGTTATAGTAAAGCTGAAAATTGTTCGTATTATTCCTGTGATTTAATCCACAAAAGGAATATATCCTTTTTTTTTTTTTTTAATCTCCCTTTCAAGTTTGGGTTGGCTTAAACCAAATTTAGTGTGACACTTTCATTTACAAAATATTTAAACTGTGTTTGGTTATTTGCTGTGGTATTGTTAGAAATTAGACTATTTCTTTTGAGCTTTTTGTTAAAGTATCTCTCTGTCTCAAGTATGACAATGACAGTCTTGGTTTAAGTCTGTCCAGTTAGATTTCTTGGGGGTGTTCTATACAGGTGCACATTAATAATGTTTATATCCAGCTGCAGCAGAGCTGGGGTGATATTTTCTATTATGTCAGAAAACTGTTCGGCGCTCTTAGCTTCAGGGATTCTTAGAATCCTGATATTTCTAGAGGGGATTTGATTTCTAAGCATCTTAATGTATCTACTCAGGATCTATGCTTGAAAAAAATACTATATTTTTTTCAATGCATTTCCAATGACATGTTCACTTTAGCTTACTCCACATGTTCACAAGTGTTCTCCTTTGACCTGCATCTAGGACTGAAATTGTGAATTCTAATCCCTTCAATGCTGCTACATGCTATAATTTTAATATGGATATTTAGTTGCGTTTGTAACACCAACTTCCCTCAATCTGTGAATATCAAAAACCTCTTTTTTAAAGAAGTAGGCAGGGAGCAGGCAGGTAGGCAGAAGTAAGCAGGGTTTTTTCAGACATCAGTGCACAAACTTCAGTTTGAAAGTTTCCAATTACTGTTTCTAATTAAAACCTTTCTGGCAATCCAAAGGTTATGAAGTGCCTCAATGAATTAATGCAGAAAAAGATAAAATAATACATAAATCATAAAGACATGTTAAATTACAAAATTACCTGACATTCGTGCTCTCAAGGGATGATAATGTCTCTCCTGAGACATGAAAACTTTTTCTCTCTGATGTTATGTTTCAAAATTTCTCTGTACAGCACTAAATTTCAAAGAGAAATAGAATAGAACCCCATTTATTTATTTTTGTAGGTAACCTGGGTGCATGCAACTATGTGCTCAATAAAAGAGATAGGTAGCTAGGCAGAAGTGCTGAGAGAGGGATCCGTAACATACTGGCCAGTTTCCTCTATTACCTATAAAGTTAGGCCAGGACCAGGAATAGCTTAACTATATACAAATGTATTAATGTTTACAGGGAACCTTAAAAAGATAGCTATTAATATACAGCTGTTTACAGATATTTACAGATTTATAAGAAAGTATTGGTAAATATGTGCAACAACAACAGGAAAAAATAGCTAGGCAGATAAACACAGGTGTCAACAGGTACGTTCAAGCAAGAACAATAACACCACTTAGATACAGATAAAACTCAACTTGCTGACGTAACCCAGGCCACACTGGAGGATAACAATATATGTATATAGCTATAGCTATATCTATCTATTGAATGATCGATTGATATAGATATATAACTGTTTACAAAATGGGTGGTGCAAGTCTTCCCCCACTTTCCAGGTACCCACATGGCTGAGAATATTGGGTGTTCCCCTAGGAGGAGGAGGGTCCCAGTACCTCCTCAGCCCCAGATGGGCCCACTTGGTCCCTGGTCCCTCAGAACCCCCTTTCAAGGCTTCCTCCCCTGTGAGGACCCGTTCCCCGGGTACTCATGGGTTCATGGAGCAGGCTGGGAGAGCTCCCGGAGCCGTGGGTGCCTTGTTGGGGCCACTCAGGGCCCTGCCTTCTGTCCTCTGTTGGGGCACAGGATGCCTCGTGCAGGTCCCGACACCTGGGCCTTGCTTCTGCCTTCTGTTGGGGCTTGGGCTGGTGGCCAGGGTCTGGTGGCTCCATGCACCACTGTGTGCACTGGGTGTCCAGGAACCCAAGCTGCCTCCTGCAGCTCGCAGGGTCTGCCCTGTGCACCACTCTGCACACCACTGGGGCTGTAGCCAAAGCCACCAAGGCTCCAGCCCCACCAAGGGGGTCTTCCAGGGCTCTTCTGGGCTACCACTTCCACCCACTAAGCAGCTGTCCCTAGCTCTTCTGAGCTCTGCCTGCTTCTTTGACCCTCGATGCACCTGTCATGTGCTGGGCACACAGCTCCATTTATTCACTCTGGAGGTTCTGCCCTCAAAGGCTACCTGGACCTCCAGAACGCAGGCTTCAATCTGGTCTGGGAAGCTCTTTGCCCCCACTCCGTGTGAAGGACAAGGTCGGCCCCACCCAGCCCTTACCTGATTGGTGGATGGGCTCCACCAATCAAAAAGAAGATTTTCCAAGCCCATTCAAGCTGGGCTGGGTCACTAAGTCTATCACCTGTACCTAGTTTTTTCTTGTCTTTATATATCTGGTGTCAGGGATTCTGAGGCTTCCAAGAGAAATCTCAACTTGCTTGAACTATGTCTGCCTAAGAAGTACAGTTTGGAAGGCTCACAGTTCTGTAACATGTCTTTGGGCTTTTACCTATATCTTTCATTTATTACCAGTGTTTTGGGTCCAGTACTCTTTATCTATGCTCCAGACTCTAGAATAAATATTAGAGAATGCAATTATTCTCTATCTCTTGATCTTAAGAGCTGGAGCTAGCTGTCTTTTTTAGATGTACTATTCTGGTATGCTATTTATTGAGGGTTATTGCCAATTCAGCAATTAAATTATTATATTTTTTAAAGATATGCCAATACAATTTACACCTAATTTAGAATTACGGAGATATTGAGCACGTCTACATATGCATTTGATCCAAGATCAGTTTACTTGTGAGTAAACTACTTGCAAGTAAAAGCTTTGATATGAAGACAGTTTGTTGTGATATTAAGGTATTTTACTCCTGTCTTATCAGGTTCTACATTATACATTACATTTTTCAACATTTGCTAAAGCAAGTACTAAATGATTCCACAGTACCCACAAGGACTGCTTTATCCCAGTGGCTCAAGGGTCATTTCCAAACCTACTGCACTGTATCAATGAGCTACTGCACAGTAGTTTCATCACAGAGTTACAGTTCATGCCCACTGATGCTATGTCACTGTAGCTAGACATGCCCACTCTCAGTTTGGGATTCAGTGTAGTTCCCCTCACTCCATGCTTGTCTTCTGGGCATGCATAGAAAACTGCATTTTGGCTGAGTAGCTGCCCAGAGGAAGAGAATCACCCAGGCATCCACATAGTGCTGGGCAGGTCCTGGAACTCTGGGCACAGATAAAAGCATGGAGGTGCATGCATGAGGGATGGGGGTGGGTGGAGGCTGGGAGAGAAGGAGTGTCCCAACTTAAAGCCCAGTAACACATAACCAGGAAGTGGGAGATTTGGGTTCCAAGTTCCCGCCCCCACCCCCAACAGGGGGATTTAAATTTCTGTATTCTGCATCCCAGAAAAATGCTCTAACAGCAAAGGCTACAGGTCAAGAATGGCCAAAGGGTGCCCTTCTTTTGAAATTGACTCACTGACAAGCTAGGAGGGTATAGGCAAAGGGGCTAGAAGAAAGGAAGCCAGGTGGAGGTTGGCTGAGTGGGACGGGACTCTCGCCTAGAAGGGCAGGCCCTGGGATCTACCCCAGGGCCCAGTGGTGCAGAAACAGTGCAGAAAACAGTTTCAATGCTGTCTATCCATTTTATTCAATGATATTAAATGCAAGGTGCAAGTAGGCAATGTTTAGCTGGTTGTCTGATGGCTAGAGAACTTTGCTAGGAAGCAGGAGACAGGTTTGAATTCCCTCTGGGTGAGGAACCTATAACCTAGGGCTCTGTTTCCTAGGCAAGTGCCTTAATCACTCAGATGATTGACTGAAAGGTAAAAGAGGCCTCCATCATTACCCCTCACCTCAGCTTCCAGAAAATCCAAACACAGAGTGATCCTACTACTCCTCCTAGGATGTTTGTCTGTTAATTCTGCATCTGTAAAATGAGTAACTGTACTTGATCATTCAACCCTCACCCAAGGGACAAATTTTCCTGGTTACTATAGCATTTCCCGAACTGTGTGAGTTTATAACTCACTGTAGCAGGGTTCACCACTCTCATGCCCGCCGATTTCAGCTGCCACTTCCCCACCTTCATTCACTGACCTCAATTCAGCTGCCACTAGGGGGAAAATCTGCCCCCTCTGTCCACTCCCCTCACTGGCAGCAATCCAGCAAAATAATGGTGTGGCAAGCCCTTGTGCTTGGCTCCAAACATGAGATCACGTTCCAGCCTCTTTCTATGAAGCAAGAACATTAGAGTTTCATGTGCACCCCCAAGGCAGCTCCTCAGAATAGTGTGGTGCAGGAAGCAGAGATAGTGGGATGCTAAAGGACCAACCAACTACTGTGCTCTGCCTGAGAGTGTAAATGTATCATGAAGGACTTCACAGTGAACTACTTCAAAGCTGGTCCCATTTTCTCCCCAGAGTCATTGTTTAAGCAAAACATCACGATTTGAAGTCTTCCTTGTCTGCATACATCTGTATCATTGCTTTTTGGAGCACTTTAAAAGCATGTGAAGTGCTTTATATGTTGCATCTGTCCATACACGTGGTAAGAAATGTGTTATGAATGTGGTTATTGTGCTTTTCAATATATAAGCTGACACACTATTTCCTAATGCATGATTTAAAAACTAGAGCTGTGAGCCTTTTTTAAGATGCGAGGGAAGTAGGTAGATATATAATACATAGAGGTGTTTTTGTTTGTTTGTTTCTTAACTGAATTTATCTAACTGTTTAAACAGTGTTGTCCAAATTTAAATCAATATTGGTATTTGCAGTTTATTCAACTGCTATTCCTGAGTTCCAACCCTAGCCTGCTAGTTTGTCATCATAATGGCAGTGGTTTAACTAGCTGAAATTTTCATTAGAGGTAGTGGTGTTGGCTTCAAGATCATACCCCATTACATCCCCCATAAATGGAACATGTAGCAATACATTATTTTTTCCTGCTTTCAAAGATACCAGACATAGTAGGAGAGTCATGTTGCTGCCATTTCTTCTTTTGACAGATTTTAGATTTACTACTGCAAGGTACCTCTTTTCATTGTTACATCTTCCCAAGTTAAAGCTGTTTGAAATTCATTATGGAAAATTCCTTGATTAGAGGAAGTCCATATTTGTAATGGAAGCGCCTGTTTATCTCTCCTTTTTAGCTGTCTTTAATGGGATCATGGCGATTGCTGTCCCACACTTCTCCTTTGCCCTTTGTCCTTCCTGATCTCATATCTCCACAAACAAGATAAACAGTTGTAGCAAAAACAGCAATCACCCAAGAACAACATAAAGAAAAATGTGCCAGATGAAGGCAAATCCACAAAAAAACCCAACCCTGTTTGGTTTAGGAGACAAGCCATTTACCCTTTCCCACGTCACCCTGAACTCAAACATAACAAAGACAAACATCATAATACACTTTTTTGCAAGTGCTACATATTGCAGGAGGCAGTTAATATACTAGCTACATAAAAGTATAAACATTACACATACAAAAAATAATAAACCAGAGCCAGTAGTTAAAAAAAAAAAAAAAACTTCTTGAACATTAAAATAACAATTTCTGCAGAAGCTTCCTCTGCATGAATGCGGTTGCATTTTAAAAGGTAAAAGACAGTCTTGTGGTGAAGATGGCGAGAAACCCCTTTTCTCGAGCTAGCATTCCCACTTTTCCAGTATAATGTAGGAAAAGTCTGTCTGATAAGACAGGAGTAAAAGACCTTAATATCACAACAAACTGTCTTCATATCAAAGCTCAACCATCATCTCTGGCACTGTCTGGTAAAACTGTTGGAACTTCAGGAACAAAGAGGATTCATACATACTGGACAGGGAGACTTGAAGACCTCTGACATGGTTTCTCCATGTCTATATTCAGGCACACTGTAGTGATCAAGAAAAAAAGCACAGCATCATGAAACCTCTTCTAAGATTCAGTAGCAATCAGCATTCATTGTCTGCAAATTCTAGCACTTTTCATGAACGCTAAGGCTAGGGACAGAAATGACACATAAACTGGTATAAGTGATCAGAAACAGGTCTACACCTGTAATAGAATAGAAGCTTAGTGCACATAGACCAATTTCAAAATGGTGGAACAAGGTTTTAGATCAGAGGTGGGTAAAATGGCAGATCTGGTCGGTGGTCGGACTCGATTTCCCAGCAGCCCCTACCCATGTGGCTGTGGCCAGTTTCCGTGGCGATCCCAGCAGCAGTCATGCTGGCCCCAGCAGCTCTGGCAGAGCATGTGGCAGGACAGGGAGCTACTCCGGGACCAGGCTAGGATCTTGCAGTGGTGACAGCATAGTCTGGAGCCAGGAAAGTGCCACAATCTGTAGCCTACATGCCACGGGGAGGGGCATATGGACAGTAGATTGCAGCTCTGCCGCAGCTCCGAACCATACTGTTACCACTGCAAGGAGCCAGGGCAGAGCTGCAACCTGCTTCCTGCACACTCCTACCCAGAGTATGCAGACGGCAGATGTTTCACGTTCCACCGCTCACTGTCACTATCTGCCTCTTGATCCCAGGCTACCTACTTCTGTTCCCATCCAAAATGAAGTCCAGGAATGAATACAGTCCATAACCAGCTTCTGCTCAACCAGAAATATTTTATAAGATGCATGTTTTTAAATAGTGAAAAGACCGGTGACAGCAAAAAGGAGCATTCAAGAGAAGAAAATGATTTTAAATCTTCATCACAGAATATGGTAATTCCCATTCTCATCGGCCTCCAAATACCAAGTTAATTGGGAGAAGCAATGTCCTGCATTCCTTTCACACACCTTCTCCTTACCACTCCCTTATATCTGCTTCTATTTTTTCTGCAATCAAAGATGTGCTTAGAGTTCCTGTACTAAAAATAAAGCAATACTTACCTCTCTAGCTAGTTCCCATTTCCCTCCTCCTACCTTAAACATGAATTACTAGAATGTAAAAAAAAATCATTTCTTCCAAATCTAATACTGAACTTCTTCAATCTTTACTCTCACTTCATTATCTGTTCTTATTAGAACTTGTAATAAGCTCTTCCTTGACTAGTCCAATGACTTATTTTCTATAGTCACTGTACACCACTGACAATTCCTTCATCCTCCGTATTTTCTTTCTCTCATATTTTCTTGATCCTTCTCCTGGTCTATCTAAGCATTTTCATAGCATACCTCATGGGGCTTCTATTCTTCTCCAGGCCTCTCTCTGGGCTCCGCTTTCACAACCATATCATTGATCTTCACTTTCCTCCCTCTCAACTTTCTTCTCAAACCACAACTATAACTATAAAATAACGTGTAATTTAGGCGCACTATACCTACTCACAAATTATAAAAGGGAGAAAGGATTATGATGACCATCTGATATGTTCTTCTATTACAGGTTATAGGGCTTCTTTGAATTAATTCTGGTGTAAGCTCTAATTTTTATTTTCTTTAAGGGGAAGAGGGGCTGGGGGACCCAATCTAATCTTATTAAAAGCTTATCAGTGATAGAGCATCGCAACCACATTTCTTTGCTTCCTTTTATGAAATTTTAGAACAACAGATAGTTTGTTAGGTATAGACACAAAAGATCTACTTTCAAACCAAATGTCACACTCTCAGAATGAATTTTTAGGTTTAAGTGGGATAGGGCCATCACTAATTCCTAATTAGTCATAGAAAAATTCAGTATACTCTGGGCACATATACACATGCTATTAAGGCAAATGAATAAACTTTGCACCAGAGTTAATTACTCCTGCGCATACCGTTTGCATGTGCACCAAGGACCACAGCATGTTGAGCCGGGGCAGAGCAGCTCTGACTGGCAGGGGGCCCTGAGGGTTAGCCTACCAGCCTGGGGCTGCTCCAACCCAGTTCAATGTGCTGCGGAGGGGGTGGCTGGGGAACAAGACTGCTTCAGTGCAGGGCTAGCCAGCAGGCAGCCCCTGCACTAAAACACCCTCATATCTCAGCCAGGGTCTATATGTGCATTGTAATGTGGAGTAAATAACTCCACCATAGGACAGAATTTGTGTTTGGCAATACTATCCAATGGCAGAGTTGATTAATTTACTCCATCCTAATAGCACCACATGTATAGGTAGTGACGTTTTACTGTGGAGCTCATTAGGCAGCTCTGCAGTGAACCTCTTGTGTAGATGCACCATGGGTAAGAAGGCATTCACTCTTTTTACTGAAGAATAATGCTACTTGATCTACCTGCTTTGGGCTTACAAGCACTGAGTTTTAACATGATTTTACAGATAATCTGAGATGGTGCAAGCAATAGCAGGACACGACTTAATGGCCCAGGAAATACCTTTCAGTTCTATGTATCTAAGGTGCTTAAGGATGAGACCTATCTTACACTTACCAGGATATTACAGACAGTATTAATTATAGAGAAGTGGCCTTTTGGGGGGAGGTGAGGGAAGAGAAGACGACAGGACTCTATCAGTTACTTGTATAACAGTCAGACCTCCAAGAGGTACTTCTTGTGACATTAACTCACCCAGAAAAAAGTCTCTCTCTTGAGGCAGAAACTTATTTCAATCAAACGGTAGAGAATTAAAATACAAACCTGTTTAAAATATTTTAATTTCTGTGTTCTGAAACAAGTTCACTAATAAATGAGTCATATCAAATGGCAGGTCATATTAATAATTTATCCCAGGGATAAGTATACAGAAAATAAGAGGTGAAAGGGCTAGCATCCACTTATATCAGTTTAGAGAGTTCTCAGGTGTACTATGTGCTTGATGGTGATTATTTACAAAACACTGCCCTTTCATACCATGAAGAATGCCCTGGAGTGCTATTAATGAGGTTTTGAAGTACGAAGGAACAAGTTATTTATGAATGGAAGTCAGCATCAGGAATAATTAGTGTTCCATAAAGTTCTGAATCAGACTAAATGGTGAGTTTGAAATTAAAGATGAAGCTAGTTAGAAAGACAGACATTTGGGATGAGATCCAAAGAGCCTCTTTAGGTGCTACAAACACTACTTTAGGCAGCTTCTAGGCACTGCCATCCAAAAAAACCAAACCAAGAAATCCTCAGTTAGGGACTACCTTATCTTTTCTTTCCTCAGTTAGGGACTACCACATCCATTCAGTGCCTGCATTTTGAACCACAAAGTTCTTTAAGTGACTAACCTAAACATTTAGGCAGGGAGTTGGACTAGATAACTCTTGAGGCCTTCCCAACTATATAATTCTAACTGTAGGAAAGTTATATTGTCATTGTGCACTAATTTGAGCAACAGCCAGATGCCTAATTCCTACCTAAGCTCCACTGCAAACCAAATACAAGGCAGAGTTGCCCCTGAATTCCACTTAGGCCCATGGTACGGTTCAATCTATTAGATGTGCTGAGAGAGCGTTTATTGTACACTGGCCATGGATTAGTATAAAGCATAAAACACAGCAGCCATGGTTATTTTCATTAAAAATATGGAGGTGGTGCCTACTTTTTACAAAATAGTGTTGCATTTGCACAGAAAATGGGATAGCAAGGTTACAGAGCTCCTCCACCTAAAACCCATTTCTATCAGCCATCACGAGAGTACCCTCACTATCATTTTGTCAGATATTCAGCAGTGGTGTGGGGGAAGCACCACACATCCCTGCTGTTAAAGCTTAGTTACTATGCAGCCTAGTATGCAAAAGCTGTGAGGCTAGAAGGAGAGCAAATAAAACAGCCCAGACCCTGAAGAATAGTAATTAGGGCATTCAGGTAGAAGGGAGGGAGTTCTGAGTTCCAGTTGCTACTCCTAGGAATGTCTATGCATTTTACATACAGAAACCTAAGAGCTGTTTAAGAACGGTGACTGCTGCTACTTTAAAGAAGACATTACAGAATTATTATCAAAGACCTGATATATTAAAGAGCAAGTCATTTATGAAGGGATCTCATCATCAGGAATAATTAAGTCAGCACTTCAGCTGCTCTGTGTTAGAAAATGTTTCAATTTTGTTCAACTAAGTTTTAACAAAATCGTATCTCCCACAAACCAGAAACCATCCTTTTAAGTTAGCTCCACGTCATTGTACTCAATGTCTTTAGCTCTTATAAGAGAGAGAACACATGTAGAAACATCTTTGCTAATACTGATAAACAAGCTCTTTGATTTTTGCCCAGAGAATACTAATCCCATCTTGCAAAAAGTGATTTGAAAGTAACCTTAAAGGGTCTTCATTTTTTAAGTGCTTCCCATAACCTGTTTGCAGAACTGATGTAGGTTTAACATAATGGAAACAGAAGCTTGTATGAAGGGAAATATCATATTAGATGACTGAAAACCTGGCAAAAAAAGAAGATATGTATCTACACTGGTAGGCAGGTCTAAGGTTGGGGCAAGGGAGAGATTGGAGAAAGGTAGGAGACTTTAAAGAAAGTAGAAAACAAACAGATTGGAAGCAACTTGTAGATCCCCAAACTAGCATAATCCAAAGCATGTAAATTATTCTTCTTATCACTTATCCATGGATATGCAGCAATGTGCCTGTACCTGCAGCATGGAACCACTCATCACAATTCTGCATTATCCAATTTCAAGTCCAAAGATTCCAAATGTATACAAAACATAACAGGACAGAATTCACTGGGTGGAATCTTTTAACCATGGGTGACCCTATTGCAAACCCCATAATATTTTGAGGTATTCGTGGGACGTCATGCTTGTTTCCTTTAATTTGTTTTCCTGATATGGTGTGTGTGGTCTTTTTTGCTGTTATGCTGGAGTAATTTATGACATTTTTATAACTATATGGATTATATTATGCTATCTGTAGGCACTTCTAAATGAGAGACAACTTCACATTAGCATAGTTTACTGTGGTAACCACATGTGTCTACATGTGCACATGCTTACTTCACAGTAAACTTCCCTAACTTCAAGTAAATTTTCTATCTGCAAATTCAAGTAGCAAATTAACTCAGGATTAGTAACGGTGCCATAGTGCTCTTTGTTTTTGATCTCAGTCAGCCATCCACACGGGAGAGGAAGATAGCTCTCTGCCCCTGGGAGCCACCTGCTACCAGGGCAGACTCTGCCACAGAAGCCCAGGCAGGGACTATGTCCCCTGCCCCAGCAGCAGGGAGCTCCAACCTTCTTGCTCCCATATTACAATCGAGGATTGGGAGGCTGGGAGACCCTTATCTCCCAGCCTGATCTCTGTGATAGTGGGGCTCAGGCTGAGAGAGATAAGAGCCCCATGACTGCAGAGCCTGGGCTGGAAGCTCTCTGCTAGTGGGGGCATGGAAACCTGTTACCCAGCCAGCTCCATGAGCACAAAGCTGGGGCTGAGAACAAGCTGGGAGACTTTCTTGTACAGCCTGGGACTGGCTGGGAACTGTCCCAGTCAGGAGCAGGTCCAAGTCCGATGTCTCAATCAGGTGGTTTTGGCAGAGGGCTTGGAAAGAGCTGCAGGGGTGGGGTAGGTCCCAGTCCCCTGCCCCAATCTGCTGTTAGGGCAGCTAGCAGTGAGCTAGATGCTAGCTGCCCCAATGGCAGATTAGGGCAGGAAGCTGAGATATGTCCCTCCCCTGCAACTCTTTCCAAGCCCCATGCTCCTGATCAGACAGCCAGGGCCAAGAGCTCTCTGCTGCCAGAGCAGGGGGGCATTGTCCCCACCCCAGCAGCAGGCAACTTCCCAGGGATAGGAGACAGGTGTTTCCTGCCCAGTGCTCCCTGCCAGCCTCTGGGTTATCATCACCTGGGGGGAGGGAGGGCTGAAGCACACCCCCTGGTGGCAGCAGGGGCCCATTGCAGAGCTGCAGGAAACTCACTGCAAATCTGCTCCCTAATCCACACATGTGTAGATGCCTGCCCAAAAACCCTTACTGCAGAGTATCTTACACCAGAGTAAATGCATGTGTAGATGTGCCTAGTATGTATTCTAGAACCATAATCTAATACTAAATAAAATCAATAGCCTAAACTGAATCATCCCACATCTCCAATTCAGAGCTCATGTCATTAATGAAGAGCCCAATCCTGTACTGTGATGATAACCCTGAATTCCACTGTCCTCAATGGTACAGGAAAATTTTCCTCCCCCCTAGATTCAGTTATTGCAGCATTCCTCTAATTCCAGGTGTGGAAACCCTCATTTTGGGTGAAGAAAATATCTAGATACTGTGAAAATGTACTATCAGCATTGAATGCCTTGTCAATATCTGATTCTCTGCAAGTTAAATTGGTAAACTACAGAGACACCAGTATACATTAGTCATAACTTGTTATATGAGAGTCCAGAATACAAAATTAATGCAACTCAGTGACCTGGACTTTGCATGGTGAAATGGATTTGTCTGTTTCTTTAATATGAGTGAATTTGTTTCAATAACTGATCAGAAAAGATTTTTATGGACAAACAGGAGTCAAAAAATATGTTGACATAACTGAAAATTGGTTACAGCTGTTCTTTGGAGTGAGCGTTATCAGTTAAGCAACAGAACACTACAGCACGTGTCTACATGTGACATAACACAATAGCCTGCAGACCGGGGAGACTCCAAATTTGCTTCATGTTGTTGTTTATCCATACCACGAGGCCCCCTGTGCTGACTGGAATACAACTTCTGTTTTCACAAATTTTTCTACTAGGTTTCTACTTTCGCATTAAAGAACCAAATAAAAATTTAATGAAATGTAAATGCCTGTTGCACAAAAAGAAAGCAAACTTGAAGAATCATAAGCAAGCACATCAAAGCAGTGTATATAAACAAAAGTAAAATAGATTTCAGCCAAACTCCAAAATTCATTGAGATGTTTCTTCCCACCAGGGAAATAGGGAAATAGGAAATAGTTTTCCCTATTTCCTATATCTTAACCTTTCCCCAATTAAACTTTTTCTCTTTCTCTCTCTCTTCTGGAACACACATTTCCCTGTTCAACTTGCTCCTTAAGAGCAAGGGAATCATTAAAAGTCACCTGAGGAAAAAATAAAATGACACACAGTGTTTTTTAGCTGTTCAGATTTTTCCTATGAAGAAAAAAAAATGTATGAAATCATGAGATGGTGGTTACAATTCCACAAGCAATGGAAAACACAGGAGCTTCTCCAACTTTTTTTCTGCAAAAGCTAATCACAACACAGGGTGCTTCTACATGTGATCGGCAGCTACTTCGCTGTACCAGCATGCTCCCTCATTATAATGCTCTGCTATGGCTAAGTAGCTACTAAAATAATGTGTGCCTGGCGCACAGTGCAGTACAGGCTGCTATTATGCCATGCTGTAGTACTTCCTAAAAGAGGTACTAAAGCACAGCACAGTAGTAATGTCGCCATGCAGGCATGCATGGATGTGCCCACAGACTCCCACAAGTACAATGACGATTCTGTGCTAATGCCACCTGCCCCACTTGCTGCCAAAGACAGACAGGAGGATAGAACAGCCAGTTATGGATCCAGGAATGGGAAGAGGCTTTGCCTCCCACTCTGGCAGTGAGCTCTGATTTCACCAGCTGATTGTGGTGAGGGCTGGCAATACCTCTTTCCTTCACATGGCTCCAGAGCCCAGAGGGGTGAATGCTTCTGCTGTTTGCCCTTCCCTCTCTGCCCCTCCTCACTGAATATAGCATCAGGGAAAAAACAAGACAAGTGGTGACACAAGTGCTAAGCCTCAGGGCTCCAAAGCTGAACAAAAGTAGGAGCTCCAGCCAGACCCCAGGCTTAGAGCGCACAGCCAAAGGCAGGTAAAACGGTGCCACTGTGCCCCTAACGATCTGCCCCTGAGAACAGCCATGGCCATGTCATTCTATATTCATGGCAAGGTTGTGTCTTTTAAGGACAGTACTTCAGACACACCATGGATTTCATTTGTCCTCAGTGTCACAATATGATTTAATATGACCAATTTGCCTGGTATAGTACTATGGCAGGTACCGTCTCATACCAGGCACACATTAAGCAATTAATTATCAGTAAATTATTGCTCTTGAATTCGTAGAAATCATCTGGTAAAAGATTATCAAAAATAAGACTCTAAATTACAGTCTCTTTTTAAGCATTATAAACATTGTGTAGGAAATCTCTTTAGTTAAATATTTACTCTCTCCCCATTCTCCCTGCCAACATATGCAATTATGAAAATGGCATCATCATCATCATTATTGCAAACAACCAATTTGAAAAAAAATAGAACGTATTTTATTTTGTGGTAGTTCTATCATACTTTACAATGCAAAAAATGCATGAGATATTGCAGCTTAATTAGGTAACCCCTTCACAAGTTCTAATATATTGTAACCATTTCAAATTCAGATAAATTTCCTTAGGTCCTGACAAAGCAGGAAATGCTTTCAGGCAGGTGTCCCCTGTGGTTTGGCAGAACGAACTGAGGTGTATGTAAAACAAAGAAAGCATTCAGCAGGGTTTTAAAGCAAATTAGGTAAAGAAACAAAAGCAATAGAAATAAGTCATCTAGAAACACAATTGTCTTTTGACATCCTTAATCCACAGCTTGCTACACTCTTTGAGCATGGGTTCACTGAAGAATAGAATGAAAGTGTATTATTATATTCCATAGGAAGCACACTACCAAAAAAACTAACAGTTCCTAATTGACAGTGTTAATGATCATTCTGTTTTATGATTTCTCAAATGGTTAACACTAGCTTATTCTACTTTTAAGGGAATTTATTTTAAAATAATTTATTTTAAAATCCTATGTATAGGGGCTACCTTAAAGTGCTATATATATCTACTTTGGTAAGTCTATATAATGCAAATCTACCCTGCCTTCTATAATTACAATGTCAATATTTACCAGTAGTTGAAGCCCCTGAAATTAAATAATATTTCCTTGTGTTATTTAATAGAAAATGATTGTAATATCTCACATACTACGGTGCAGTCTGCCTTGGTAAATGTGAACTTTAATAGCAACTGCTGTGTCTACTTGTCAAAAATATTAAGACAGTACTAAATCACTTAGAATCACTCTGGCTTCTAGCATAGGCCAGCTGTTTTAAAGCCCCTGGAAAGATCAAGAAAGACAGTGTGTGGCACAGCTGTACTTCTAACAAAGTTGGAATTGTATTCAATCATTTGGAGATTCTCTAACATGGGTTTTTAAGATGCTGAATGATGACTAATTAGGGTGATGTGCAAAGGTTTCTCTGCAGTATGTAGTACTTACATTGGGACTTAATCTCAGTTTCATTAGTAATTAGGATAGGAGATTATAATAAATATTTACTGTCCAAATTATCTTATTGTATTAAGCCCCAGCTGAAGCAAAAACCGTTACTGATTACAGAATCACGCTCCCTGTTTCTGAATAAACTTTACCTATTAATTCAGATAGGATTTGCAAAAATCTTTGGCTGTGTATCAAATGAGACCTGGATTCTGTAGAAAAAAATAGTGTGTGCAATCATATATTTGAGGACTGCATCATAATTCATGTAGGCACAAGGGGGGTAATTATAGTTGAAGAGTTAATCCTGTAATTTCTGAATTCTTGAGTACTTGACTCTGCAGCCTTTAGAACATTTTTAATATAAATTGTTTTTGGCTTAAACAGAAAACAGAACACAGAAACACAGCAAATAAATGTTATTCTATTCAACAAGTTTATGCTACACCGGCCATTGGCTGATCAATTCAAATAAATTGTTTTAAATGTACTTAATGTCTCCATTAAATTATCAAGAGTTAAGAATTCATACCATCTTGCTTAATATAAAAAAATAAGTAAAATATATGAAAGTAAATTTATATATTTAAAACAGACTAAATATTTGAGTACCACTTCTTGAAAATATACACAAGGTTAATTACAAGTACATGACATTCCATATAAAATTTCTCCATGAACTATGCCATACCAAAATTGTTTAATTAACTGATAAGTTCCCTTGAGTTTCTACATGATAGGGTTGAAAAAATCAGGGTAAATGTTAGGGTGAAGAAGAAAAGGTATCCTTCTATCTTTTACCTTTCTCGCCTTGTCCTAAACACAAAAGACAATAAAGTATCTCATGTAGGCTGTTGATCTGTAGATTTAAATTTAGATTGTGTTCTATATTGTGACTAATATATACATAGCCTATAGAAATGAAAATTAGTTTAATTCAATTAGGAAACCATAAAAATATGAAATGAATAACAATAATCTTAAATAGCAGTTCCAAACAGTCTTCACAATTAAAACATTATCAGTTTATTAACCAAAAAACCCCGGAGTTTCTTATTTGATGTAGCTCTTTATATTCCTATGCACTATGCAACTTGCATATCCTTTATGTAATGATAATTATTGCAAAACAGAGTGTCTTCTCACAATATTTTTTTAAGTCTTCTATGAGTGTTTTACTCTGCACTACTTAAAACAGACTATCCATTTCAATATAACTCACTTAGGGTTAAGTCCTGAAATGTGCTGAAGACCATGACCCTATCCACCAAATCAGATAGGCACATGTTTAATTTTAACACATACACAGCTCTACAGAAATCAATAATCTCTATAGAGAGTCAGATTACATCCAGAAGGCAAAAGACTAACATTTTTTTTAAATTACAGTTAAAAACGAAAGCAATACGTTTTACTGGATAATGTACACATTTTTAGGACAGCATAATCATAAATTAAAAAATACCAACAAAATCCACCAATATCTTTGGTATATTAAATTAGTTAAGCAAAGGCAAATGACATCATCGTGTTTTCACCAGAAATTTGTGTAGGTGGAAGTTCAGTTTCCATTGCTTCAATAACAAAGAAAGAACAGACTCCCCTATGACTTCCCACCTCATTCTGAGCTAGAGTATGTGTTACACACTCACACTCTTAATATTTTTATATTATTAGTCTATTACATCATGCAAATTTCTTCCCTCCTTCACTGTGGCAGAAGCAATTGAACTGAATGAATTATTCTCCAGATAATGTTATTAACATTTAGTGTGGTGTTAAAAGTGTTCCATGAGTACTAATAAGCTGTATAGAAAGTTCCATTTACAGAATTTAAGGCATTTCTGGTGGCTCAATGGTTGCAAATAAAATCAAGCCACTTTTATTTAAATGTCAAAAAAAGAAACCCTTTCTTAAGGCTTAATAGATCATCCTTTGCTTCAAAAAGTGGTTCATAATGGAAGTGGAAACCTCTGTGACAAAGTGGTGCCAGTCAGTGTTAGCACATGGGGGACATAGGGGGACATTTTTAAACCTCCAAGTACAGAAGACTTTTAGGCGTCATCATAAACAACTAGGTAAATTCACCTAATCTCCAGAAGCACTTACACAATTCTAAGTTTGCAACACTTGAAGTAATGCAGTTTCATAGTTTCTAGGGCCAGAAGGGACCTGAACAGATCATCAAGTCTGCCCCCCTGCCCTGGGCAGTAATGAGTGCTGGGATCATAATACCCCAGTCAGATATCTATCCAACCTCCTCTTGAAGACCCCCCAAGGTAGGGGAGAACACCACCTCCCCTGGAAGCCCATTCCAGAGCCTGGCATCCCAAACCATAAAGTAATGCCTCCTGAACCTACTCTCAATCAATTTGTGGCTGTTATTCCTTGTTATCCCAGGTGGTGCCCAGGGGAACAGAGCTTCACTTATTTTCCATTGGTCCCCCTGGTGAGTTTATAGAGAGCCACCAGATCCCGTCTCAGTCTTCTCTTGTAGAGGCTGAATAGATTCAGGCCCTTTAGTTTATCTTCATAGGGCCTGGCCTGCTGCCCCCTGACCATGCAAGTGGCCCTCCTCTGGACCCTCTCAAGGTTAACCACATCCCTCTTGAAGTGCGGCGCCCAGAACTGGACGCAGTACTCCAACTGCAGCCTGACTAGCACTGCATAGAGGGGAAGGATCACCTCCCTGGACCTGCTTACGATGCATCTGTAGATGTACAACAAGGTGTGGTTAGCTTTACTGACCACTTCCTCGCATTGGCGACTCAGTCCATCCTGGAGTCAACAATGACTCCAAGATCCCATTCAGCCACTGTGTTATTGAGAAGGGAGTTCCCCAGCCTATATGTATGTTGCAGGTTCCTTTTCCCTAGATGCAGCACCTTGCACTTGTCTGCATTGAATTCCATTCTCTTCTCATCCGCCCACCTCTGTAACCTGTCTAGATCTAGCTGGATTCTGTCCCTCCCCTCCAGTGTGCCCACTTCTCCCCACATCCTTGTGTCATCAGCGAATTTGGACAGCATGCTTTCCACGCCCACCTCCAAGTCACTGATAAAGATGCTGAATGGCAATAGCCCAAGGACCGAGCCCTGGGGAACTCCACTGCCCACATCCCTCTAGGTCAAAATGACTTTAGAGAATTTCATATCCCCATCCACTCCATATGCTATTACTAATTCCATGTTGGAAATCCAATATAATAACTGTGAATTTGTTGGGTGTTGACCACATCACTAACCAGCATTGCATTGAGAAGTCTCAAAATCTGTCTAATTGCTTATAAACTCTGTGATTAGACAGATTGAAAGAGGTAGGTGCACAGGTTTCTGGGAAACTGCATCTCAAACTGGTCAAAGCAAAACTCGTGACGTATGACTTTGTGTGTGTGTTTTAAGGCACAGTGGGATGAAAACAGCAGGCATGGTCGCCCCCTCTGAGGGCATGAGGCTTGCCAGGTTCCAAGGAAATAGGTGTAGGGGTTTCTGGGAAATTGCACCTCAAGCTTCTGAAAGCAAAACATACACACAAGTCACAAGTTATGTGTGTTAAGGCACAGCGGGATGAAACCAGCAGGAATGGTAACCTGTAACAGGGGACCTTCCTGGTGCTCAGGCAGAAACAGCTCACAAAAGGGACAGAAAGGTTGCAGACAGATGTTTATGTGCTATTTTTACATCCCTCCCCCAGAACACTGATTGGAAGGGAACTCAGGGAAAGATCACAGTCACTTGCCAGCTACAGTCATTCCCCCGCTGCTCTCCCTCCTTCTCAATTTCTGTTCCCCTGCAAGACTGCCTTCCACATTGCTGAATCTCCAAATCTTTTTCCAAATCTTTTCCAAATCAATTCAGAAGTTTTTTTGGTCTCCCTATTCTATTTGGATTTGGTAATTTGGTCTCTGAATCAGGCTGAATCTTCTCCTAATCGAATCGATGACCAAAGCTGTGCACACCCCTAATGTTTAGCTTTTGACTCGTCTTCCCTATAGGTACCAAGACAATTATCAACCAGCTCTAACAAACAGGTTACTTCATTGTACTATGTATTATTCACATTGGATGGATCTGGTTACGTGTTTGTCATTATTTGGATAAGAAGGTTCAGTATAAGACCCTTCAGAAGGTGTCACAATATTTCTTCTTCAATTGTTTCATGAGCCCTTAGAAAAAGCAGTTGTGGTGTTTTTAAGCATTAACACAGCCAGAAGTGATTTTTTCTTATTTGACAATAATCCTTAAGCTTCTGTTCATGTCAATACTCCTTTACAAATAAAAAGGAAACATCATTCAAGTCAAGACAAGGGCTGATGATTATATTCTAGATTCATGCAATATAGTTGAACCTTAATAATAATAGGTCATCTCTTATAGTACCTGAGCATGGGAATCTGCCTTCATAAAATGTATTAATTTTGGTTGATGTTCTGAAATTGTTGCATCAAGAAAGTCTCAATCTACATTTAACACTAGCAGTGCTGTGTACTGCATCTACCAGACCATAAACAATGTAGTGTCTTTAATACACTGTCATTAAACTTCATCTTGATAACTTCAATTCAGGTGAAAGGATGTTTGGACAACAGGGTGGTTCATTCAGTTCCCTAGGCTTCAGTGCACTTTGTCTGAAGGAGCTGCCTTTGCTCAGCAGAGTTCTGTAGTGCACCCATACTTCTATTGAAAGGACTACTGAAAAGGAATGTCACTGAATAAGAATGTAATGCCATTCACAAACGGTGTTACAGAAGCATTCATTTATGATGTACCCGTTATATATTAAAACTTTAACCCAGTCTTGCATTTTTCCCATTCTGAAAAATAGGAGCAGAAGGGGAAATCACATTTCCTTTCTGTTTCACAATATGCAACCTGACATCTTAGGAGATTTAGGGCCTATATTAAAACACCTGCTGCATGGCTGCCACTTCTAAGAAATGCTAAGGAGAAAAAAAAAGATCAAAACAGGAGAGAGGAGGAAAAGTATACACATAAAACAAGTTTTGTGTATAGGGTAAAGTGATTAAGGGGGGAAAAGTTCAACTTCAGGGGGAAAAGGAAGGAACAGAAAATATTACCCTGTATAAAAGTGGAAGCATACATACAGAGTTACTGGGCTAACACAACTGCCTTGAAGTTTTCTTTACAACAAGAGCTTACACACCGAAAAAAAATTAAATGAGAATGCCAATACATACAAATCACAGAATCCTAACTTCACTGAAGGCCCAGAGACAAAATCCCATTGACTTCAACATGTCCAGGATTTCACAGATGATTTCACAGTTTAAATGAGAGCTTAATAATATAAGCTTATCTAAAAATCAGAATTATTTCTTTCACATGAAAAAATATCCAAAGTAATTAGAGAGCAGTTTCAATATTGCAAAGCAAATTGTAGGCACACCCCACAACTTGGGGGCAACAATCAGTTGGGGGAGATTTCATTTGATGCAGGAGGAACAAATACAGGCCGAGACAGTGCAGGAGGACAAAAGATGGATCACGCCATTGCAAAGTTGACTTCAAATTACCTTTATTCTCCTTTCCCTATAGTTGTATCTCCCATTTTCTCAGGAGACCCAAAAGACAATATGCCCCATAAGTTACCAGGCATTCCACAGAGTAAAACCATTTTACAAGAAAGGCCTTCAAGATGTGATTTATCTTCTGCTGAAATTCCTTAACTATATGCAGCCTTACAAGCTTTGCTAGTCTTGTAAGCAATTGTGGAGGCTGAGGGAGATTTTCATTACTGACACATGAGCAAGCTATCAGGCACTATATTACGTGTCTGTCACTGCTCATTGGCTCTCTTTTTTATCTTTGTCCATTGCAAACTCTGCTAAAAGATGTTTTGCTGCATGTGCAACCCAAGTTACATGTGGCTTTGAAATCGCAAGAAAAGCTTCTTTGTTAGATGAGAAAGTGGTTTTCTTCTTCACAAAAAACAGGGCACAGTTTGTAATGTCAAGAAAAATGAGTCAAACATTGCTAATACACCTAAGAATTGTGTTTTTATGCATACAATACATTTCATATGCTCTCAATCTTGTAAAAGTTAATGTCTGGAAAATGGATGAAGGTCCAGAACTTGGTTTTAGTTGACAGACTTGGCAGACTTGGTTTTAGTTGACAGAACATGTTGGGGTTAATTTAGACTTTTACTATGACTATAACTTGCCCTCTTTACCTTATAGATAAACAGTGTACTGTCCAAAATGAAATAGGATATTGGTGTAAAAACAGAATTAAAGTTAGCATTTTTACAGCAAATTACTGAAGAGAAAAAAAAAGTTGCTCAGCAATATTACTTTAAAGCTTCTATTTCCATACTGTTGTATTTCAGCTGCATTTGATAAATTGCAGAGAACTTCACAGCAGACACGTAAGACTCCCACAGATATATCTTTTGAGTCAGCCTCACTGAATCAGTTTATACCATTAGTGCATGGTCACAGCAAATTTAACGGGATGATATACTCTTCATATTTAAGGCCAAAAAACAAATGTATCACTTGTAGTAAGGAACAGCTTCTATGGTATTCATCAGACAAAGCTGAGTGCTAACATATGTGATGAAGTATGATACATCTGCCAGAAATGATCACACGTTTGCCAAATTAATTACAAAAATGTAGGTAAGTAGGTTTAAGAGGTAACTAGGGAAACAATCTAATATTGTACGGATTCCAGCAGTCTAGCATTTCTAAATCACTTCTGGTGAATCATAACCTGAAACACACCCTTCCCACTGCTTCTCCTCAGTGCATGTCAAACCACAGAAATTACAGTGTAGCCAGAAAACCACGGCCTTGAGTACATGTCCAGAGATGCTCACAGGCAGGGTCCCTGCCTCAAGCATAATTCTTAGCACATGTTCAGGGATGTATTAAACAGCCTAATTTCTAAGCCACATTGGACTCACTGTGGAGACAGCTGAGATGCATCTTTACACACAGAAGTAGATGGAAACAATGTCTCAGGAAAATCTGAGAACAGGAAGCTGTAAGATACAGGAAATATCCCCCTCTGCCACTTCAACCTGTGTCCTGCCGTTCCATTTACTTTCAATTACTTTCAACTTTTAAAGTTTGCCTAAAACTCCTATTCGATGTGTTGACTGGTCATTCTTGTTTTGCTCACTGACTGAAGCAAGACTAGGGAAAGTCACTCTTATCCATCTGACCTACCTTCTGACCTTTCATAAAAAGATGAACCCTTCTAACTAGGATAAGTGGAAGAAAACGTGATGAACTAGATACCAAATGGCTTTCAATCTGGCATGGTGCACTTAATCTTCTTATATTTCCAGTCCCATCCCAATTGACACAGTAGAGCATTATCCAGGCATTATACACATCAGAGGTCAGAGCAACTATTTAGATAACATCAAACATGTTTTCACATTGTATTAACAAATTTCTTCAGCAGAAATTACTCAGTATGATTTGCCTCATTGCTTATTACGTTATTAATGTATTTTGAATTATACACTCACTCCATTAAAAAGGAACAACAGTCCTAATCCCAAGGAGCATGTTGAAATATTTACAAATATTATTTTATAAAAATGCCCCTTCAATAATTTCCTTCACTCTGAAAATATATGGAATCCAGTGAAAATATGTTATAGGGCCATAGAAATCAAATGTACCTTATACAGCATGTCATGCAGACTGACTAGAACTACTTTAGACTGTTGGGGTAGCCCGTTTAAAATCTGCGGAGCCCTCAGAGAGATGCTTAGCAACTAACCTCTATTTCAAAGATCCCCACTGATCTGAGATCACTTCTTACCACGAATGCTGTTTTCATTGCGATCTAATACGTATTTCTGCCGTTAGGTCTGCCTGGCATCTATTTAATTATATCTAGCTTGTAAACTCCTTGTGTCGGGAAAACTCTTCTGTACCAATCACAAAACAATGGGCCTGATCTATAACAACCATTACCTCAGTTTTGACAGATGTAGATAATACCAACACACACATGCACATAAGAAATGTAGGTGATTCCCATGGCCATAAATGTTTATATGTCATCCAATTTTCAAATTCAGTTGGTATGGCAATTTAATTTACCATTTATTGTAGCAACTGGTTTATGCTAGCTGAGGTATTAGTCACATTTTCAGAGAACATCAACAGTATAATAAGTTTTTTTTTGTTTCTGTTTTTGCTTTTTTTTTAATATAGTTGGCTGCATTACTTGCATATCATAAGCATATTACCATATTTACTTGAATACAAAACAAGGTTCCCTCCCCCCCCACCTTGGCATGGGGGGAAAAGCCCTCTCATCTTATAATCACATACAATGAAATCTCACTAAATACATTGTCTATCATTAAACTGCTGCCAAAAGCAGTGTATGATTAGCAATGGAAACCAACTATGAAGATGATCAAATGCAGCCAATACTGAGCAGAACTATAAAACACATGACCCACACTAGGCAAACATGCCAACAGGAACCTACCACAAGGTTAGTGTAGCCCATCTGAATAAGACATATGGTAGTGCCCAATAAGCACAATTCCCCTCACTACCAACTCTTTTTCCAGTCATGGTGAGTAGGGCTGTACAAAGCTTTGGGTGCGGGTTCAATTCGGAGGATATTTAGGCTGATTCGGTGGCCGAATCTCTGAACCCAAATAGAATCAGAAGACTGTTAAAAAGGTCTGAATCAATTTGAAGATCTCTGAATTGATTCAGAAAAGTTTTGGAGCGCTTCAGCGATTCGGGCAGTCCCTGCTTGCCGCTGCAGGGAGCTGGATACAGACTCCAAGCCAGTAAGTGGTAGGGGGGCTGGAGGAGGGGGGAGGGGACCATGAGGGGACCCCCTCCAGTTCCCCCAGTCCCCTGAGTGCCTTTTGATCCCTAACCACTCTCTCAGCTTCTCCCCCATGGCTGCCCCGCCCAACCCCAGCTCCCGGCTCTGTTAAAAAAACAAACAAACAAGCCCTGTACTCACTCGTTGCTGCAAAAGCCATCAGGGCTTTTGGGAAGTGGAGGACAATGGGGATCACCCTCCCCACCTGGCAGCAGCCAGTGAGTGCAGGCCTTTTTTTTTTCTTTTTAAACGAGCCAGGACTCTGGGTCTGGGCAGGGCAGCCATTGATGGGATTAAGAGAGCATGCAGGGGATGGGTCCTGTTTGATTCAGAGATTTGGCCAGTTCAGCAGCAGCTGAATCTCCTAATCAGATCTGGCCGAATCAATTCGGGACAGTGACTCAAAATTACCGAATCAAATCACTGTCCCCCGAATCGGCTGAATCCAATTCTGAAGCGAATACGAGCTGCTTCACACAGGCCTAATGGTGAGCCACAACACTGCATACAGTTCACCCAGAATGCCTCTGTTGGCTCTTTGCTCAGCCTGGTGTATATGATTAGTGTGGCCCTGTCCTCCATGAGGTGAAGCCAGATGAGGATACCCTGTGCCTCATCTGCATATACATTTTTGGAGCATCCCAGGACTTGTGACAAGAACACCCAGTTCCTTTCATGAAGGATGGGAGGGAGATTAACACATGGATCCTTTGTGGCAAGTGTCTGGAGTACACCCACATTTTCAGCAGTGCTCGTCTGTGGTTTCACCATGGCCTGAAATGCTGTTGACTGCTGAGGCCAGGCCCAATGAACTATGTGGTAAACCATAAAACCTTGGCAGTGGCCAATATCAAGCACAGTTTGTACTAAATATAAGTAGGTGCCAAAGTACTGTTTAAAAGCATTTACAGAGTGCCTGTGCTAAATATTGAAGCAGTTTCAAAAAAAGGTTGCATGCATTAATTCTGCATAAACTAGATGCATGAGTAGCATATGCAAATTGCTACAGCTATGTTTAATTTCAAGGTTATTGTTTTTTAAATTTGCTACACACTTCCATGTGCTTAGGGAGAAAAGGCTCTGATAGTAAGGAAAGGGAAAAGGGCCTGCCAGGGGGAAAAAAATAGAGGAGAAGCAGAGAAAATATATCTGAGGTGTCAAGTAGTCCCATTAAAAAGGCTACTTGACACCTCAGATATATTTTCCTGCTGTAGCAGTGACAGGGTACAAAGTCAAGTCAAACCTCCAATAGTTAGAGGTATGCCTGGAAAATTGTAACAAATTTATACTTTTTCCATATACAGAATCTAATTAGTGGGGGAGTCATCTTATAATCAGAGTCATCTTCTATTCACATAAATACAGTTTATGCATAAATACAGTATGTACAGTATTTGCATAACATTAACCCATGAGTAGACAAATGGATTTTAAATGAATCCTTTTGAAAATAAACTTCTGTTTAATTAGTGGTAAAAAATAATTCACAAAAGCTAACTCCATTTTGTGATACTAACAACATTTAAAAAAATGTGAAGCTTGCAAAAATCTCCATTTCTATAGCTTTGTAAGATCTCCCACCCTGCCAGCTCTAAAGGATTACACTGTGCAAATTAAATGCAACCAGACATAGGTGACAGCTATTACATTTTGAGATTTTCCTGGGTGAGAGTGGGGTCGGGGTGTGGCTAGAATTCTGCCTCAGTCCTTCCTCAGGCACTCTGTCCACAAAGTCTAATCTCCCTTACTTCTCTGCTCAGCTATGTGGGATAAGGAAAGGTTGTAACCAAGGTGAACTAAATTGCTGCTTTGAAACATTTCATCCATCGCCTCAAGAAACTAAGATCTTATAAAGGGATGAAATATGTTTAGTAAAGATAATAGAGGAACTTATCTTTTTAAATCTGAGAAGTCTTCAGATTTGAAGACTGCCTAAATTAAGCCTCGGCACCAACATTTTATTTACTGAATTGCACACATCATCATCCAAGTACCCTCAGCAAAAGTGTAAAATCCGAATATTACAGATACTTTTTTTCCTCTAAGAACTGGCTTCACCTTGCTTTGGCTTATATTACTTCTTTTCTTCATCTTCATGTCTAATATAAGGAAAAAGGAAAAAAAAAGCAACCCAGCACTTGTGCTGTCCTTTAAGAGGTAAATAGTTGATTAGTAATTGGGTAGCTTGTAAATATATTTTTCAAATCAAAGTAATCCTGCATTGAAAGTAAAAATAAAGATTAAATGCAGTTGAAAAATGCTACCAGTTACCTGATACAGATCACTAGAAATACCTTTTAAAAGTAACTATATGACATTTAGTTTATATGCAAAGCTTAGTGATCTTTTAACCTAGCCAATTAGAGTTAAAGTCTGCGGTGGCAGATTCATACTACCAGTATCCTGCAAAGTGATAACAACATGAAAGCATTACTTGAAACCTAAAATGAATGATGCCTTTGGGACGTATGAATCAGCTCTTAGGCTGTAAATAGCTAAGAACTTCAGAAAAATACATTACTGAATGATTTGCACAGCCCTCTGTTGGATAGAATCAGAGCTACAAACAGTTATAAGCCTTCTACTCAGCAGCTGGCTCCTTTCTTCATAAAATAGTCAAATTTCTGTTTATAGAGTCCATTGGGAGATAACATTTTCCAAGGCACCTGTACAATATATGTATAACTTTGATGTTTATTTAAGTATAGGAATGGGCAAACTCTCACTTATGGATCCAATCTTGGTCCAGAAAAATTAAGATTTGAAACTTCCTTCTCTCTCCCACATACCTGGATTAAGTCCATCTAGTCAAAAAAGCGTTATTCTTGTAAGACTTCTGATTAACACAGTTTGAACATGTATAAATATTCAAAATACTTAGAACACTTGAAACAGAAAAAGTCTATCCAAGTTCAGAACAGTTTAGGGCCTTGTTGCACCTTACACCGGGAGCTGCACAAATATTGATTGGTGTTAGAGTTAGCTTGGGTTTGGAGCAGTCACGCATTCAGGCCAGTGGGGACCTGGAGCACAGAGGTAAGAATGCCGCCCCTTCCTTCCCCTCCCCTC
>NW_005841854.1:5072249-5077344 GCF_000455745.1 Alligator sinensis | reverse complement strand
CATTACTTACGTGTGGCTATCTGCACCATCTGTCCCAGGGAAGCAGGCAGGAAAGGGTTAATCCTGCCTACACAAACAGGGCCACTGCTGCCTGGCTGTTGCTCTTCTGGCCCATGGAACAGCAGCAGCAGTGGTGGTGGATGGGCTGGCAGATTAACCCTTCTCTGCCTACTCTCCGGAGGGGGTGGGAGGACAGGGGGGCTGTGCAGGGATCTAGGGTACTGGGAGGGGGGGAGTGGGCCCAATCTAAGCCAGCAGGGGGTGAGGTTTACACTAAGGTGTAGCCTAGAGTGGCTTTACCTTGATGGAAGATGACCTGAGTAGCATGGATTGGAGATAATCCTTCCCAGGAATGGTGCAACTTTAAGCCAGGGGTAGGCAATTATTTAGGCCCAAGGGCCACATAGGGGCTTTTGATGAGCTGTTGCAGGCTGGAGCAGCACACCCCTCACACAACAGCTCACCAGAAATCTCTATGGGGATTTTGGTGGGCAGAAAGCAGTGTTTGGGAGGGACAGGCATGAGCCACTCCATGTACACCCTGCCCTGTGGTAGGGGGTATACGTGGATGTATGGAGCAGGCATGTGAACAGGGGCTACCTGGGAGCAAACTGGGGTTGAGTGGAGGGAGAAGGAGATGGGGAGCACATGCAGCAGAGCTCGCCTGGCTCATTGTTGCCCTTTGGCACTCTACATGGGGCCAAGCCCCGCCCAGGGCAGCCCATCCCATGCTCCCACTCACAATTGTTGGCCCCAGTCAGCGTGCAGTTTCTTATGGGGCTGTTCCCAGTGTGAAAACAGCCAGCCAGATGCTGCTGTGCTCCCCTCACCTCACATGGAGCCACTGGGCTAAAGCTTCCCTACTATTCACCCACCCAGAGCAATGTCAAAGAGCTATAGCAGGAGAATGGTGTTGTAACCTTCTAGCTATGGCACTCATTTGGCATGTAGTCTCATGCCACCGTATTTCTACTACCTCTCAGGTAAATGCCCCAAACACTGAGTTTGTCTGGTCCCTGCCACCTCCCTGATCTCTCATTTTGATCAAAATTCCACCTAGACCTAAGAAAGCTTCTGAAACAGTTTCATTGAAACTCATATATTGTGTGAAGAGTTCCATTTTCAACATATCAGAGGAAAAAATGTTTAATCAAGAGATTCAGCCAGCTAACACATGTAATATTCAACTATAACCACCTATAAAATTAAATATACTCCTTATACCATAACTAACCTCTAAATAATATGCCCATAACCATTTTGGGGGTTCATTGCAGAAGACATGTGGTACAAAGGTATACCACAACTAATACCTAGCTCCAGCCTACTTTTGCCTAAATTTACAATACCTTTTACAATACCTAGCATTGCTGTTTATGGCCCTGATTTTCTAACACCTGCATTCAGTTAAATTAAGTTGTTCAGGCCCATTGGTTTCACTTACTATACATGTTAATATGTTGCTACAGGCAGTTTTTTGGAAAGGTTTTTTAATGCTTGAATTCTCCCAGGATTTTCTTCTTTGATAAAGATTTTCACTTTATCTTTAGCTCCCCAGAGCATCATCACACCAAGAAATCCTCCTGCAAAACTCTACTGGTCTCTTATGACTGCATATTCCTGCAGTCTATAGGGCAACGGCATTGTTAAGTCTTTTAGAAAGAAAATGTGTTTTTCAATAAGGGTTCTACAACTAACCCAAGTAAAGAAATTGCAATCTCAATGTACCTTCAACCTTTAAAAAAACAGAACACAGTATACCCAGACATCATATATGTTATGGATTGTTATAATATTACGTTATACAAAGTCACCGTTATCACCACAGAGGTAAAGCCACCTAGAGGATGGAACAACAGCTAGTTAACTGTGCAAGGTTGAAACAATTTAGAAGAACTAAAGAAAATAAAAAAGATACTATTTTACTGAAATTATAGTGAGCAGGTCATTATACAGAATGCAACACAAATTGGAATTTGGCCAGGATGGCTGGGATACCAGCCCTACCTCTTAGGAAGAAAGTGGTGCATTTTCTGTAAATAGTACACGTGTGCAGAAACAAATGTTTTATGACTTACCTGAATGGTATCACTTTCTGCCTTTGGTATTAAATTAGCAGTTCTGTCTCAGAGAAGAATTTCCTAATGAGACCTGATCTAAAGTCCATTCAAGAAAATGAAAATCTTTCATTAACTTCACTGGGCTTTAGATGAGATCCTGAGCATTAACATTAATTCCTAAGGAATGCTGGGTGTTCTTTGGTTAGGTATCACTTGATATATCACTAAAATGAAGATGTCCCTGGGATAAATTACATGTGCTATCTAACGGTGTACAGCCAACACTTCACACCCTATATATAAGTAAATAAAAAATGTCTGAATTCAACTTACATTGCAGGTAATGTTTTACATATGTAAGACAATTATCCAAGGTGGAGAGTGACTCACCAGAATTAACATGCTTATTTGAACCAAGAAGATATGGCATATGTCATAACTAGAGTCAAGACCTGAGTTTGCTGGACACCATAATTCAAAGAGGAATGCCAGGATTAGTTTATTGTTTCCAGTTTCTCTTGTGAAAAATATCTTTTGCATCTGTTAAGTTATTTGGGCCTTGAGAGTTTTCAGTCCTTAATTAATCTAGCTTCATGGGCTGCAAACAGACATTTCATTTATCCCACGATAAATTATTTTATCCCAGGATAAAATACCATTGTACAGATGTCTATGCCTGGTGTTCCAGGATATACCCTAAAAAGTTTCCCACATAAGAGGTAGTAAGAATTTATCCTGGGGTATTGCAGAAGTACATTTTCACAGTTATCCTGACATTGCATCAGTGAATCAGTGGCAAAAAAGTGGCACTGCATTTAGATGTTCACTAAACCCTGATTAGAAGGGTGTTATGTGTACACACCAATCCTGGGATATTTTTGTTTCAGTACAAACACAGGTACTGGACAAACGCAACATCTGTTCCTAGCCACAGTAGCAACAACCTGGGTTAAAACAGAAACAGAGAGGTATACAAAGGGAAAAGATATACAAGCAAAAACAGTGATATACCATGAGTGTTCCAGTGAAGTAAATAGAAATTACTATTGTCTGAAATTCATAAAATAACTTACCATAAGCACTCTTTCTTCTGTAAACAGTGGAAGGATTAGAAAATAGTTCAAAAGCAACACTTTCACCTCACCAAACATAACAACTGTAGTTCTGTTCCTCTATATTTAACCTTTTTCTTTCTCAAGAAAGCTCTATTTTTTAAGTAAATGTTGCTTTACTGCTTGCATACAAAGTAGAGGGGACAGGTATAACAGCCCATTTCTGCGAATGCCAGCAGTCACACAAAAAACAAACAAACAAACAAAAAGACTTGTAGACCACACAGATATTGGTGTGATTTTACAGACTTGAGAGAAAGCTATCATTACTTATCCCGATATATTCTGATTTCAATAAAAGCTCCTTCCAACTTTTTAGACTCTAAAGGTGACAATAACAATAGTGTGTTTCTAATTTATGGGTGTTTTGTAAGAATTAACATTTTAAGAACTTTAAGACCATTCTATAATAACCAATACTATAGAAATATTTCAGATAATAGTGTTTCCTACTGACTAGATATATAAATAGAATCCAGTAATATAAGTAGAGGCCCTGCTACACAGTCACTTAAAGCTGCATAAAAATCAGCTTTAGCATTGTGAGACATTTTCAAGCACTAATTTTGTAGCTGGTAGGCTCTTTTAATAGTCATTTGTATGGTGTGATAATAGGTTTTATGGTCTATAATTGGCTATATAGGTTTATAGTAATTTTTATGGTGTGATAATTACTTTGCACAGCCTAATTTTATTGTATGATTAAGCAGTTAATTGCATAATATATGTAACATATAGTAGGGGCTCAGTTGTGGATGACTGGGGCAGTAGCCTCAGGGGACCACTTAGAGGAAGCTTAAAAATAACATCATGGAGGTCCTGTCAATAGTAAAAATGTACAAGTATTTGCTAAACTAATAAAGCCCTTGTTGGATTAGACTTGACTTCTACCTCATCAGTGGAGGTGCCCTCCACTGCTGAGTGGCAGATGGTCACAACCAGAACCAGGGCTGCTCGCAGCAAAGCAGTACCAGTTCCTCCAGTCCGGCTGGATAACAGGTACGAGGCCCTGGCAACACTGCAGGAGAAGGAAGGAGAGGAGGAAACCTCCAGTGAGGAGGCAACTCCACTCTCTTCACTCTCCGAACAGGCCGAAGGAGCCAAGCAGATCTGGAAGAGGAAGCGCCGAGTGATCGTCATAGGCAACTCCATCCTCAGAGGTACGGAGGGCCCCATCTGTTGCCAGGACCCCTCAACATGCGAGGTGTACTGTATCCCTGGAGCAAAGATTCAGGACATGACAGGGATGATCCAGGCCCTGATCCAGCCCACCGATTACTACCCCATGGTCCTAATCCATGTTGGTACTAATGATGCGGCCAGGAGAAGCCCTGATCACCTGATGACAGACTACCATGCTCTGGGGGCCGTGCTGAGGGAGATAGTACAGGTGGTATTCTCCTCTGTCCTACCAGTGAGTGGACGTGGAAGACGACATAAGACCCTGCATCAGAGAGACCAACTGGCAGCTTCGGGAATGACGTCTCTAGGCAGGCTTCGGCTTCCTAGATAACGACCCACACATCACGACGAGAGACATGCTCGGGTGGGATGGGCTTCACCTTTCCCCCAAAGGTAAGCATGTGTTCTTTTCTAGGTTGGCAGATCTCCTCTGGCAGGCTTTAAACTAGGCTTGTCGGGGGACGGGGAAGATGAGGGCGGAGGAAGCCTTGAACCAAAAAAATAAGAGACACCCACAAGAACAGCCCAGCCTGGACCAACGACAAGCAGAATGAATACCCAGGTAAGCAACTGGGGCCAGGGAAGTACTGAGATTAGGGGGCCAGTGCACGCATCTTCAGGAGGCCTCAAATGCCTCTACACAAACGTTCATAGTATGGGGAACAAGCAGGAGGAACTTACCCTCCTGCTAGCTGACACCAAGCCAGACATAGTGGGGCTCACAGAAACATGGTGGGACCT
>NW_005841854.1:5063170-5072055 GCF_000455745.1 Alligator sinensis | reverse complement strand
GCCAGTCCATTAAGGATGGCCTCTTTAATAAACTTTTCTAAGATCTTCCCTGGGATAGAAGTCAGGCTGATGGGCCTATAGTTAGCCAGATCCACTTTCCTCCCTTTCTTGAAGATAGGCACCACATTGGCCTTCTTCCAGTCTTCGGGCACTACACCAGAGCGCCAAGAGTTTTCAAAGATCCATGCTAGAGGCTGGGCTATGATGCTTGCCAGCTCCTTGAGTACCCTGGGGTGAAGATTGTCGATCCTTGATCCTGGGTAAGCTTTTTGAGAGAGTTATCCTGCGCATGTCCACAAGGGGCCAGCAGGGAGGTTCTGCTTAGGGGCAACCAGCATGGGTTCATTAGAGGCAGGTCCTGTCAGACCAACCTGGTGGCCTTCTATGACCAGGTCACAAAAGCCTTAGACACAGGGGTAGCAGTGGACGTAGTCTTTCTGGACTTCAGGAAGGCCTTCGACACTCTCTCTCACCTCATTCTCATTAAAAAACTAGGGGACTGTGGCATCGACACCTGCACAGTCAAATGGGTCGCAAACTGGCTGGAGGAATGCACCCAGAGAGTGATGGTGAATAGGTCATTTTCAACCTGGAGGGATGTGGGCAGTGGGATCCCCCAGGGCTCGGTCTTCGGACCCACGTTATTCAACATCTTCATCAGTGACTTGGACGAGGGGGTAAAAAGCACCCTATTCAAATTTGCTGATGATACAAAGATGTGGGGGGATGTGGGCACGCTAGAATGGAAGAATAGGCTGAAATTGGACCTAGACAGGTTACAGGGGTAGGCAGATGAGAACAGGAAGGGTTTCAACACTGACAAATGCAAGGTGCTGCACCTGGGGAGGAAGAACCAGCAGCATACCTACAGGCTGGGGAACTCCCTTCTCATCAGTGCAGAGGCAGAAAAGGATCTTGGAATCATTATTGATGCCAAAATAAACATGGGCTGACAGTGTGGGGACGTGGTCAGGAAGGCCAACCACACCTTGTCATGCATCCACAGATGCATTTCGAGCAGGTCCAAGGAGGTGATCCTCCCCCTCTCTGTGGCACTGGTCAGGCCACTGTTGGAGTACTGCGTCCAGTTCTGGGTGCTGCACTACAGAAGAGATGTGGACAGCAATGAGAGGGTTCAGGGGAGGGCCACCCACATGATCAGGGGCAGCAGGGCAGGCCCTACGAGGAGAGGCTAAGGGACGTGAACCTGTTCAGCCTCCACAAGAGAAGGCTGAGGGGGGATCTAGTGGCCTGTTACAAACTAGTCAGAGGGGACCAGCAGGCATTGGGCGAGTCCCTGTTCCCTTGAGCCCTACCAGGAGTGACTAGAAATAACGGTCACAAGCTGGCAGGGGGTAGATTCAGACTAGACATCAGGAGGCGCTACTTCACTGTGAAGGCAGCTAGGATCTGGAACCAACTTGCAAGCGAAGTGGTGCTGGCTCCTACCCTGGAGATCTTTAAGAGAAGGTTAGACAAACACCTCGCTGGGGTCATTTGACCCCAGTACTTTTTCCTGCCATGGCAGGGGGTCGGACTTGATGATCTGCTCAGGTCCCTTCTGACCCTACCAATTATGAAACTATGAAACTATAAATGAGGCAGAAATTACTACTGGACCCAACATTTCTGATCCAATAGAAACATTTGGAATGCTTGTATGCTTACGTTTTCCACTGGCAGAACTCCAATTCCACCAGTGGAAACGTAATGTGTGTATGCACCCTAAATACATATGCCAAAGAAAAGTTAGAAGCAAACTGGCAAACACTCCTGACACAAGATTTTACTCTTCCAGGAACTGGGTCAATACAACATACTACAACAAAATGTACTGGACATTTACAAAATGAGGATTGATCATTGTAGCTAGGAGGCTTTGTAGGTTTTCAACTAGAGGCAGAGAGTTGTTTTGTTTTTTGTGCATTTACAAGAATAATACTAACCAGAGTTGGTAGGGCAGAAATGAATTTAATGTAAATAAGCAAAACAACGAAGAGGCAGTTAGAGTAGAAAAGATTCTAGAAAGACAGAATCTTTGGAAAATGAACTGCTGCTTCCCACTGCTCCATGCTGCATGGGGGGCTCTGCCATGAGTCCCCCAACCCCATGCAGTGTGGGGCAGTACCTGGTGAGGAGGGGACTTTTTTCTTCAAAGTGCCGGGAGCTGGGGCAGGCAGAGCAGCCATTGCTGGGCTGGGAGAGTGGGTGGGGGATGGGTCTGGTCTGGCTGATCTCAGCAGGAGCCGAATCGCCAAATCAGATTCATCAGAATTGATTCAGGACAGTGATTCGAATAACCTAATTGAATCACTATCTCCCAAATCGGCCAAATCCAATAGCCACTTCGCACAGGCCTAACAAGGGTGTCCCATGAGACACTGACTTGGAGTAGGACCTGGCAAGGGATCCAAGAACATGCAGGGTCTAGTAGGGTTAAAAAGGACCGTGGCCACACAAACTCGTGGGCAGCCTCCCTACTTATTATCTTAACCAACAAGACATGACAGGTGAGACTAGAAGGCACCTGCAGGGTGAAGTTGCCACTGTCATGGAGTCCTAGAGGCATCACAGCCATCCCCAGGGACCCTGCACCATGGCACCTTGTTTTCAGTCTAACATCTTTGCAATATCTACACAGCATTATTAAAATGAAGGCTAAACTATACCTCATCTAAATCTACAAATAGATTCACCTCAGATTTCATTTATAGCTCTTCTAATAGCAGTAAATAGAGTATTTAACTTTGCATGCCTCCTTTAATGGTGCAAATTAGAACTATGAATCTGATTCCTCTCCTTCCAAAACACTTAATTAGGTCTTTCAACATTACAGATTTTGTCTCCCTTCACTGAAAGATGTAAATTGTTTCTTTTTTTTTTTCAACCCTTTTTTCTTTTCTAAAAACTTTATTCTTTTCTCCCCTCCATCCTCTCTATCACTATACACACTAATAGAATAATTAAAGTAGAGGAACTGTACACTGCATATGCATTTGATCACCTGGAAATCATGAAGGCTACAATGAATTTCCTTCATTTTCCCTAAATTCTTTAGAGAGTTTCATTTGGGAACCTACCTTGTGATAAGGTCTCAAAATGTGTTATGTTAATTTCAGCACTACTTATTTAAAATTGTACTTCCTATTTGTAAGTACCTTATTTGCACAGGCAATTATTTGGTAACATCAAAACATATTTGTTCCTTACTTCTGAATTACTGGAGTAAAATTATATGCTACCAAGCTAGAAAATAAAAATAAAACAAACAGTCCCCCCACCCCCCGCTCCCACCCAAAAAACAATTGGTTTCCATTCAGTTTTATCAAAAACTATTTTTATTTTAAATAATTTGCCTGCTACCTCACCTTTAGAGGAGTCTTAGTTTTTAGAACTTGTAAAAATGATAAACCAAAATTAGATTTTTTCTGCAAAAGTTGTTTCACTACTAGTTATACATAGATGTTATTCTTTTATTTACTTTGATTATGTTGGAAATGTTTTTCTCCCTCCCAATTATGGGTATATATTTCTAAAGTTATTCAATATAATTTGATTTCAGTAAAAAAATAATAATGAACAAGGGCCTAGGTGCCTTAATACACAATTATAATATTCCTAAAGCTATTTTTTTTAAAACATTCCTTAAAATATACCGTATATTACTACAGAAAAAAATATTGCACATTTATCCACTGGCTACATTTTAGTATATAGCTATTTGAGTAATGGAACTACCAAGTTTTGTATTACAGCTGGTACTGAGCCCTTGCATTATTTAGTGCAATTTTATTATTAAGTTAACTTCCTTCCTCAGCCCATGTGTTATTTTTCTCAGTATCTTAACATTTTTTTCAGGAAACAATGTTTGTGCTTTCAAAATGTTTTTGACAAGTCCCCTCAACAAAAGTTTTAAAAAACTTCATTGCCAATGGGTTGGAGGACAAGTTCTTTCATGGACTGGTTCAAAGACAGGAAGCAAAGAGTAACCTCTCAAAATGGAAGGAGGTGAAAAGTGGAGTCCTGCAGGGATCTGTGCTGCACCCAATCTTATTTCAACATTTTGATAAAGGAAAATGCACAGTGAAATCTCCAAGTTTGTAGACGATATCAAATTATTCTAGGTAGTCAGGTTCCAAGCTGATGGAGAGGAGTTTTAGAAAGATCTCACAAAGTTAAATGAATGGCCAAAAAATGGCAGAAGAATTTCATTGTTGACAAGTGCAAAGTAAAGTACATAGGGTACTTTATTGTACAAGTACAATAGTCTCAACTTCACGTACATAATGCAGGGTTCTGAACTAGCTGTTACTATTCAGGAAAGAGACCTTGAAGTCATTGTAGATAGTTCCCCAAAAATGTCAGCTCAATGTGCAGTGGTGACCAAATAACCCAATAAAATGTTGGGCATAATTAAGAAGAGAATTGAAAACAAAGCTGAGAATATCATTATGCTGTTATACAAATCCATGGTGCTCCCACATCTTCAATGTGTGCAGTTCTGGTCTCTGCATCTCCAAAAGGATGTATGTAATAGAATTTAAAAAGGTAAAGAGAAAGGCAGCCACAAAGATCAGGGTTCTCCATACCAGGAGAGTCTAAAAAGACTAGGACTCTTCAGTGGGGAAAGGAGAAAGCTGGGAGGGAGAGGGGCGTGGAAATTATGAAAGGTGTGGATAGAGTGAACAGGGAATTGTTATTCATCAAGTACCAGAATACTAGAACCAGAAGATACCTGCTGAAATTAGAAGGTAGGTTTAAAACTAACAACAAAAAGTATTTATTTATGCAATACCTAATTAACTTGTAGAATGCATTGCCACAGGAGGTGGCAGAGGCAGATACCAAAGCCAGGTACAAAAATGGACTACATAAATGCATGGTTGATATATTTATTGATAACTGTTGAACAGAATGGTTGGAAATATTTCCTCTGCCAATTCTCAGCCAATAATGGTGGATGCAAGAGGATCACTCTACATATATCCAGTTCAAATGTCTCCCTCTAAAGCAGTGGGAGACTGCTTTAGAAGTCCAGCTTTTTCACTCTGAAAGTGTGAAAAAAAAGAGTGAAAGTGTCCAGCTTTTTCACTCTGCAGGCCAGATGAGTGGTACCAGGTTGATCCATGGACTGGATCTGGTCCATGACCTCCATCTGGCATGTGATGCTGGCCAGCCAGGTCCAGATCCAATGTTAGTAGCCACAGCTCCTCTGCTGCCAAATTTCCAACTCATGAGAGCCTTGAGGGCCAGGTGACATGAATCTGTGGGTCAGATTTGGCCCATGGGGCAGGGGTTATGCACCCTTGCTCTAAATCATCCATTCTTGCCACTGTCAGTGATATGCTATTGGCTTAAATGGACCATTGGTCTGACTCAGCATGGCACTTCTTAAATTCTTATGTTTGTCTGTTAGAACAGTAGAGCTGAGGAAAATAAATCATGTGAATGCATGTAACAGTTTAGCAGGCAATTGGCTGCCATTGATGAGAAATTTGGGAAGACCCTTAATAGAAAACAGAGTTCTAGTGTGTTTTCTTAGGTTAAAAAACTGCTGGTGCTTAACACCTTCATTGTGTCATTTGTACAAGATATTTAAGTGTATTTGAGTCCTTATATTCTCAGTTTCAGCATGGGTGGGAAAGTGGTGTATATAAGAAAAAAAGAATTTCCTTTAGCCTAACTTAATGTATTTGTCTATTCCTGAGCCAACATTAAGTATCTAACTTTAAATTCCCTGGGCTCAGGCCAGAAGCTAGGAGGCCCTACAGTGCGCTCTCAGCTGCAGGGAAGCTGTGCTGGCGGGACATGGCTAGTCCTGGCAGTAGCCTCAAGTGAACTGGCCAGAGAGGGGGCTTTATTCCCTGAAAACTGATCCATAGGCATGGACCTGAGCTGGGGTCCACCTGACACTTCCCGTTCACTGCTGCAGCAGTTGGGGTAGGGGCATGACCAGACACTGGCCGGCATGACCCCCTGAGGCAAAAGGGGACAGGGAGAGTGTTTATTCCCCCCTGCATCCCCCCTCTGTCCCTGGGGGACTACAGCCGGGGTCTGCCAGCCCTGACTGTTGCCTCCACCAATCACTGCCTGCATGGTGAGAGCAGCACGATAAGTTCCTTTCCTGCCCCCTCTGCCCAACGCCAGAGAGAGTGGGGAAATAATCTCCTTCCCTATCCCCTGGACTAAGGGGCCATTCTGTCTGGTCCCTGCCCCTTGTCGCTCCATGTGTTTTCTGGAGATTATTTTGGACTAAGACATTCAGATTCCAAATCTAGATCCAAAGTTAAAATTTCCCAAGCTTAAAAAAATTCAAAGGTGGATCTGGTAATGGTTTCAAAATATTACCAATAATTGTTGAGGCTATCCCTAATTGTTGTTAGCTATAACCATTTGGGGCAACTACAATACCAAATATTATGATTTTGGGATATTTTTGTTTCTTGGTCAAGAAAAGAAATAATTTATAGTTTTCATTATTGTTGTCCCAGAAACATTTTTATTATTGGTAGTGATGGTTGTGTTTTTTGTCACAGTGATGATAGGGAAAGTTTTAGAATCCTTTCTGATCTATAGTCAGTGTCCTCTGATAAAGCTACTATGATTATTCAGTAAAGATTCCCTGTTTATTCTTCAATCTTACCACTTAACATATGGTCTAACAATTAATCTTGTTTGTAGATTGCCTCACCTTTTACTGTTTCATATATTCTCCATTTAATTATCATAAATATCTCCTGATATCTGCTTTTTATGACTTGTTTCATCTCTGTGTACAGACTTTACATATTCAATATCTTAAAAAATCCTGTTCCACATTATAGGCATCTTATAAATTTACTCAATATATGGAAGGAAATCAACATTTACATGCGATTTTCAAACAAGATTACAGTATCTGTAGATCTGCCTGTGTTTACCAGCACAGAACTACTCAATGTGCTTCAGCTGATTCTATGTGGAAGCATCTTGGGTTGCATCATTCCTGCCAGAAATTTGACTTCCTTTTTGTTTAACCTTGCTATTTTCCTCGCAACCTTCAGAAACATCTCTAAAAGCATGTTTCTACTACCCTTACATACCTACCCCAGCAGATTCCAGTATCATAACTAGGGAAGCAAGGGTGGAATATCCAGGACAAATCAAGGACATTTTTTAAAGAGTCCTTTCTTATTTTCTAGGATTTCCTGAGTAAAGCAAAGCAATCTCAATATTCAAGTAGAAATATTCGAGATAGTAAAACCTCTCTGTTATACTATCTTTCAAATAGTAAAAACCTCTGTTTTCACATCTCCTGAGAATTATCTTCAGAACTTAATCCTGATCTAACAGTAGCAAACAATAGGTGCAACTTCAGTAAAGTAAATTTGTGCTGCACCTCTGTAAAGGTGATCAGAATCAGGCAATATTAATACTAACAGACATTTTTTTCTTCCTATTTAAAGAAGCTGTTTCTTCCACCAATGTTGTAAAAAAACCGTCAAGGTAAACCTAGCGCATATTTGTTACACAAAAATAGAAGCTGAAATGCACTGCACATTTGCTGATAAGGAAAAGAGAAAAGAAGAAGGTCAAGTCTCTAAAACAAGCTACTAATTCAGCAAATAAAAATCCTGTTTAAGGAACAATGCAGAACTCAATAAATGTTGAAGGGACTGCATCACAGAATCAACAGGTGCCAGATAGCCTATCATACAATATAATTTTGTTAATAATTTGCCAGAGGAGGCAAATGACGCGATGTCTGTTGTTTAACCAGTTCCCTGATTTCAAAGAAATATGCATACTACCTAGGAAACAATACTGTACTTGTGATGTTTGAAAGGGAGATACAGGCAAGGCCTGATGAGTGATGGGTAGGAAGATGTTATTCTGCGAGGACTGAAAAACATATGCCACTTTATTGCAGCCAAATCCTACACACAGAGAATTAACACCAATGGATCTTCTTCTGAATTAAACTTTTTTTTTTTTTTTCATATATTATCTTTTGTTCTGGACAATGTTTTATTTAATTTAATTTTTTCAGGTAGAGAGAAATAGTTGCATTAGTTTTAAGTCAGGCAGAGGGCAGGGCAGTGTGTCACTTAAGGGTGTGAACAAGCACTAAGATGACCCCCCTTGGATAAGGCTTCCTTGGAGCCACTGAAACCTGAGTAAAGTTTTGCCACATGCAGGCATTAGCATGGGAAGCTAGAGGTAAGTAAATGAGAGCAGGTGGTGGGAGGGGCTGATAGGATTGGAGGCAGAGCCTGCTGGGACCAAGCAGAGAGTAGCAGGTCTGAGATGGCAGGGGGAGGAGGGTCACGGGTTCACAGGAGGGCCTGGCTGTCTAGAGGTGTGCTGATCAAGGGGATAAAAATAACTCAGACAGAGTTAGGGGGCTTAAAATAGCATAGCCCTGGAACTGGGGAGAGTGACTGGGCTTTCTCAGTCCCAGACCTGTGCTGAGGACCCATGCAAGCATTCATTAGACTGGGTTAACTCATGCCAATCTAAAGTGACTTCTTATTGGATGAGATACCACTTTAGATTGGGTGAACCATTTTTAGGGTGACTTAAGCCCTGTGAACACTTTCACACTCAGCCATATAGATTGCCCTAAACTCAGGGCACACCTACCCTTAGGGTACATGCAGACATTTGCCCTACCCAATCTACAATAATACAGCTTGCTTTAAGTTGCATAACTGTAGATCAGGAGTGCCTTGTGTACATGTTCACCAGTGCCAGCAGCCATGCCAGGAGCCCAATTTGAGTCAGTCAGTCTGGGACTGGAGGGGCTAGTGGATCTACCGAAGGGGGAGAGGTTTGGCAGGTCTGGGGATGTTGTCCATCTAGGGGGGCTAAAACTAACTCAGTCAGGGTATATGTGGGGGGGAGGG
>NW_005841854.1:5062489-5063160 GCF_000455745.1 Alligator sinensis | reverse complement strand
AGGTCTGAGACCACAGCTGGACTTCACTCTGAATGTGTGCTGGTGGCTCAATAGATATGGCTAAATTGTTTCCAATCTAACTTAGTTTATTCTTCAGGTGAATTAATTTAGATCAGACCAGCCATTTTTCATCCACATTTAACCTCCCCAAACGTCTGTACATATCAGCACTCTGAGGGTTTGCACATACCCTTAGAAACTAAATTTTGGAAGCTTATAACTGCCTGAACCAGTTAGTCTCTAAGATGTCACCTTGCCCTGCCTTCATTTTTGCCAGAAAGAGTAACTACCCAAGGCAACTATTATATTTCCACCAGTTTGAAAGAGAAAGAACCCCTGAAAAAACCCTCTTTCTTAAAATAAATGCTAATACATATACTGTGAACTAAGACTATCAAACAATGCTGCTACTTTAACCAAACTATTTCAATTATATGTAATTATACATATATGTAAAAGTGTGTTTAAAAAAAACAAAACATCAGACAAACTTTCCTGACCACTACAATTGGACAAAATATTGTCAGTGAAATGTAGCTAGTTTATAAATTACTCCATAAAGACTTCAATACTAACATAAATTAAAATTGAGTTCTATGCTAATTAGTTCAATAATAAATTAAACAATATGTACCACTGTACAACAATGTTTTATAAATATTTTAAAGAGA
>NW_005841854.1:5041514-5062458 GCF_000455745.1 Alligator sinensis | reverse complement strand
AGGGAAAAAACACTTCTAAAATATATTCTTCCTGTGAGAATAATTAATGATATTTGTAACTAAACTAAACATGCACTAATATTATGAATACACTTTAAACAAAATACTTTTCTTTTTCTTATGTCTTGGCTCATCAAGGCTGACAAGATCCACTTTCATGATTGCCATGAAATTACCAAGATCTTGTTGTACAGACACAGTATTACTTATAGTGCACACACACACAGTGCATATATACAACATATATAAGAATGTGAAATTACAGACAGAACAATAAGTATGCATATATTATGCTGAAATTGACATAGGTATTTTAGGATGAAATTGAAATCAAAAGGGCATATACATTCCCTTTACATGATCTCTAGTAAAATTATGCAGAATACTGAACAATGGGTGTAACCAGGACTACTTATATATCTGTCATATTGCACTATTGCCAGGCACATTTCTGCCAAAAAAATAATTAATTGGAAAAAAGTCTATATCTGTTTTGTATAGAACACAAGAGGAAGCTTTGGTTGATAAATGTCACTACAACTCAGAAATGGCAAATATAAAGAAGAATGTAGAACACTATTGACATATCCTCAGCTCATTACTGAATGCACATGCAACATAAAGAATAATTCTGATTAATGCCAGAAATATTTATTCTATGTAGGAGTACATTTTTTTCTGAGTTTATTATTCCTTTTCTCTTCAACAGATATTTTTGGCTACACTAAGGTACAGCAAAGTTCCTGAAGTATATATAGGGAAAAAAAAATAATAAAGGTACATTCCATGTAGGCATGCAGGCCTATCATCTTCTAATGTTAGTGTAATACGTATTTGTATAAAAACCATAACAGTACTCATTCATTATTCAGATAAAACTAAGCTTTCCTTATAATTATATTTCTAACCTTTTAACATAGCTACTACTACCAAACCCCTTTTAAAAAGGGAACAAGACAGTGGAAATTTTAGTCTCTAATTCCTAAACTGAAATTTGACTATGAGACAGACCAGCTATTTCTTGTGTTAGATATTAGTCTGCTGAACATTTTGGTATCCAATTTGGTTTGTCCATGTTTAATTTCAAGATCAGCAAGAGGAACAACTAGTACTTTGGAACTCATTATTGCATGTCTGGACACCATATAAATCAGAAATGATGGCTCAGTTATACTACAAGGAGCCTTGCTTTCAATGTTACTGTATAAACAATACCTAACATTGCTCCTGAATACCATAAGTAGCTTATTTTTGGATATAAAGTTAGTAAAAAAAAAAAAAAGTTTCTACTATATATTTTGTCCCTTTTAATGTTTTGTTGTAATAAATGATAGAAAGAAACTTAGACTATTTTAATGTGTCTGATCCAATATATAATTAACATTTCAGTTCTTTGGAGTCGATTTTAACTTACTAAGAGCTTTACTGCACTAACGTAAAGAGACCTTAAAAATAAAAGTAAATTAAAACACTTTAAGATTCCTTTATGCTTTCATTGTATAAAGCTGCCTTAGTATAACATCCTCAAATTAACATATCCCAGTGTAATTTATACCAGTTTTATATCCACATACCCTTCTACTGCAGCATAGCTCACATGGGAGATGTCTGTTGCTGAGCCTTGCTGCTAGGTAGCAGGAGATTAGATAACAGCCTATCCTTAGCAAATAGCTACCCTAAGAAATACATGAACGGATGAAAACCAAACCTGTAATTTATACGAACAGAGCTTTACTCCTGAACGTTTCAATGTAATATTCCACCAAATTAGATTAAATTCCCCCAATCTAGAGGTTTTCATAATTTCTCCACTAGTTTGGTGGTGTTTTGGGGTGTTTTGTTTTGTTTTTTGGTGTGGGGGAGGAGCAGGTTGCTGTTGGGGGTTTTTAAACAGGGGTGTAATGCCAATTATACTAGCAAAAATGCTTCCTCTGTCCAGGGCTTAAGTCTGTCCTATTACACTTACTACATAATTATGCAAGAAATGACAAACCACTTTAAAACCATGCTTAAATGGGATTTTCCCCCTCAAATATTGTCATTTTTTTCATGATTTATGGAAAAAATACTTGTTTTCCACATACAAAGCAAATTAATAACTACAGATTATTGTAGGCAAGCAAAGCAAATGCATCCAAGTATAGCAATATCATGCCATGGATCCAATATAAAATATTCTAATAACCTGAAGTCAATATGAAGCATATATTAAAGCTGTAGTTTATCAACAAAACTTACCAGTGACAAGAAAAAGGTATGGTACGCTATGTCATGTTGCAGATGACCGTAATTCATCCAATCTGTAGCCCATTGTACCATTCATTGGTGTAAAATTTGCCATAACCACCAAGATCTTTGGGGAAAAAAATGAAAACACAATATTATTTCTATATATTCAGATATCAAGACGGTAGGTTATTTTGTATTTTTACTTGTTTTTTTTTAATTTTGCTACTCTTTAAAATGTGCTTTTCAAAATAGTTTCACCGTAGCCTGGTTGACACACTATTATATAGCAAAAAAAATAAAATAAAACAATTTCTTAAGAAGCAGTCTTGTGCTTGAATACATTACAATTTCTTACCACAGTATGGTTTTAAGAGGACTTATCAGGATTCAAAGCCCTACTTAGTGTTTTAAAATAATTATTTTATGCATCAGTATTTCATTCAAAAGAATATTTTAGAGTTTTAGGTACGATATCTTCTCATCTTTCTGTTCTTTCTCTCAAGAAGTTACACTGTAGATGCATAATATCCAGACACAAAAACTAAATAAATATTCATGGGGCACACCTACATGAGATGCTTTACCACACAGTTGAACAACTGACTGCAGAGTGAAGCATCACCATCTATACGTGCCAACGCTTACTGCGCAGTCAGTCAGCTGCAGGGTTAGTTTGCTACTGGCACTTGCAAATTAACTACATGGTACTGACTGTACAGTAGACCACATACAGACGGCTGACCAGGAGCAAATTTGCTCCTGGGCATGCTGGACAGCAGGGGTTGGGGGAATAATCACCTCCCCGAGAGCTGCCTGCTTCCAGGGCAGGTTCTGAGCTCAGAGCCCGGGCTAAGACAATGAACCCTGGCCCTAGCAGCAAGCAGCTCCTAGCCCCAGCTCCACAATCAGAGCAGGGGCTGGGAGATTGCTCCCTGCCCCCAGGACCTGCCTGCAGCTGGGGTGGGTTTTGAGCACAAAGCCTGGCTGGGACAGTCCCTGCCCTGGCAGCAGGCAGCTCCCTGGCTGGAAGCCAATCAGTGCAGGAACTGGGTCTCTCTCTGCCCCCCTGTCCGAGTGCTGTGGGGCTCCTGGTTCCCCACAGGAGTGGAGAGCTGAGCAGCACCAGGACTGGGGAGCTACCAGTGGGGCAGCTAGCACCAAGCCCCTGGCTGGGCAGGGAATCCCCACTCAACTGGGGTGGCCAGGAGCTGTCCCACTGGGGGGCAACTAGCCATGAGTCTCCAGCTCGGCAAGGATCACCCAATAGGGGCACAGGGCTGGGAAGGAGCTACCGGGGAGGAAACCTTTCCCAGGCCCCTGTCCTAATCACCCAATTGTGGTACAGGGCTCAGAAAGAGCTGTGGGGGAGGGGCACAGCCCAGAGCTGGCTGGGATCTGACCCAGATGGGGACATGTCCCAGCTAGCTTCAAGGAAGTACCACTGGGCACAGAGCTTATCTCCATGTGCATGGGGTGGGAGAGTTCTACAGCAGCAGCTCTCCTGTTCATCAGGACCCTTCTTGATGTGTACAGGGCCAGGAAACAGTGGTCTTCTGGCCCTGTGCTCCCTGCCAACCCCTGGGCTAGCACCCAGAGGGAACCTGGACCTCCCCTCCCCTGCCCCTTGGCTGCTGCAGAGGAGCAGAGCAGGGTAGGAGTATATCTGCTCCCAAGAGGGAGCACATGTAGACGTGCTCCCCAGTAGACTTACTGCACAGTATTTTTACTGATCAGGGAGCCTACTTCAAATTAGTTCTACGTGTAGACATGCCCACGGTTATGCAAAGTGAGGAAAGACTCCTGAAGTATCTAGGTAAACTACCTTTAAAACCAGAGTGGCATAAGCTGTTTAGTTTACCTAAGGATCTCAGTACAAAACTGAACATAAAATTATACACAACAGTCAATGATATGCAAGTATGTAAGCCAGATAACCAAATAAAATATATACATTTTAGTGATAGGTCATACAACACTCTATAGCACTAAATGATTCTATAACCTCAGTCAATATTACAAAATGACAGCAATTTTCAACACTCTTTGTTTTTGGTGTGAAATACTGAGCAGACATAATGGAAAATATATTTTTCCAATGAAAAATGTAGTTCTGTTGAAAATGAAATAATTTCATGAAATTGTAACACATTTCACCAACATTTTGTTTTGAACAAAAACAAAAAATCCAACAACAATGAAACATGAAACAATGGGGTTTTTCTTCAGAAGACTGAAATGTTTACCTTAAAAATAATTTTTCTCACTCAGTTTAATTTATTCTTACATTTCATTATGAAATCAAAATCAAGAAGAAATGTTTAAACTTTATTATTACCATGCAACACACATGCACACACACAGACACGCACACACGTTTTGTATAGTCTTTTGAAACACTTGGGCTTCATTCTTCATCAGCACAAAATATATTTTGAAATTATTTGTAAAATTGAATTCCTGTTCTCTGCAGAGTTCTGCTACTGACAACCTGATTCCTACAGGATTGATTTGCTCACCTTCAGTAAAGGAAGCTCAATCAAACAAGGAAAGAAAACAAATATTATCTTCTTCTCCCCTATAGAGTTTAATTTTGTTTTGAAAACTATTCACATGATGCTGCTTTAAATTATGAGGGGAAATTAAAATATGTTGGCTAGTTTATCTTAGCAAAGCAAAGATTAAAATGATCTGTGATTATTCTTAATAAATAAATAGGAGGGATTCATATTAGGAGATTAATAAGATATATTTGGGTGCATCCAAATAAGTGCACACATCCCTGTTGCAGTGTCTCAAAGAAGTTTGAGATGCTGCAAGAAGTACTCTGGGAATGGGAAAATGTTCCCCACACTGGCTCTAAACTTGTAAGTCCAGGTATCAACAAAAATAACCTGTGGAAAAAAAGTGGAGCAGGATGAGGTCCAGGAATGTGCCCTGAGGCAACCAGTGGCTTGGTCCTCCAGAGAGATGCTCTATGGTGGTTCTACTGCCCCAGCATGCTGCCTTAGCATGCTGAGGCAAACAGGAGTAGAGTAAGGCTGCAGCATGACCCAGACCCAGGTGCTCTCTCAGGTAAGCTGAGATGTGGAGGTGTGTGCAGGTTGGAGTGTATGGTTTGTGGGAGGGGTTGAGGGGGACCTCCACATGCCTACCCTCCCACCTTCCCCCTGTGGCACTGGCAGCAGCAGCCAGCTGGGCCATTGAGACTATGGCCTAGCCGCAGGCACAGCCTGTCTTTACGTGCCAAATGGACCTGACCCAGCCTGGCCCACTCCACTAGTACGTGGCTTTGGACAGGAGCTGCACGTAGTGGCAAGAACTGTCCCAGTCCTGCCCAAAGTCATGGGTCGGGCCGGACCGGGCCCATTCTTCATGTACAGACCCTGGGTCAGGCGTCACTGTGCTGTTGCAGGGCTGTGTCTGCAGTCAGGCCATGACCCTGACAGCCTAGTTGGCTGCTAGTACCAGCACTGCAGGGGGTGGGAAAGTGGTGGGGGCAGTATGTGGCGGCTCCACTTCAAGCCCTCCCACAAACCCCACACTCACAAACTCACCCACACTCCCCCACATCCACCCTATATGTACCCCTCACACACTCCCCCACAAACCCCCCACATAGCTCCTCCCCCACACACACAGACAAGAACATCACACCAACCACCCTCACCCCTTCCCTCCCTGCTTGTGCAAATCAACCCCCCCCCCCCCCCCCCCTCCCGCCACATCTCACACCCTGTGCGCCCAACTACCAAACAGGATGGGACTTCTTGCCAGGAGCTGTGGCAGTAGGGGCAGCTGTCCCCACATCCTGGTTAGCAAAGGGACCAGGGGGAGCTCTGTTTCTCCTTTGATAAAAAAACCCAAAAGCGAACACCAAAGCATATAGATATTCATAATTTATTTTATTCTGATGATAGAGGTACTGGTAGGCTTCCAAATTGCTTGATCTGGGTGTGCAGAGCCTGGTTGATGGCCAAAGTATGGCTTTGGCCAGTCAGGCTCTGGGTTTGGGCAACACACACTGCCATCCTGTGTGCCACCCCATGTTTTTCAGGTGCAAGTTTTTTTTGACAGCAGGCTCTAGTGTCAAAACACCTACCGTACTGCAAATTATCAGTGCAGTGACTGCCTGCATGTGCTGTGTATGCAGTTGGCACCACAGACAAGTTTGTGGCACTGCAAACTGCACGTGCACACTAATTTGGATTTGCCCTTTTGGTACAAGGCCAAGTGGTTATAAACTAGTCTCAAATAAATGTAAATTGGAAACTAGAAGAAAAAGGTTTCTAACATTTGGAAGAGAATAATTCAGGAACATTTACAAACTAATAGAGGCACAGAACTTGAATTATTTTTAGCTTGGAAGCTTTTGTGCATTGCAGGGGTTTGTTTGTGTATCCCAGTGGACATGTGTACACATTCATTAACGTGCCATAGTTACAGTGCATTAAGTTTACTACTTGGTTAACCAAGAACTAAATCAATGAGCAGTAACTGATGATACTGTGCAGTAGCACCAGCACACAGTTTGTTAGTGATGCTTACTGCGTAGTGTTTTAGCACAGTTTTTACCCAGCAAACTACTACACAGTGTTATTAGGTTAATGCACTGCTAGCATCTTGTGTAGATGCACCCAGTGTAATCTTGCAAGGCACAAGAGAGCAACTACCTTTATTGACAGATGCATAACAGGACATCTGGATGTAGCAACACATGGGTGAGCCAGCATCAATGGCTGTGTTATTGTCAAAAGCACAGTCACTTCTAGTTTTCACTCCTCCCCCAGTCATTACACTACTTTTTATTATACAAACAAAAGAATGCTCTTCAAACATAACGGTAGACAGCAACAGGAAACAGGCACAACATGGAACAGACCCTCCTACTTGCAAGAGTGTATGCATACACACACACACTATTCAGTATATAACACGTCTCTCCACCTAGATAATGTAGTCCTTTAAGCATTTGGCTCCAGATACTGACTTGCCTCAGACTACCCTATTCAAGGGTTGGGGGTCTTTTCACTAGAAATGGCACCAAGCTTTTTCAGCCCTTGTTGAGTGACTTCAGAAGCTGGAGGATTTGACAGGCCTCGATCAGTAGTTGATGGACTCAAAACAATTTGTCTTGCTGGCAATACAATGTCTTCTGGATCTATAGATGACATGTCATCTGGAACTCAATCTCACATCTAGTTGACATTTCTGCAAAGCCTCTGGCTATCTGAAGTCTTGGACACTGATTCCGTAGCTCTAAGGAGAGTTGCAGGTACCCACTGTGGCCTGGGTTTGGACATAAGAATAAGGAACTGCCATTTACTGGGGCAGACTATAAGTACATTTTGCCTGTATCACACAGTGGCAGACCAGCATTTGGGATGTAGGAGATTCTGATTCAGAAGCTGTACCCCTAACTTATATGCTCAATAGTTACTAAGGAAGACAAGGTTCTTTGGGTAAATCTGATATCTTTTATTAGACGAACTAAAATAGTTGGAAAAAATATTCTTCAAAAGCTTTTGGGTACAAACACCCTTCTTCAGGCAGTAGAAGTGTCTGCAAAATGCTTTGTATTGTTCCTGGATGGGATAGAAGTCAGAAGCCAGTATGCAAAAATGCAGAACAGTTAAAAATGCAAATGAGTGGCAGTGAGGATCAGAAGAGTGAGAGACGATGAGTGAAAACTTGGGGGGGGGGGAGCGAGAAATGGGGACCTGGTGATACAATATAGTTGGTGAATAGTAGAGAGGTTACCTGGGGTATCAGATGTTAGGCAGGTTATAATGTGCATAACATTATTATGTGCAGGTTATAAATTCAATGTCTATATTTTGTCCATGATTTTTTGTATCCAGTAGGTTGATGAAGTAAAGTTTGTAGGCTCCTTTGCAAAAGGTGTTTTGTAAATTCCCTTTGAGGATTAGAACTGATAGATTGGCGAGAGAGTGGTTATTTTGTGAGAAATGTGCAACAGGTAATTGGATATTCTTGTCTTTGATAGATTTCCTGTGCGCATTCATTCTGGTGTGCAGTTGTTGTTTGGTTTCTCCTACATATTTTCCATCCGGGCATTTGGTGCACTGGATGAGATATATTACCTTTCTGGAGGTGCGGGTGTAAGATCCAGGAATATTGGATGGTTCTGTTGTGGGATTTATTTATTGTGGGAGTGGTGGAGATGTGTTGGTAGGTCTTACATTTCTTGTCACAGCATGGTCTGGATCCATTAGGTGTGTTTTGGGTCACAGGAAGTTTGTTTCTGGTGATGAGGTTGGCAAGATTCAGTGCTTATTTAAAAGCATATAGTTCTGGGAAGATCTCTTTAAGAATTGGGTCTTCTTGTAGAATGGGTTGTAATTGTTTGAGGATTTTCTATATAGGTTCCAGGGAAGGATGGTATGTCATAACTAATGGTGTGCAGTTCATGGGGATTTTCTTTTTGTACTGCAGCATTTCTTCATGTGGTACCTAGGTGGCTCTTCCAAAAGTGTGACCTCTCTCTCTCTGGAAGAGTGTCCTTGTTGAGTAAAAACCCTTTTGAGATTTATGGGGTGAGGATTGTGGGCCTTCTCAGTGCAAATCCAGTGGTATCAGAAGGCTTGGCAGTATATTACAGCTTTCAATTGTTACTAATGCACCTTTTCTCCAAGAATTTGTCTAATCCCTTTTGAATCTGACAAAACAGTCAGCTTTCACAACATCTTACAACATATACAGGATTGTATGATTTGAAGGTCTGCATACGTGAAGTAGCTTGTTGGGTAAAGAATTGGATTTCTTGTTTTGTTTGGTGTTTGGCTACCAAGTCTGAACAGAGTTGATCCAAACAAGCCATCAGTTGGCAGTTCATCAGCAGTTTGCCAGAGTTCCTAGCTGTGATTCTGCATGGAGTTTAAAAAAGAAAAACAAGCAAACAAAAAACCCTCACCAAAACACAAAACTAATAGTAGGTTCCAATCATCAATACATTTGCTTTAATGTGTCTTTAGTAGTTTGGACCATGCACTCAGCCTGACCATTGAATAATGGGTGGAATCGTATGGATACGATGTGATGGATAAGATTTTTGTCCATGAACAACATGAATTCTTGAAAAGTGAATTGTGCACCATTGTCAGACATGGTAGTATCTAGAAGACCATCCATCACAAACAGTTTTTGTAAAACATGCATGATGTCATTGATGCAACTGGAACAGCTTTCAACCACTTAGAGAAGGAATCAACAACAATGACTTTAAATTACATTAATTAAATATATTTAAATTGCTCTTTGGAATACAGTAAAAACTCCGTTAACCGGCACCTTACAAACCGGCATGTTCCATTTACCAGCATGCCAGCTTGTAAGGTAAAGTGAAACCGGAAGTGCCCACCATGGCACTTCTGGTTTCTCTGAGCCCCACAGCCTGGGGCAAAGCAACCTGTGCTGCCAAGCCCCCACAACCCGGGGCAGAGCAGGCTGCGTGGGGCCCGCCTCCCTGTCCCTCAGGGCCCACAGAGCCCATGGGAGGCTCAGCAGGAGGGTGAACGAAGGGGAGGCGATGCCCCAGATGCAGCAGCGACCTGAACAAGCAAAGATGTCTGTTCAGGCCTCTCAATTAACCAGCATATTTTGTTATCCAGCACCCCCATTCCCCACGGGTGCTGGATAACCATGCTTTTACTGTACTTGCTTCCTGCAAGTCCTTACTTTGCCAGATTCTATGGAAGCCATTGTTTAGGAAAGCTTATGCACCTTTATGATTTATAAAGGTTCAGTTCTGCCCTTCCTTCTGCCTAACAACAATGAAGATCATCTAGATATGGAATGGACATCAAAATCTATATAAAGACATGCCTATGGTGTCCAATTACATCCCACAAATGGATTTTAGCCCCTGTTGATGCACGGCAAGTAGCCTGTCACTTTTCACGCTTCTTTCTGGTTTACTCAGTGTTAGGAGACATCTTTGGCTACCTGACCTAACTTTTAGCAAGTGCTTACATGCAGATGACTCTTGGATGTCCAACATGAAGAGCACGAAGGACTGATATTTGACTTTCACTAAGGGTAAGCACTCTCAAATGCCTGTCTGGTAGTTCTGCTCATGCACTCAGGATTAAAACAATATGTCAGAAAGATAATTCCTCCAGGTTAGATTGGAAAGGGGTTGGTTAAATTTCTTTTGCCCTCCTCTGCAGCATGGGCATGGTTCACTTTCAAAGCTCATCTGGGTAAATTTTATCTAACAAATTCCCTTCCCCAGCAGTGACTAAGACACTGGTAGCACCTCTGTCTCTCCTGCTCTTTACCTATGACATGTTGTAAGGTTGCTGTTGGTAGTAGTAATCAAGTATTTTGTGATTGGGTATAGAGAAGACACTAGTGGTGAATGTTTTTGAGGATCCTTTCATTAGTTTCACACTACTTGCAGTCTCATAGAACTAAACTCAGTAATTCAGAAAGTCCTATGTTCTCTAGAATATATGAGGATATTAAACTAATAAGTGTCTCCTCCCCCTGAACCTTCTGCAAAGTGCACCTCTTTCCAGGTAACTAATATGTCCCTACCAATTTCTTTTCTCTCCTTCCTATTCTTATCTTCAACTATTTTACCTCCACAGTAGTTCTAGTTAACTACATCCACACCAACTCTCCAGTCATTTAAATCATGCCAGCTTAATAGTCTTTTCAAACCTAATAAAAAAAACAGGATTATGGACTTTAACCACATATGAGCAATTCTGAACTGTCAGGGGCTTCTGTGGAACTAGGTGGGCAGTACACATAACCGCATAAAATAAATATAAAAACAAATCTTATCTAGATTTATTTTAAAACAGACAATTCCATATCAACTAGCATGGGGTGTCATTTTAAAATATGAACATGCATGTCCCAGAGAAATTGAGATGCTACATCAATATTCTGTGAAGTCGACTAATTTATCCACTAGCTATGGAGAATGAGCAAGCTGCCTTTCAGTTAGGGCTATTTAGCAACTTGTAGACTATTCTCATAACAACCTGATTAAGTTTGCATAACATTCAAAAGGAATGTATATAGAAGAGCATGCTATTAACGTGTGATAGGTATTCTTTAAAATTACTGTTAATCTACAGATATTTAGTGTCCCAGGTTTCCAAAGACAAAAAATGTTTTCTAAATATGTTCATGTTAAACATTTTAGATTGGTAGATTATTAAGATCTATACATTAACACACACATACAACTTCCAAGTGAGAAGTATTTATATAATCCTTGAGAATGCATATGAGGGTTATAATGCAATAATGTATTACCCAATGAAACCTTAGAAAAATGTATGAAAATTTTAAGTAAAAGATTAAAACACAAATTAAAAATTAAAACAGGTGTCATATGTTCACTTACATTTGTTATTTTAATAAGATCTTGTACTTCCATCCAAAAGCAGTAAGAGCCAATATCTTTATAAACAGCCCTTCCTTTAATCTCCACAAACTTAAATGAAGACATCCATGTGTCGATTTACTCGGTTACTTTTTGTTCACTATTTTAGTTATTTCAGCGTTCCTGAAATGTGCCAAACTAAAATTGTTGACCACTAACATTTCTTGCAAAAACAGGAGCAAGGAAAACAGGATGAGGTCTGAAGCAAGAACCTCTGATAACACTTCAAAATACCTAAAATATTTAATGAAAAAGGATATGTCTATAGTGAGAAACTACTGCAATGACAAAATTATTCATTCTCTAGTGCCAGCTAGTACTCATCATATTATGGACATCTGTCTACTAGAAGGCAAATGGAGTCAGTATTTTGAACAAATATGGAGCTAGAAAAACCTCTTTGCAGTTGCAGAGACTAGACATGAAACATCATTATGAGATGAAGTTTAAACTTTTTTTTAAATCTACAGCTGTTCACCGGTTGATAATTGCAGAAGGAAGATGGGGAGGAACTAATACTATCTGCATTTTATCTGCCTTTATTATATACAAAGCATATATACATGCTACTTTTAATGAGTTACCATGAAGATGCATTAAAAAAAAATGCACAGTATATTTTAGACTCATCTTTTCTATATTTTTAAAATACTACCTATTCAGTAAGAAATACGTTTGCCATAGTTTTCACTATATATTGCACTTTCAAAGTAGCTTCATGTTTGTAGTGGGAAATATGAACAAGTACCTAACCAAGTGGTTAAAGACTATAGCTGTTCATATGGACAAAGGGTTGCAAAGCTAGCCTCTAAAGGCATGTGTAGATGAAACAGGGACCCTAAATTGAAGCGGTAGGTTTTAAAAAACACACCGCTTCAAATTTAGGGCTGATTAAACCCCCGTGTTGTGTGCATACCCTGCCGACTTACCTGCCTTTCTGGTGGGGAGGGGAGGGCAAGCTGCCAGCAGGTGGAGCAGTCTCCTGGCTAGGGAGGCGGGGGGAGCAATAGTGTTTCCCTCCGCAGCAGTGATGCACCCCCCAGGTGGCACGCGCCCACAGGCACCTGGCTTGGGCAGTCCAGGGGGGCACTGCATCCATAGAGATAAGCACCAGGCCCCCATGCAGTGCAGGTAGGCAGGTTCGGGGGAGGGAGGGGGGAGGGATGGGGAAAGATCAGGCTTGCTGCTTTTCTTGGGCGAAGGCTGCTCTCCCGGGCTGCTGTCAGGTTGCCTGCAGGGCTTCCTGCAAAGCCCCTGAGCTGCACAAAGCCCAGTGCTTCACTCTGCAGCTGTAGGGGCAGCAAACTAAAATGCCTCGGAGGAGGAGTTTTAGTTTGCTGAGCCCCAAGTCATTTAAGGTCATTACGCCACCAAATTTCCTACACTGGCAGGAATTAATGCACAATACACTGCTGAGGCATGCAAACACTTACACCATTAAAGTGATGCAAAAGCATTTAGCCCACTTTAAAGTATCATGCACACAAACCCCTTGTTTTGCCTACACACGGCCTATGTCAATCCATCTGGGTGCTATATTAATCAGATTCAAACTGGAACTTTTATTTACACTTCCAGCTGACTAACCTCTCAAGAAAAGTTTTACAGGTCCCATACAAAATAATATGACATCACCTTCTCATGGTATTTCATTTTCTGGACAGTGAAAATAACATGAGAAGACCTTGTTGCTCCCTGAGACATTAAGAAAGTCAAATGAAAAAAGAAAAAAAAAAGAAAAAGCATGCAAACACAAAATACCAATGCACTGATCTATTAAACAACAACCAAAAAAAGACATGTTCTCTGAAATAGAGATTTTTTTAAATGAAAATGACTGAAAGCTTTATTCCTGAGACAATGGGAATCCTCTAACAACATAAATCCTGATTATTCCATATAAGATTGTGCTACTTTTACTAAACCACATAAAAACATAATATTTATTAAACAGTTGATATACAAATGCTTACAAACTTGCACCTTTAAATATATGTAAAATAAGTCACTTGCAATTAAAACATGGGTCTTCCTACCAGCTATTTTACACAAACATGAAATAAGAATGTAGCATCAATGATTAATTGCTAATAAGTGTTTTGTATTTATCAATATTAAAAAAAAAAATCACACAAAGCTACATGCAAGGTAGACAATTTTGTGCATCAAGACTGCATGGGTGCACTCGTGCCTATAGGCTTCCCCCCAACAAGGTCTACAGGTTTCCACACATGCACAAGAGTCTGCTGTCTTGAATCCTAGGATTCCAGCTAATGCGTTATACAGCATGTAATTCATGAGAAATGAAGGCTAAAGTGATTCAGGCAGCTTCCATGAAGTAAGTGCTTTTTCATTCTAGATGACCCCTGTTTTTGTTCAAAAGATGAAATAGGTTTTAGACCTTGTATGCACCCTTATTACAAACTAAATTAAAAACAATTTAAAAGGACAAATGACTGACTGCCCTCTACAGATATTAAAGTCTTTATAGGGAATTGGAGGTAATACTTGATTTAATTAGAGTATTATTTCAAGGTAAATGATCATTAATGATAGAAGAAGTCCACAGATGTACTTCTCTCTAAAATCTATACTATTATTTGTCTCAGCGTAATTTGTTCTAACAAATACCTTGTACTGACTAATAAGTAGAAACCCATGCATACTTTGTATGCATTTCACAAACAACAAAAAGACCTTTTGAATAGTTAATTCCATGCAGTCAGTCTTATGATAACACTCCTTAGTCATTTGCATACATGTTCTCTCTCGTTCTCTCTTACTGTTATTAGATTATATAACACTGGGGTGTCTACATGTGCGCCCCACTGCATAGTTGGTACTGCATAGTCATTTAGTACTTGCTATAGCTGCTTTAGCAAGCTAGTACTTGCTTTAGTTGCTTCAGTACTAAATGACTGTGTAGAACCCGCCAGTCCTACACAGAACCTGCTGGTCCTGAGCAATCTGTAACAAGCGGACGTCCTGAGGCTGGTCCAATCGTTGGCCCAGCCGCTTGTCTTTGGGCAAACTACCTGCCTTCCTCACTTGTCATGTCTTGATGTTAATGAATACATGATGTTAAATCAGGGGGAGGCTGCTACACACTGGCACCTAAGTACCACAGTCTCGCATGGGACTCTCACTCCCCTCTGGAGCTTGTAGTCCCAGAGCCCTGCAGATGTTCTGTGGCCTACCACCCAGCCACTTTCTCACTTGGGCTCCCAGTCCGGATCCCCTCAGGGCTCTAGGCTCCAGTCCCCATCAATACTGGGTTCCAAGCCCTATCCAACCTCACGGCTCCAACCCTGCTCTTGGGGATCCAACCCCTCTCTCTACTCAGGGCTCCAAGCCCACACTACTGGGATCAGGGCTCCAAGCCCCATCCCCTTACCCTCTCTGGACTATAATTCCTTATCCCTTTGTCTGGAAACTTTATTAATAGCTCCCCAAGGCTCAGGGCCCCACCCCCTGGGACCTCACACCCAGCTCCCATGGACAGCTTTAGAACTCAACTGTGAGTCTGGGTGCTGCCACAGGTCCCTCCATCTGACCTGGTCCCTGCCTCAGCACTCACAGGGGGTCTAGGCTCCCCCTGCCTGGTCTCACTACCCACCAAGGAGGTGGGGCTGGGGTTAGAAGACACTCCATTCTCACCTTTCACTGTGGAGGTGACTGGCCTGGCATTTCTGGGGGATTACTCCACCACGGGTAGCTCCACCAAGCCATCCTTCCACATCAGGGTGCAGTTTTCGGTCATACCCAGGACCAGGGGCCTCCTCCTTCTCCATAGCTGAAACCCTTACCTCCAAGGATGTTCCATGAACAGCAGCTCAGCCAGGTATTGTTCCAGACTGCTGCTGGCTTTGCAGTTCAGAGCCCCTGTTTGTTTAGGGCACAGTCGGGCCCTATTCCCCAATCAGGCAGTTATGCCCAACTGGGATTGCAACCAACTGCAGGCTGCCTTGCAGCTGTTCAGGCCCCTGCAAATAACAGGGCACACCCTGTGCTCTGTTACACAGTCCCAACAGCTCATGGGTCATTTCTGACCCTACTGTGCAGTGGCAGCAGCATCATAGTTAGTGCCCCACAATGTTACATCATTATACCTCATCACTATGGCAACATAGCATCTTGTGTAGATGTGCCCACTATCTTCTAAATATATCCAAGATGCAAGGGTAACAAAGTGAACAACTCATACACCTAGTCATCCATGTCAGGATATTCCTTGCATCTATGGGAAGTTTGTATATTAGGAACCAAAAAGCATAGGTTGAGGCACATAATATATCAACAGTGGCATAACTGGGGTGGGGTAACTGAGGCAGTAGCCCTGGGCACTGACTTCAGAGGAGATTTGTGAAGGGAGGAAGGCAGAAGAAAACCACTGCCCCACATTTGTAGCTACCACCACTGCCCCACATTTGTGATTGCATGGTGTAGTACCAACCAAAAGCTGGCCTGTGCGAGACAGCTGCCCCAGGCATCTTGCCATATTACACCTCTGTACATCAGTTTTCATTCAAACTGTCACAAAAGAATATATTTTTATAACTGGATTCCAATTTATGAGAATGTAGTTAGTTGAGGAAGTGGGAAGGGGAAGTATGTGATATAATTCAAAGATGGCATAAGTAGCCACACTGAATCCTTAGTGAACATGGATATTTATGAAAAGGAAGTAGGATCTTCGATTATTGGTAAAGTGTGGCAATGATAAGGTGTTGCCAGCTATAGGTAGTGAAAACTGAAAAAACAAACAAACCCCACTATGTGAATTATTTAGCAGCTTTTCACAAGGTAGTGCTCTCTACTGAGAGCACTACTCATTAATTTGTATGTTGTGAGCTCCATTTATTCAGTTAAAAATATTTAAGTATCTTCCTCAAATAACAATCAGTTGATTTTTAAAAGACTGAAATATAAAATGAAATGTGTTTCTAATATATTACTTTAAATTAAGTTTGTTCTATACATATTAAGTATCATGTACATGCTTATGGAAGGTACTTCATTTAAAATAATAGATTCAATATGCAATATTGATATAAAATCTCACATGATTATTTATATCAAAGCGAATTATTAATACCTTAAAAGAACAACATATATTTGCTCCAAGTGCAGGAAAGTAAAAAAGAATGAACTTGTTACACTAGCATTAAATAAACCTGAATCAGGCTTCAAATATAAATGCTCTGGCTCTTGGCACCAATTAATTGTATGAGAAGTATAGACAAGTAATTTACTGCAGACCTTTTATATTTTGGTAACGCCTTAATATAAAACTTTAAAACCTCCCACAAAAACCCAACAGCAGTTCCAGATAGACAACCACCATCACAGAGTCAATATAATTTTAGCATTGTTTGTACATAGTATTTTAAAACTCTGCTACGACATACTTTTAGCTATAGTTCTCAAGTTTGTATTTACTAGCAGTGAAACCATGTGACCAGTATGGCTAATGTGTACAGACATAATGCTTCCTGAGTCTGATATAAACTCAAAGGCTAGGGACAGAAATTACACATCAACCAGTATAAATGATAAGAAGCCAGTTTAAACTTGTAACAGAAAAGATGTTCAGGGCACTTACTCACATGTAGTGAGTCTGCTCCAACACGATAAGTGGTACAGACAAAAAGAGACGTGTTAGTGCTGACAAAATGGTGGGTGGTCACTTTGAACTAAGACACATTTGATATGTTTTAATTCAAAGTGCAACACCCGCTATTTTCTCAGCTCTAATGTGTGCTGCAACACTTTTATAACTGCACCCAACACAGTGCCAGGTGCTTTTAATTAGAGTTAAAAGTGCCTGGTGCTACATCAAGAATGTGTGTAAAAATGCCCTCAGTGCACATAGGCTGGTTTCAGAAAGGCCAAACCTGGTTTAAGGTAGACCTGGATGGATATAGTATAAGACTTAAGTGATCTAGGTTAAATAAGGTCCATCAAACTTCTGTCCCAGATCCCCCACTTCCTGGCTCAAGTCATCTCCCAGTCCCCTAGTATCCCAGGATGCTTTGTGGTCCCCCCTGCTAGCCTCCACCTTCACAGGGTAGCCTGCTGGAACATGGCTCACGCTCCACTCCTCTAGCCCAGCACCTAGCTGGCCTTGCCCCTCAGCTGTCACAGAGCTAAGGCAGCAAAGCCCCTGCCTCTGCTCCCCAGCTGGCATCCTGCCTGCACCTGCAGTGTTGCTGGGAAGTGGGGGTGGGGGGGAAGGCAGAGGAATAAAGCCCCCTCCCCCTACCAGCCCTGGCCACTAAACCCTGGTTTGCCCAGTCACAGGGATCAGAGGGGAACCCCCCCCCCACTCTCTCCCCCCTTTCTGTTTATGTGTACACACACAGACAAATGTGTTTGTGCGCATTTATGCATGCACATGTATGTGTATGAGAATATAAATATACACGTGTGTATGTACGTATGTGCATCTGTACACACATATGTGCATACCCAAACACTATGCAGTGCACTTCAAATTAAAATCATTAATCCCTAAACAAGTATTCTCTGACTCTGACACAAAGCTCGAGCAATGACATATACCAGGTAGGAGGAAGAACCAGGAAAATGTTCATGCAGATTTTTTACTGTGATACATTACCATTTTTGTTAAAGTACCAGAAAACAATTGAAGGTTGAACCTTATTAAGGTCAAAGAATAATACAGTTTTGACATCCTGCTTACTTCAAGAAACCAGAAGAAGCTTGCAATGCCTTATGTGCCTAAGAGCATCACCAATACATTACTGAACTGGTATTGGGAAGAGATCTCTGAAGTTGCAGGACATTCAGAAAATGTCTGCTCTTCTTGGGGAGGAAAAAAAAAAGCCTAAAATACCACCTTATATCAGACTGTAATAGAATCTGCCTGGGAGAAATAAGGTTGGAACAATTAAGTTCCTCGTGGCATCTTCTTGTTAATGCATGTCAACATCAGCTATGTGCACTTGGATTGAGAAGTGCATGAATGACTCAGATTCTCTTTTTAAGCTCCCCACAAGGGTCACTCTTCCTCTTCTTCACTGGTATGTAGGACACTCAAATTGGTGCAGCAAGTATCCACTATACACACAAAATGGGTTTATGAAACCTAAAAAGAAGCTGGAATCCTTGGGAGCAAGAACCAAATGGAAAACAGATATTTCCAAGGCAATTTAAGTTACCGGCTGAAAAATCACACCATATAAGGTAAAATAAACCATCAATAATTGACTATATCACCCCTCACGGACTGATGTTATTCAGTCTAGCAGTTGTTCAGACTTGTTCATTTGTCTTTCAATTTGTGCCCTTCACATTTGCAGAAGTAACAGGTAATTTTAAATGCAATGTGCTTTTCTACTATTTCCCAGTAGCAATTTTCCTTACACTCATGGACACAGTTGCTTATATTGGATTGCCAGTCTTTGATGTTGCTGTATTCTGACAGATACACATACACATTTTTGATCATGTAAAAAGAAAAAGGAGGTAGCATTGTTTGTTGGCAACAGCTTCAGAGTGGAAGGTTCTTATTTTATTTTTCAAATAATACTGAAGTCATGAGAGAAAATGGAACATAAAGAAACTATAAAATATATCCCTGATGCATAAGTCTGATGTAACCAAAAGAGAAATGTAGAATGGATGCTGGCAAGATAGGCTCCCCTTCTTCTTTCTGAGAAAAACAGGAGAGAGAATTTTGTTTCCTGGACATCACATCCTTCTCTGTTAACTAGCTAGACATGGATGTACAGTAGGGCTATGTGAAATTTCATCAGCCGTTTCATTTCGGAGGTGTTTCGGTCCATTTCGGTGCCCAAAACACTCAATCCAAAATGAAATGGAAGGCTCCAAAACATCTCCAAAATGAAACAAAACCATGGAAAACATTTTGGATGTTTCAGAATGTTCAGAGGTGGGCTTGTGGGGAAACAAACTCAGAAGAGGGAGGGGGAAGGGGTGGGGGGGAAGGACTGCTCCGATATTGAAATCTGTAGCTGGCCAGTGCGATCTGTCCCTGGGGTCCTTTCCAATCCCAGTGCTCTGGGGGAGGGATGGAGGAACAGCATATAAGGCTCTGTGTGAAGCCTCTCTCTACCTTCTGTGAGCTGTTTGGAAGCAACAGCTTATGAAAGGTACTGGCTGCAGGCAGTGACTGGCTTCCTCGTCTCTTTTTGGAAAGGACTGGATACCCCTTCCCAATATATTACAAATAGAAGTTATAGTAAAATAAGCAGATAGAAGAAGATATAGTAAACACTTAGAAGGTACGGTAAACAGAGAGAAGATATATTACACACACACACAATGCACACATTTTCCAGCACAGCAAACATTTTGAAGCATGCTGGAAAGGCAGGTGCCAGGTCTTCTGGCAGGGGAGCGAGAGGGGCCAGAGGGAGAACTGTAAGTTCCCCGCTCCCCAAACTTAGATGGACCCTCTTCCCTAGCAGCCATAAGGCTTCTGCTGCTAGTGGCAGCAAGGAGGTGGAAGCAGTGTCTGCCCCTGCCCTACCTCCACTAACACCAGCAATAATAATAAACCCCAGCACCACCAGCATGACAAGCACCAGTATGACAGCTTCCTCCACCCCAATTTCAGTTCCCACCATGAGCCTCCCAGTGCCAGAGGAGCAGGAGGATCTGGAACCAGGAGCTCAGTGCCATAGCCAGGGAAATTCTGGGGAAGGAGGAGGAATCTGAGTTTGTGCTCCACACCCCTCAAAGTTCCCCTAGAGCCAGGTCTCCTTCTCCAGCAGGCACTGCTGAGGTGGTTGTGAGGACAGGTGGCTCAGCTTCCCCTATCATTGTGCCTCTGCCTGCTGAGGAGGGGGATAAGGCAGGATCCGCACCTGCAACCCAGAAGCGAGGGGGGAGTATAGCATGGGATCATTTTGAGGTGGTAGATGATCTCACGTATGCTATCTACCTGCATTGCCACTGTAAGACCAGCTGGGGAAAGGATGAGAAACACTTCAGCACCACCGGGATGCTGATACATCTCAGGAGGCACCACCCCCTTGCCTTGCTCCTCCTCAGCCTGGCACTAGTGGGAGCATGCCCAAAGGGAAGTCCCCCTCTAGCTGTAAAGTCTCTGTCCCCCAGAAGCAGAGTCAGGTCATCCTGGACTGGTGAAGGAAAAGCAGGGACAAAGGGGGATGCGTTCCCAAGATGAGCAAGGTCACCCAGAGTACTGGGGAGATGTTTGCTCTGGATGGCCAGCCCTTCTCCTTAGTTGATCATCCAGGGTTCAGGCGGCTCATGGCACTCATGGTCCCACCATGCTACGTGTCTGCA
>NW_005841854.1:5025919-5041504 GCF_000455745.1 Alligator sinensis | reverse complement strand
GATCTGGTGTCCTCCCTGTATGAGGCATGCAGGGAGTACTTGAGGGCGGAGCTGTGCAAGGCAGGTCTGCAGGTGGCCTTACACTTTTCCTTGAACATCTGGAATAGCTGGGGTGAAGATCATGCCTACCTCTCCTTCACAGGGCAGTGGTGCAATCAGTCAGGTTGTTGGAGGGCTCTCCTTCAAGTAGAGGTGATGGATGAGTCTTGCATGGCAACGGAGCTCATGGGAGCCATGAAACACACGGTGCAAGGGTGCCTCATTGGGCAAGCTCACCCGCGGGTTCATGGTCACCAACAATGGGACCAATATGGTCAAGGCAGTCCGTGATGCCAATTTTGCTGATATCCGCTTTGTGGCACACAAGTTCCACCTTATTGTCAGGGATGCTTTGGAGGGAGACAGGGCGCAGACGAGGGCTCTGTCACAACAAGCCAGCTCATTTTGAAATGCAGGAAGGTAGCAGGCTACTTCCATCAGAGCATCAAGTGGAGCAAGATGTTGCGGAACAAACAGGTAGAGCTGAGCATCCTGCATCACAAAATTATGCAGAATGTGGAGGCTTGGTGGAACTCCACATACCTGATGCTCGAAGGGCTGGTCGAGCAACAGAAGGCCATCCATGCTCAGGAAGATTGGGATCAGTGGCCCACTTAACAAAACAGAGTGGGATACCATCTCCCAGATCTTGGTGGTCCTCAAGCCATTCCTCCAGGGCACCGAGACCCTCAGCACTGGTGATGCCTTTCTTCTCCAGGTGATACCCATAGTGAGGGAGCTTCAGAAACAACTGGAGAAGTTCCAGGGGATTGATGTTCCTGGCTGGGGCAAGCCACTGTCACCAGAGGTGCAGGCACTGGAGAAGTGGCTGTAGGAGGGCATCAATAAATGACTGGATCTGTTGTGGCCGAGTACAGTTCATGTGCTGGTGGCCATGTGTGACCCAAGGTTGAAGGGAAGAATGTGCACTAGCAAAACCCTAAATGACTGGACAGAGGTGCTGGTGAACAGTCAGGGAGGCAGAAGGGCAGAGGTGGGGGGGATGTGCAAGAGGGGGAACCACTGTCCTGTACCAGCACTCCATCCACCAACCAGTCTCCTCCATCACAGATGTTGCCAATGTGGGCCAAGGGCATGGCTTCCATATTGGGGTCCAGAGGCATCAGACCCCAGCATTGGGCAGGTAGCACTGAGGCCTCTGTGGCTACCTATCTCGCTTAGGACATGGAGCCGCTGCTCTGTGACCCCTTGGCCTACTGGGCAAGCTGCAGATAGATGTGGCAGGATTTGGCCATGGTTGCCCAGGAACACCTGTCCTGTCCACCAAACAGTGTTCTGAGTGAGAGGGTGTTCAGCATTGCTGGGGATGTTGTGACACCCCACCCTACCACCTCCTTGGATCCTGGTTTGGTGGAGCAGATGGTGTTCCTCAAGCTGAACTTCCTGCTGCTGGGGTTCCCCACCCTCCACATGCAGACTGAGCGAGTGTTACCCTCCTCACTCTGTCCACACCCATTTCCTTTTAAACTTTTTTTTAAACCATTGAATGCCCTGCTCTCAGAGCTCGAGGAAGCATTCACTGTATCACCAGCCAACAGAAGAAGAACATCTCTCTGCTGAGCTCCATTGCCAGGATGAACTTGGAGGTATGGCCTGGGGCTGTGGGGAAGGATGAGGTCCCAGGTCCCGGGCATGATCTAAAACTGCACCCTGCCAGGGTTGTGAAGCCTAGTGAGACTGCTGGTGGTGTGGCAGCCCCACAAAAGTGTCAGGACCACATACCTCCCTGGTGAAAAGCGGGTAAGAGGTGCCTTATAACCTCTAGCCACCACATGCTTGCACAGTCCTGGCTAGGGAAAGCCCAAACCTGTAAGATCTTTGAGAGGCCTGAGGCTTGCTGGTTGCAGTGGAATAATGAGGTTCCAGGTGAGCTTAGCTGCCTGGGATGCCATCTGTGAGGCATGGGCCGCAGTATTAAGGGAAGTATGGAGCTGAGGAATGGATTTCACTCCTAGACATCGGGGGCCTAAATGGGCAGACTCCCATCTGGGAAACATCTGAACTGGTTTTCCATCAAGGCGCGGCAAACAAAAGAGAGGCGGGCAGTTGGCCCAGAAACAGGTGGGAGGGCTGAGATCTTACCCACACTGGGAAGGCCCCCTATTACAGGCTACCACTCCTGCTGGTTTCATCCTGCTGCACCTTAACACACACACACACACACACACACAGAGTCATATGTCACAAGTTTTGCTTTGAACAGTTTGAGGTGCAGTTTCACAGAAACTGCACCATCTATCTCCTTGAATCCTGGCAGGCCTCATGGCCTCAGCAGGGGCAACCATTCCTGCAATTTTCATCTGAATCAGGCAAGAAATGACAAATTTATAGACATTTTAGTAACCTACAGCCAAATCACCAAAATAGCATTGAAACTCTGAAACAGATTCGGGCAAATCAAAACAAAACAGTGATCCCAAACACCAAAACAAATCACTGTCCTCCGAAATGGATCAATCTGAAATGAAACACAGCCATTTTGTTGTGACTCCATTTTAGGTCATATTTCCAGTTGGTAATCAACAGCATTGCTAGGTTCACAAAAGTACAATGCACAGTAAGCCAAAAAGATCACCATCAATGAGAAAACTAGCAGGTGGAGGTGAAGCCTAGGAACATTATAGGTTCATATGGGAGTGCTATGGACACCTCTGGAGATTTGTTTAAAAAAAAAAAAAAAGTTAGACAATTGGAAAACCACAGATCATACCACTATTATCTTATTTCATTCATTCAACTGAATTTAAATAATCCTTATATTATTTTATGTTATAAGAGATGAGTTACTGAGTAAAAGAAAAAATATTAAGGGTAACTTTACCCAAAATTAAGCTCGTTGATGGTGCATTCGCAATTCAGAGGGCTGTCTGATTGGGAAGATAGCTTTAGAAAAAAATTAGGAATTCAAGTCAGGGCGATACAGGAAATAGAAAAATGGCTCTTTTTGTCTCTTGGGGAAGGGAGCCAGCTGGCCCATTTCTCAAACCATTCTCTCTAATGGGCCAAAGAACAATGGAGATATTGGCTCCGGAGTCAGCAACTTATTTCCTTTTTAGAGGCAGAAGAATAGTACTGGATGTAGCATCCTGAAAGTAGGATGAAAAACAAGGGGACACAGAACAAAAAGGGAATGTTTAAGGGATTTAACATATTTTTTTTGCCTCTATGAAACAAAATGTCTCCAGAAAACAATTTTGTTAGGAAAACTAAGATGTACAATGATTAAACTGGCGTGAAGGAAAAACAGGATATATATATCAATTGGAAATAAATGCATCTTAACTCTTAAATGAATTAATTTAACAGATGCTTTCACCTATTAAAACATAAGACACATCTCCAAAAGATTCACACAACATTCAAGTTATATTATTAATTTATATGACCAATAACATTAAATATTTTAAGAATAAATTTCATTTTTTTGGCACAATTCTTCCTAATACAACTTAACCCCAGGCAATAAGAAAATCAGCAGTCCACCTCTAAAAATTATTAGTGTTTTCTTGCCCAACATCCTGATAGTCAAAGTTAAATATATTTCTATGTACTATGCTTAGCTGTGGCTGTTACTGGGCCTTGGAGTGCCCTAGTTCAGAAAGTAACAAGATATAGACTATATTTTTTCTACTAATAAGATATAAATAAATAAGATAAAGAATTCCAATACTGCAGGATGTAGTGTACTCCATCATGTGGTAACATTGTTAGCAGTAATTATTTAAATAAGTTATATATGAAAAACAATTAAAATATGATTAAAGACTTGGCCTTTGGGGCACAGTTATATAAGTTTAGGGTGACAAATAGAGCAGCTTTCCAAAAAATATAAACACAAGCAAAAGTGTACCATATATGGAATAAGATTGACAACATGAACCACATTAGGTAAAAGTCCCTCTGAAATGCATAGGATTTCTGCTTCACTTTATAACAAAAATTAAATACCTAATGCATTCAGATGAACACTTTTCCTTGACTACTGGCATAACTCTGCATGTCTTTGTTGTAGATGGCACAGCTAAAGATGCCTATTTAAGGCTGCCCAACACTTCCCATCATGAAAATAAAACAATTTCCTTGTATTTCTGCCAAATCTCAACATTTGGGCTTAAATGTTCTGTTCTGGGATCTGAATTCTTACAGAAGTAGCTGAAACTTTTTAAATGATATTAAGCAAATGCTTTTTTGATCATGTGAATAATTTGAACATAAGTGGAAGGGGTGCTCCCCTCTTGCCTAAATCAACTATCCCAATTTTAAAAGGGTTCTTCCTGGTCTCAGTAATATGACTTCTGTGACTCCTGTTAAAAATGCCCCAATTGCCAGCTTTTAAAACAAATGTTCTCTTCACATGAGCCAAATTAGTCTTGTTAGATTTTGGCAGCTTTGTTCCTCAGAAACTCCATCTATACAAAGCATGATACATCTAGGGGCCAAACAGATTTTTTCTTGACATCCCTGCTACAAGCTGTTCAATACTAAAAGTAAGGAAACTGCTTCTCCCATGTTCTCTATGTTCCTCAAGTGAGGTCCTCAGGTAGCAAAGAGAAGGAAGAACTGGCCTGACTTAGAATGCAAAGAGATAGTAAATTCTGTGGAGATGGACGGCACAGGACAGAGGGGAGAGGAGGATTTAGTGGTTAGTGGGAAGCAGTGGAGAGGCACAATACTGGGAAAGAAAAAGACAATGACCAGCCACGATGAATGAATGGGAAGAAAGGGAAGAGCAGGAGTCTACAAGCACTAGAGTACACTCTCTCCTGGATCCTGAAATTGAATCCAGGGGAACTGAACCTCCAGATTTCTCTGCTGAAAGCAAATACTTCTAAAGCTCACTAGCAAAGTGTGTGCAAGTACCTTGCTCTCCTATTAATTTCTAAGTTTAAAGGGGGAAATGGTTTGTGTTTGTGGATTTAAAAGTTCAAACTCTGACAGGAAACTTGGAGACAGGCAGTGGATGAAGAAGAAACATGAGAATAGTGAATAGTCTGCTCTATCACTTGCCTACTTCCAAAGTGTCCTAATCACAAAGATACTGGTTATTCTGGGATGAACAGGTCTCAGTCATTTTTACTTTAGTAAAACCTTGCACTGGAAGAGATTTCTCAAAGGATAGATTTTTATGAAATCAGCATTTTTAATGAAAAACTCTTTCATCAAAAAATTCCTAAAAAATATTATTCTTCAAGTTGTTTAACTACATGATCTAAAACTATTTTTATTCACAGGAGCCCCAATTCATCTAAACACAGGTTGGAATTTTGCTCCAAAACCTTTTTCTTCCTTTTTACCATTTGTTTTTGCTTGAAATAAAAGTCCAACAGGAAAAAAAAAACCTGGGACCTATCTACTGAAAAAGTAAGGCGGCTTTAGTCATGATATCATGAAATGCCTTGGTGCCTTCCTATGAAAGGCACCTTCCCTCTCATACTCAAAGGGAACATCCAGACAAACATGAATGTGAGTTTCCCCGGGGATATACAGCATCAGGACATAGTTATGCCACTTCTACTTGTCCCCAAGGAACACCCCAGCACGTATTCTGGTGCATGGCAAATTGCCCTTGGAGAGAGCCTGGGAGAGAGAGAGAGAGAGAGAGAGAGAGAGAGAGAGAGAGAGAGAGAGAATGTGTTGGGGGTGGGCCTGGAGGTGCTGGCCCTAGCAGTCTTACCTGGGGTCTTGCGGGCTGCAGCAGAGGTGATCCAAGTGTGAGGAGCCTAGCCGGTAACCAAACCATGGTTCTGGCTTGCGAGGCTCCAGTTTCAAGCAGAGCACACTACAGCCACATGCATCACCCCACTTTTTTTTCAACCATTTTTTAAGATATGAGGATTTCCTGGTACCTAATTTTCACACTGCATTGCAAATATGCAGTGCAAAGAACCTTTTTTTGTGTGCCACGTACATTTTGTGGCACCTCAAAAGTATCTGAGGCACTGCAAAGTGCACGTGCATGCTCATCTGGATCCACCCAGAGGTAAGTGGAATCTAAAAGTTTCTCGTACATTCACGTGCACGTTTTAAAACTTTTTCTTCTCCCAGAACTTATCTTTGTCTTCATTTGAATAGCACTAAGCCTAGTGTTTATTCAAAAAAATAGGAAAATAAAAGAGCTACAAATAACAGTTCTGAAAGCAGCAATTATTCCAGATCAGCTGCTTAGTCTCTGTAGAATAAAAAGCATATAGCATCATCTACTTGGTATTTTTCTTAAATATCCATAATGCTCAATGTGGCCACACACACTGGGCATTCTGGTGGGTGGGTGGTAAGTGAGTGGGGAGGGGGAAAAAAGATTTTTCTGACAGGGCTTCCACTAGCTCATTCACATTGTTTTGTGTTTCCAGTGAGTTTTATACACTGAGCAGGTGACATGATGGATGGAGGAACAGCCTGAATGTGCAACTTTCTTACCACAGTTATAAATCATTTTCACAAATAAATTTGCTTTTCTTGTAAAGTCTGCTGATATTTGCACTGCGTGGGCATATCCACACATGCAAGCATGTGTGCTTGCAGCAGCTCAAATACAAGCGGTGCAAATGTGAGCCAGGGCCTTTTGCCTCAGCACATGTGCCTCGATATGCACTTTGGTGTGGGGCAAATTGTGCCACTTGGGGCAAAATAACCCTGCCTGCCTCCTCCTGGATCTGCATCCAGGGGGAGCTAGAGCCCAGGACTAGCACCTGTGCTGGCCCCAGCAGTATAAAAAGCTGCACAGGCAAGTGACTCAGGGCTACTTGCTCTCAGGAGCTTCTGGGGACTAGCCAATAGGTATCTGGGGACACTACCCCTCCTGCCAGCTGGACTGCTGCAGCAGCCCTGAGAGTTCCTTACACCCTCTACCCACTGCAGCAGTCTGGCAGTGGGGGCTGCTGCCTGGCTGTGACCTGCTGCACACCTGCAACAGCATGTGGCCCCAAGGATGCATGCCTGTCAGACCCAGATGGAGACTGCACAGTCAGTAGAGGCACCTGTTCCTCTGGCTGCCAGTGGGCTGTGGCTGCACAGTTACCTTTGTGCAGCACTAATGCCATGTGTGCCCCTGCCCAGCCATCTGGGCAGCTATCACCTGGAAGATGTTCCCATGTAGGGGTCTGCTTTGAGCTATCAAAGCATGTCCTCCTTCTCCAAGTGGCCAGGAGGTCAGCCACCTCCAGCTGGATCCCAGGTGCAAGCTCTGAGCAGGCTCTTCTGCCTGGGTCCTGCCACTTGCCTCCCTAGCAGGAATTCTGGTGTTCCCTATTTAAAACCTATAAAATCTCCAGGGCTCCATGCAAGGAAGTAGGGGGTGGAGGGAGCTGGAGGAGTGTGCGGGGAGGGGGGGAAACTATTGAGAGTGTAGGGGACCATGGCGGGGCAGCTCTGGAGGGGTGGGTCCACTGGCCGCCCTCCCACATGGCTCCAGACCCCCCACCCCAGCTCACCTCCCTGCTCAGCTATAGCCCCCCGCTCAGCCTACATCTGGCTACAGCCCTCCTGCTCACCTCCCTGCTTGGCTGCCGCCTCCGCACTGAGGTCCAACCCCCCCACTCAGCCCTTGCCTGGCTGCGGCCCCCCTACATGCTCTCCGCCCAGCTGAGGCCCCGCCCATGTGCTCCCCGCCCAGCTGCAGCCACCTCACTCACCCCTTGCCCAGCTGCAGCCTCCTTGCTCAGCCCCATCTTGGCTCCAACCCCTCCACCCCACAGCTTACCAGCAACAGCAGCCACATTCTTGCCCTTGTGGCACAGGCCCCCTGCACAGCAGGAGCCACCATGGCTTGGCCCCAGCCATAAGGTATTCACACAGCCTCTGCCACAGCATGCTGTTGTGGCCCAGCTCAGTACAGTGTGGCACGGAACCGTGTGCTTTCCGGCAGCTGTCACCCAGGGCTGTGTGCCACACCAGCCTGGGTACTGTGTGCACAGAAGCAGCCTGGCTGGATGGCACAGGGCTCATGCATGCAGAACACAGGCCAGTGTAGCCAGCAGTCCCTGCAAGCAGTGCACTGCCCTGAGTGACAGCCGGAGCTGCCCAAAAGCACACGGTCCTACTCCGCACCATGCTGCATTGAGCCAGACTGCAGCAGTGCACTGTGGCAGAGACCACATGAATACCAGGCAGCTAGGGCTGAGCTGCACTTTCCCCTGCCATGCAGGGGGGCTATGCCACAAGGCCAAGTGTGCGGCTGCTGTTGCTCTGCTGGTAAGCTGTGAGGATGTTGGAGGCAGGCAGGGGGTGAGCGAGGAGGCTGCAGCCAGCAGGGAGGCATCAGGGAGGCTGCAGCCGGCAGCCAGAGCAGGGGGCCTGCAGTCAAGCAGGGAGGTGAGCAGGGGGCTGCATCTGGCTGCGAGGTGAGCAGGTAGGGCAAAAGCCATGCGGCCAGCAGATCCACCCCTCCTGAGCTACCCACTATGGTCCTCTGCACCCTCAGTAATCCCCCCTGATCCTCCAACTCCCTGCACTCCCTACTTACCTGGCACGGAGCCCAAGTCCTGGTCACTGCAGGCAGTGTGCTTCAGCACTGGGGAAAGAGCCAGCCATAGAGATGCTCTGGCAGGCTACCAGTGCATTTCTGTGGAAGACCGAGCCTCCAGTTGCCTCAAGGCATGGTCCGGGACCATGCCTTGCCCGCTTCAAGGCATGGTCCGGGACCATGCCCTGCCCGCTTTTTTCCCCCTCAGTTTTTTTTTTTTTTTTTTACCCCTAATTTTGTCCCCTGCATGAACATTTTCTCGTTCTTGCATGTGCCTCTTGCAGCATCTCAAAGGGTTTTGAGACACTGCAAGATGCACCTGTGCATTTGTATGGATGTGCCCCATGTAGGGACAGGAGTATATGAATATCACAGTACATTATCTACAGGACTGAATCTAAAACTATTACGTGGCCCAGAACAGTGTTATAGCTATGCAAGCTGTGCAGCTGCATGGGACACAACACCGGTCAGCTTCCCTTTCCTTCCCCCCACTACATTATGGTTATGCCTTAGGGTGGTTGCTAGTTGAGTTCATTTGTTTATTCTACTTATAAGCCACTCTTCCCAGCAAAGACTCTCCTATAATAAGAGAACAATAACTTATAAAACAGGAGAGCAAAGAGAACAAAACAACTTAAAAAGCAAGTCGACTTAGGCCATTTCCAGAATTGAACCTTTCCACAGGGCCCCACGAGGTAAATGCTTCACATAATCCATGTGTTAAAAAAGATTTCACAAGAAAAATGAAAGTGCTCTGAAACATTCTTTCTAAAATATTCCAGAAGTGAATTTCAATTGAAGACAAGTAGCCTAAAAATCTTAGTAAAAAGCTTTTGATACAATTTTGGAAGAGATTCCTATCTCTTATTCATACCTGTGAAACAGCTATACAATTTTCACAAAAGCAATGTAATGAGTCATGTTGTGAGATGTTTCAAAGGAAAATAGCAGAAAGGTCTGTGCTTCAGGATGCAATCACCAATATCTTGATGATCCTTGCAGTGCATTAAGGATATAAATTGTGTCAAACTAACCTGATCTCCTTCTCCACCAGGATGCACTATATTCATGAAACCAGTTATCTGGACTTCAGCAAGCCTTTTGACAAAGTCTCACATGACCTTCTCAGAAACAAACTGGTAAAGTGTGGGCTAGACAGAACTACACTAAGATGGATAAACAACTGGCTCAGTTGCTGCAAGCAGGGCTGTCTAACGAGGTACCCAGGGCCACACAACACAACACACAGGCGGCAGCAGGGGAGCCAGTCTATGGATTTCTGGACTGTGCACAACACAGACTCTCCCTTCCCACTGTTCTCTGCAGCCTCCCTACTACTGCACTATGTGCCCTCCTCCACAGCTGCACTACCCACCCACCCTGCCCCACTGCTGTACTGTGCACTCCCATCCACCAGCTGGATGTGATTCCCTTTTCCCTGCTGCAACATGCACCCTCCTGGACACCCTGACCACTGCACTGTGAGCTCTCAACACCACTGTCCGACTGAGACACAATCCTCCCTCTAGTGCAGTCTCAATCCAAATGCAAGGCCTATGTGCCAGAGAGCCATGCTGTAGTGCCGCCTGACTTCTGGCTTGAGCCACTGCAGGCATGTAGCTGCATTTCCTGAATCAAACATGAATGTCTGCTCATTTGATTAATTGATTGAATCTTTGCAACTTAGACTAATCTACAAAGACTGAATTGATTCATCCTCGGGCTTTTTGACTGTCTGTACTTAGCCAGGAAGAATAATCAAAAACACATACAAAATGGGTGACAATTTGCTGGATAGCAGTGCTGCAGAGAGGGATCTAGGGCTGTATCCATGTGAGAGTGGACATTTTTGTTTTCCTGGGGACTTGAAATAGCAGCACACCTTGTGTCACTGCTACGTATGGAAAATACCCATGCCACATGCCCTCTGGTGTGATGCAGGTTACCCCAGGTCGGGTAGAAGAGGCTGGGGCCAGCAATGGGCTGACCCCAGTAGCCTTACCTGGAGTCCTGGGGGCCTCTTGGGGATGCAGCAGTGATGATCCTGCTGCTCAGAGCCTGGCTACCAGCTGGAGCATGGCTCCAGCCAACCAGGCTCCAGTTTTGGACAGTGTATGCTGCCACTGTGTGTGTCACTCTGCTTTTTGTGTTTGTGTGTGGGGTTTGACCCCAGGATCTTTCCTACCTTGCAGCATGGAGAAAAGCTAACGTATGGTATGTGGCACCACAGACACATCTGCAGTGCCACATAATGCATGGCCATGCTCATCTGGACATAGTCTAGAAGTCTTGGTAAATCACAGTCTCAATACAAGCCTGGAGTGTGATGTAGTTATGTAAAAGGTGAATGCAGATTTGGGCTGCATCAACAGAAGTATTAGGTGCAAGACAAGTGGGGGTGCGGGGTGGGACAGTGTCCCTTTACTTGGCACTTGTTAGTTATTATATAGAGTACTGTGTGCAGTTTTGGTCTACACATTTCAAAAAGTATATGGACAAGGTAGAGGAATTTGGAAGGCAAGCTATATGAGAAGAGGCTGAAGGAAATAGGCATATTCAGCTTGCAGGAATGGTGCTGAACAGGGGATGTAATATCAGTCTTTAAATATCTGAAGGGCTGACCATAAAAACAGGAAGCACACCTTTTGTGTCTTGCTGCAGAGAGCAGGACACAGACCAGTGGCTTGAAGTTTCAGCCAAGTAGGTTTAGACTGGGTATCAGGAAGAAACTTCTTCACTGTTAGAACAGTGAGGCAATTGAGTAAGCTGCCTAGAGAAGCTTGTAGAATCTCCATCACTGGAGGTGTTCAACAAGAGGTTGGATCAAGGATAGTCTAGCAGTAGCTTTGCCTATGCTCTATTATGGGTATTTCTCATGCTTCTGAGCTTTGTTGGTTGTCATGTGGGGCTAAGAGGCATCATTTTCTCCTCCTGTTGCTGTACTGGTCAGGGTTTTTGTTCTTGTTTTTTTGTTTCTGCTTCCTCAGAAACATTGGGGGTTAGCTGCAACCACAGCTGGAGATTTTGACTGGGCTGCCAATGTTCCTGGTGGAACTAAAATCTAGAGGTTCCTGGCTAGAGGGTCTTGCTGCTCTGCTTAGGGCCAAACTGATGACAACATCTGGGGTTAGAAAGAAATTATATCCCATGTTCAGATTGGTGAGGACTATGGAGGTATTTCCCTTTCTCTGTAGAGTGGGGTATGGCCCTCTTCCTTGGATCTCTAAGATACTGTCAACAAGCAAAGTGACCCCGCCAGATTATTGTATCGAAGTGTTAAGTGACGCAACCATTGTAAATAGTGATGCAGTGGCGGAGTGTATCAGCAATTTGACCCAACATGCAAGCGATGCGTGATCAGGGCGTGATCACCTGTGGTCTAGCCAATCAAAGACCACCTAATGGCCATGGCTGGCTGGCCAGCATGTCCATGGGTTCTAGAATGTACCATCAGGGGAGCTTCCTGATTGGCCGAAAAAGTTATATAGGGGACCGCACGCCTCAGTCCGTGGTCCCCAGGCTCTGACTCTCAAGGCGGATTGATCACCCGTCTTGGGGCCTGGTCAGACCCCTAGGTCTATAGCAGAAGCTGCTCCGGTCGCTCCGAGCATTATAGATTACTGCATCGCCAAATCCGGAACGCCCTGTACTTTGTCCCAACCAGACATCGTACTTGTATACTGCGGTCTTCACCCGCCACCCACCGCTTGTCCCTCGTTGCTGTATATAGTTCATCGCCTCCAAGTTATATCACCCTTCAAGTTGTGTCGACAGTTCTGTAAGTAAATACCAAACTTTATTTCACACCTTATTGTCGTGTTTATGCACTTGGCATCCCCGAGCGTGTCTGGGTTGGTGTCACCACCCGGTGCCCCACTCGACACGCAACTGCAGCCGTTTCCCAAGGACCATCCGGGAATCGTGGCCCACAGATGCATATTGTGTATTTTAACAATACTTACAGCAACGGCAGGACATTGGCCACTGCCCTCCCCCACCTACTCTACTTGTAGCAGGTTAGGGTACTGCTTGTGGTTGTGTGGCAGGTTCGCCTGTGTAGTTGCAGTAATAGTTTAGATAAGGTTCGGTATGGGATAGTTTGGACAGGGATGGTCCTGCTTCAGGCAGGGGGTCAGACTAGATGACCTCCAGAGGTCCCTTCCAGCCCTCTTCTTGTGTGTGAGTGAGAGAGAGAGAGATTCTATGATTCTGTGCAATCCAACTGTAACTACCACCCCTGCTCTCCCTAAAACAAAATGTGAAGTGTTTGTCGTGGGAGACTCCATCCTGAGGGGGCAATCTGCTACCCCAACCCCTTAGTCTGCTGCTTCCTGGGAGCCCAAATTCGAGACATTGCAGAGACGATCCCTGAGCTCCTCTGGCCCACTGACCACTACCCTATCTCCTTATCCACGTGGGCACAAATGACACGGTTCAAAGCAGTTCCAGCCAGGTCATGAGACACTACAGGGATTTGGGAGCAGGGCTTAAGGGGTTGGGGGCACAGGTGGCATTTTCCTTGATTCTACCAGATTCAGGCTATGGGCTGAGGAGGGAGAGGAGGATCGAGGTAGTGAGCCAAAGACTGCGGCGCTGGTGTCATCGGGAAGGCTTTGGCTTCCATGACCACAGTCTGCTCTTTGGTGAGAGAGGCAATGAGCTGCTGGGAAGGGACGGCCTCCACCTCACTCTGCAGGGGAGAAGGCTCTTCCCAGAGAGACTGGCTGTCCTGCTCCACCAGGTTTGAAACTAAGCCTGCCGGGGGATGGGGGGACTACCGCCACTGCTGGCCCACTGATCAACCCTTGCAAAGCCAGCAGGACAAGGCACTTAAGGGAGCCCACCCCTTGCCCCAGCCCTGGAATAATCTGGAGGCAAGGCAAGGGCCCCCAAAGGGACACTTGCATGCCTGTACACAAATGCCAGGAGCTTGGCAAAAAAACAGGAAGAACTTGTCCTCCTGCTTAACACAAATAATTACGATGTCATAGGGATAACAGAGACCTGGTGGGACTCCACCCATGGCTAGTCCACATGTATAGACAGCTATACCCTGTACAGGAGAGATCGAGTGGACAAAAAGGGCAGGGGTGCAGCTCTCTATGTCAAGGAAAGTCATGCACCCCTGCAAGCCAATATTGGCACCCAGGGTGGATGACTGGAGACCCTCTGGTTTAAAATCCATGGGGAACATGGCACAGGGGAAACAAAGGTGGGAGTCTACTACAGACCTCATACCCAGGATCAAGAGCTTGACCAGGAGTTCACCAGGGAATTGGCTGAGGCTGCATGCTCCCAGTGCATGGTTGTCATGGGAGACCTCAACTACTCAGACATCTCATGGGAAGAGGGCTCAGCTAAATCCGAGCAGTTGCAAAGCTCTCTCTCATGTGTGGATGAGCTCTACCTGATGCAAGAAGTCTACGGGCTGATGAGAGGTAAAGTGCTGCTTGACCTGGTACTGGCAATGGGGGACAACCTAAATCAGTGGCCTAACGATCGAAGGGAAGCTGGGTGACAGTGACCACGAGCTGATCACCTTCACCATCCACCGTAAAGCTGGCAAGTCAGTCAGCAATACAGAATTCCCTGACTTCAGGAAAGCTGACTTTGACAAGCTCAGGAGGCTTGTCACTGAGGCCCTAAAAGACCATAACCCAAAGGGAGGGGAGTTCAGGATGACTGGCTGCTCATCAAGGGAGCGATCCTGGATGCACAAGCATCTCTGAGGATCCATCTTTGAGGAAAGGCAGCAAAAGGGCACAGCAGCCCCCTTGGCTCTCCAGGGAACTAGCGGGCCTCTTGCATCTAAAAAGAAAGGCCCACAAAGGATGGAGGACTGGATCCACCTCCAAAGAAGAATACTCTTCACTGGTCTGGACCTACAGGGAGTGAACCAGGAAAGCCAAGGCTGTGATGGAACTCCAACTAGCTACAAGTATCAAGGACAATAAAAAGTCCTTTTTTAGATATGTGGGGAGCCAGAAGAAAAGCAAGAGCAACATTGGACCCCTGCTAAACCAGATGGGATAACAGACAACCAATGCCCAGGAAAAAGCCAACTTGCTAAATGGGTACTTTGCGTTGTTTTTTTCACCAGTCCCATGGGACGTCCCTGCCCATTACGGGACAGGGAGGCTCAGGTGAGGGAGATTCCTTACCCTCCACCAATGCTTACCTTGTGAAAGAACAGCTTGAGAGGCTGAACACCTTCAAGTCAGCCGGCCCTGACAGTTTACACCCCAGGGTACTCAAGGAGCGGGCTAGCATCATAGCTCAGCCCCTGGCACGGATCTTTGAGAACTCCTGGTACTCTGGTGAAGTGCCTGAAGATTGGAGGAAGGCCAATATGGTGCCTACCTTCAAGAAGGGGAGGAAAATAGATCCAGCAAACTACAGGCCATTTGCCTGACCTCTATCCCAGGGAAAGTCTTAGAAAAGATTAAAGAGGCCATTCTTAACAGACTGCTGATGTCAACATCCTGAGGGATAGCCAGCAGAGATTTGTTGCAGGTAGGTCTTGCTTGACCAATCTTATTTCCTTTTATGACCAGGTGACCTATCACCTGGACAAGGGAAAAGAGATTGATATTGTATATCTTGACTTTAAAAAAGCCTTTCATCTGGTATCTCATGATCACCTCTTGGCAAAACTGGCTAACTGCGGCCTCCGCCTAACCACAATCCTCTGGCTGGAGAATTGGCTCCATGGTAGGACCCAGAGGGTGGTGGCTGACAGAAGTCAATCGTTGTGGTGTGCTGTGACCACTGGGGTCCCTCAAGGCTCTGTCCTTGGGCCTATACTATTCAACATCTTCATTAATGATGTGGACATTGGTATCAGAAGTGGACTGTGTCACAACCCGATGATTTTAGTGCCTCGGCACGATGGAATTTTCCTGCCACGAGAGTCTCTTGCACAGCAAAAGTTTTCTGCTGCAACAGAAAACCCCGGTGCAAGAGAGTTCACGCCATTCGCATGCAAATTTGTGTTCCGCTATTGGCCAGTTCTAAATTATTCCTACGTGGCGGCTAGTAATTGGCTTGCTGGGCGGATAAAA
>NW_005841854.1:4990511-5025873 GCF_000455745.1 Alligator sinensis | reverse complement strand
ATTCTTCTCCCCATCGCCGAGCGCAATCCTCGACATACCCTTTCCCTGCCGGCTTAATTTGTGGACGGATTAGCTGGCCTGAGCCTTGCCAGCTGAAGCAACTCGTGGAGTTGTTTAAGCAACCGGACCACCTGCGTTGCGGCTATTGGCAGCGTAAGTAAAGTTTTTGCAACCAATACGCTTTGTCTGCCTCTCCAATCACCAGCCCGCCCAAACGACCAAGCAGTTTATATATCACCTCGAGTCGGCTCCGGCCGTCTGAGACAGACTGGTCAAGTTCACTGACAACACCAAACTCTGGGGTAAAGCATCCACACCTGAGGACAGGAGAATGATCCAGGCTGACCTTGACAGGCGTTTAATACTGAAAAATGCAAGGTTCTCCTCCTTGGGAAGAAAAACCTGCAGCATGCTTATAGGCTTGGCAATGCTACACTGGCTAATACCACAGATGAAAGGGACTTGGGGGTCATGATTAACCACATTATGAACATGAGCCTTCAATGTGATGCTGCAGCTAGTAAAGCAAGCAAAATGCTGGCTTGCATCCATAGATGCTTCTCAAGCAAATCCCAAGACGTCATTCTCCCATTGTACTCGGCCTTGGTGAGGCTGCAGCTGGAGTACTGCGTCCAGTTTTGGACTCCACAATTCAAAAAGGACGTGGAGAACCTTGAGAGAGTGCAAAGGAGAGCCACAGACATGATCAGAGGTCAGGAAAAGAGACCTTATGATGAGAGGCTGAGAGCCATGGGACTCTTCAGCCTGGAAAAGCACAGGATCAAGGGTGATATGGTGGCCACCTATCAGTTTATCAGGGGTGCTCACCAGGATCTGGGGGAACATCTGTTCACCAGAGCACCCAAAGGTCTAATGGTCACAAACTCCTCCATGACCATTTCAGGCTGGAAGAGCTTCTTTACTGTCTGAGCCCCCAAGGTTTGGAATAGACTGCCACCGGAGGTTGTTCAAGCACCTACTTTGAACACCTTCAAGAGACATTTGGATGTTTATCTCACTAGAATCCTATGATCCCTGGTGACTTCCTGCCCCTGGGGAGGGGGCTGGATTCAATGATCTTTCGAGGTCCCTTCCAGCCCTAATGTCTATGAATCTAAGAATGCTTTACAACGACACCCACTTTAAGGCTGTGAAAGTGGCTCTATATTTAATGAATTTTCAAGCAACAAGGCACCCACATTTCAGGATTTTCACTCTGGGTATAATTACATTTTCCATTATCCTGTAGCACTACAGTGACCCAATTAAGGCTATCCATCCTTACTTTAATTAAATAAATAAATAAATAAATAAATAAATAGAAGCCTTTGCACATATAGGGTGCATCTACACATTTATTAACGCACTTTTGCTAATGCACATTAAATTTTGTACTTTCATTGTGAGGTACTAGAAAAAGGAGCATTAGCTTATTTTAATGCACATTAGCAAAAGCACACCTTTTTTTGTGATGCTTTAATTCACATTAAAATAGCTTAATGTGCATTAAAGTGCAAATGTAGACATACCCATAGGCAAGAAGAGATAAGTGAATGCCCCAAATGTAGGTGCTTGATAACCCCAGCACTCCATATTTGTAGTGCAACAGAGAGCAAACATTTGGGACACAATCTCCAATGAACCTGAAAGAAACAATAGGCAGCATTAGTAAAAGACCTGACTACTGTTGTTCTGTATGGATAGAGCTAGTTTTCTGTCCAGAAGGGCAACATATTATTCTCTAGAATTTAAAAAAAATGACACTGTCTGGACAGGCAGAAAGAGAGGCTGACTACCTACCTGACTACTAAAAATTGTTAGCATTAAGTTCTTCATATGAAAAAGATAAGAACACCTAAGTAGAAAACCCTGGCACAGGAAATGAAAACAAGAAAAGCAAAATACAACAAAAAACTTTTATACCTCAGAGCAGCAACAAACTTTCCTTTTCATTTTTTTCCATAAGAATGAGACAACAACCTAGAAGCCAAGACAATCATATTTCATTTTTAGTAATAAAATCTGAAGCCTTCATCACTTGTGAATAAGTGATAATTCTTCTCTCTTCCCCTCAGTCTTATGATATGTGATTAAGTCTCTCCTTTCCAGAGGTGGATCCTCCGTATTGAGCAATAAGGCCAGTAACTCCAGTTTTAAATACTGGCTGCTATGCAAATGACAAACAAAATAACTTTAACTGTGTTATACTTCTTGTCCCATTCCTCAGGATAAAGGAACTACCGAGGCAGACTAATGAAATAGATTGCCTCCTGCCACATATGAATTAACTTCTGGAATAAAGAAATGCAGAATCTTATCAAGACTGGTGACATTAGAGTTTAAAAACATAGTTTACTATTCTTTCCTCTATATCGTATCATTTAAGATCTTTTAATAAAACAACTAGTATAATTCAGTAAAACTTACAACAACAAAGAGAGATCTTTTGATTCAAATACAGTTTTCTGTGTGGCCGCAGCTTTGTCCTTCCATACTTATTATTCCAGATAGTTATCTTGTATTTCCCACAAAATATGTAACTTAATAACTGTGCTATATACAAAACAGCATACATGTACTCCTTATGCATTAAGAAAGAACCCCAAATTCTACAGCTATATTTAAACAGTTTAAAGTTTAGAGAAATTAGAGGGGGTCCAGAGGCAGGCAACAAAAGGGCTGGACAGCTACTGGTCAGGAATGATCTATGCTTTTCTACCATGGGTATTTCCAGTGTTTCTGGGCTTTGCTGGTTGCTTGCCCCCATCCCCACCACACCCCACCTTTTTCTGCTGTACATGTTGTCACGGCAGGGTCCTGCAGGAGGGCCGTGATCTCCTCAAGGCCCCCTTCCCATGCCAAGTTGGCCCAAGGGCACTCTCAGATTCTCGCCCGCCACGTCTTTGATGTTCCAGTATATTAAAGGGGACTGCCTTACGTCTTCTTGGACACAGTTCACTGTAGCCTCTAGCCCCGTGGACTCCCGGACCCCTCGTGAGTCCTGACCTGCAAATGGGTGCTTCGGGCACCCTAGCCTTCTGGGCTACGCGTGGCTCCAACCACCCCTTTCACCACGCCCCAAGACTCGCAGCTGGAATAGATGTTGTTCGGTCTCTCTCTGTCTCCACTCCCTCTCTGGCACTCGGGCTCTCGGCAGCCCTCTCTCTCTCTCTTTTCGCGCCCTCTCTCAGGGCCTTCTCTGCCATGCCACCCCCTCTCTGGGGCTCTTCTCAATAATGCTGCCCCCTCTCTGGGGCTCACCATGCCTGCACTGGGGCTTCTCAGCAACACCCCCTTCTCTGGGGCTTCTCAACTGCCCCTCTCTGGGGCTGGGGTCTGTACACCCTGAATGCTGTGCCCCCACTGGCACTCAGGTCCCCACACCACTGTGAGTCCCCTATGAGGCCTCCTCCAACCCCTAATAGCCTCACCCAAACCACCGGTGTAACAAACAGTAACGCAAACTCGAGCCTCTGGGCTATAACTTAAACATAAGCCACCCGGCTATAATCACGCTCAAGCCTATCGGGGGTTCTTCATCCCACAGCAGCCCATCAGGCTTCTCTTCTCCTCCACAGCAGAGAGCTCCTTCCTTCCTCCTGGGCTGCTGGCAGGGAACTGCCTCTGGCCTCAGCTCCTGCAGCTTGAAAGGGAGCCAGGCCCTGCCCCTTTCTGGTCAGCTGACCTCCTGGTTGCCCTGGCAACCCACAGCTGGGCTCCTTATTTCTTGCTAGGACTCCTTCCCCAGCAGTTTCCCCTCTTTAGGAGCAGGGCACCTCAGTGCCCTGTGACACGTCAGGGTGTTTTTAAGCTTCCCCAGAGGCACTAGATGTTGGCTACAGACATGGAATGGTGCTGCCTTAGTCGAGGCAGAAAGATTACTTTCTATTTTATTTGCACCTGGCATGCAGTTGCTCTTTATGATCTCATTCCATATATCTTGTGGGGTTTTTTCCCCCAATTACTCTGGACTACATTTAGTCTTTTGCTTAGATGCCTAAATTTAGGGACATATAAATGTAGTCACTTTAGTCATTTTACAAAACTCTTCAAATAGTACGAGATTTTGCCAACTTATTCCAAGTTCAGAAATTGTTTTTTTATAGCCATTAAGAAATTTGATTGGTTTGTTTTCCAAGGAACAAATAAGTTTTAAAAACAAAATGAAGTTGTGTTGTACATCACAAATAAAACACAGCTTGCTAAATCTAAGATGGTCAAAATAAATACCTTAAATATGGAAGTAACTACTAATTTCTGCTTCAAGAAAATTTTACACTTCCATCTATTTTTTGAAGATTCCTCAAAGTCTGTTTTTCATTGTGCTCACTCACTGTTCTCTCGTGGGGTTGTTTTGTGTTTTTTCTTTAAGTTGGGAAAAATATTCACATTAATGCCTGACTTATAAAATGCAAGGTCTGAAATGCAATAAATCCAGAACACCTTTGTAAGCAACATTCAGAAAATGATGGCATTACAACTGAGAATGGGCTTTTAATGCAAGCAAAAACTAAGAAAAAAAAATAGATATGAAAAAATATACACCTTAGCATTTCTAGAGACACTACTGTTACCACATAAAAGAATTTTCAAGCCACTAAAAACAGGAGTTTAGAAATAAGCGATGGTAATAATAATAATAATAATAATAATAATAATAATAATAATAATATTTTTAAAATCTGCTTAGTGTTAACAAAATTTGATCCAAAATAACAAAATGTATAGCAGTAAACATGCTACAAGGATGTTTCAGAAAGTAACATAACAGCAATTTCAAAATCAAAACATTTTGTCTTTACTAGACCACATCACTTCTCTACATAGTTGTAAATGATGGGAGCATTCAACAATGCTGCCATCAGATTCCCCACTCTGCAAACAAAATGGTTTGATTTTGAAATTGCCATTATTTTCCGAGACACCCTTGTATAACACTGGTTAATTTACAATCTTCTCATTTTTTTCTTCTCAATTGTGTCAGTAAGACTTTAAACCCAATAGAGTGAAGAGCCTGAGTAACAATGTACATCTCATTATGTTCATTTAGTTTAAAACAATTAAATACATATTTTCCCCAAATACTAATCATGACTATCATTACGATGAGTACTGGTTAAAAAAAATAATTGTGAATGGGAATGTGGAAGCTCCCTTCTGCCCCCGCCCCAGCAAAAAAAAAAGTATGTGTTGGTTACTTTGGTTCTGACTGACTCAAAGCCGGGAGTTCTTCAAGGCATTAGCTAATTTCTTGCCAACATTAACTACTTAATCAAGCAACTTACCAATCATGAAAAAAGAAACAGAGGATATGAAGATTGAGACTCTGTTGTTGGAGAAGCCATTGTATGCTGCTGAAAATCACCAATGCAGAGCTGAAAATAAGATGCTGGAAAAGCACCTCAACAAGCTTGAAAATAGTTGATGAAGAAATAAATGGCAATCATCAGGACCCCAGAATCTTCTTTGAATCCCCGGTTTCACAACTGGTAGACCTCAAAGTAAAAATAAATAAAAGGTGGATAAACTATCTATAAAACTTAAATATCTCAATTTTAAAAAGTATCCAACATTGACCAGTTATGTCTATACTGAGGACTGCTATTATCAAAATTAAAATATAAACTATTCCATCATAGTTATATTCTAGCATCTGAGACGCCATAGAATTTTAACTACTGTTTAAGTAGAGAGATCAGTGATTTTTCATAGACCAATATGTCTAGTCACTTATATCTATTACTATTAGGGATGTAAAAGTTTAACAATTAATCATTTAACCAGTAAGCCGAGTGATAACCAGCTAGCTTACTGGTTATTGTTTAGCAGTGCAGTATGGCAGGGAAGTGGGGGAAGTTAAGCCACCCAGTTCCCCAGCAGGAACTGAAAGGCAGCAGGTCAGGCAGGAAGGAGGAGGAGGGGAGGGGGAAGGGGTAGTAGTACTCATAGCCTATGAGGTTAAAGAGGAAAACAGAAGTGGCCTAATGACTATTCAATTAAGCAATTAGCTGCTCCTTCACAAGTGCTACCTTCCTCTCTCCCTTCACAGGTCTTCACCTGGGCCATGCTGTCTGGTTAGCCATGCCACTGCCTCCCCCCACCAACCATCAAAGGGCCCCAGAAGTGGCTTCTAGCAACAGCTGTGTCCGATTTTCTGTGATACTGGTTAACTGTCCAATATAATTAGAAGATAGAGGGATAATTTTTCAATGACATTTATATCTCTAATTACCAATCTAGATCCACAGAAATAAACTACTCAAACTATTTTCATAATAAATTGTGTTTCTCCAAAATTTTTTTTTTTTTTTTTGGGGGAGGGGACTTAAATGTGCAACTAATCCTATCTTCAATAATTTGTGACTCTGTTTACATTTTTACATCCAGCCAAAATGAAGATTTTCCTGCTCAATGACCTGAAAACATTTGATTCTCCAAAAGATAAAGTCTTCCTTTACGAATTTGAGCATGGCTCACTGAGGTCAAATACCTGAAGACTATCCAGTCATAACACAAGTTTATACATTTTATTACATATACAAAGTTTTCAATGGATAATAATTCTATTTGCCTGATTTTATTAATAGTTTATTTACTTTTAATTTTCTTTCCAAATCTAATTTGCACTCAAAAGTTTTTCTTCCACAAGGTTATATTTCCTCCTACTTTCAAACATTCCCTCTTCCTAGTTTCTGGACAGGTTTGGAGAGAGAGTTTTCCTGGCTTTCAAACCAATTTTGGATAACTGAAATATACTCTGATGTGATTCATCAACCTTAATTCTATTTTACCAAGGCTGACTGGATTATTAGCTAATGCTAATACAGGGGACAGGAGTGGTGCTTCACTTTACATACACAACTAGAAGATTTCCAGTTTATTTCTAGTTTATGACAGCAATTATTCATGAGATTCAAGCACTGTTAATGCAATTCACAATTATGTTGCAAATATTTAAATACGATCAGATTTCAAAATGCAGACTGAAAAAAATAATTTATTTCCCCTTATCCCCTACTTCTTGACTGACCACATTTTAATAAACGGAGAACAGCATTTTACAAAAATGGATCAGATTCCTGAAGACTTCAGCTCCCAAACAGGGATGAAAATAAGGGGTAACATTTTCAGGAAAACCCAGCATGTTGGGTGCCTTAGGACTGTCTAAAATCTACCCAAGGGTGTCAGATAAACAACCCTAGATCCTTAAATTTTTTGAAAACCTGACTCTACATGCACAAGTTTTTTGGGTTTTTTTTTTTAAGTATGTGGTTTTATACTTTCAGTTCCAAACAGATGTAGTGTTATACCTCAAAGATTATAGTATTTAAGTGTGGGGAAATGTTTTCTGTGTGCATGCACGATTATCAAATTATAATGTAATATCTAATTATTATTTTCAGAACCATGAATGTGAATAAAGCAAGTAAATTAAAAGTTGTGCAACTACACAGTTTGTAGGATGAGGCCATTATCTTATAATCTTATCCTTATACCCATAAGACCCCCACATTGTTTGGCAGGGTCCGACTTGCAAGAGCAGGGACCAAAAAAATAAAACCGAACCAAAAGAAAACCAACAACCCACACACACTTCTATGGATTCTAAGAGAAAGTGACAAAAGAAGGGACATGGGAGTAGGGCTAAAGAGTGGAAGGTTACAACAGTGAAATCAGACCATGATCTGTATTTTAGGCAGAGGTATAGTATAGCAGGGCAGCTGTGGTGCATGGGACTACTGTGGGTGTCAGTAGCAAGTCACCACTGTGGCCATGGCTATTTTTACTGCCCTCTACCTCCAAAGGCTACAGGTTTTACATATGAATAGCAACTGTTCTTTCAATTCAGCAAAATCATGTGCTCTTAGAACTCACATAAGTTGTCAGAACAAAGGGTGGAGTGGGAGAGTGCAGCAGGGAAAAAGCATCTACATAATAACATGATATCACATAACTTCTCCATTCAACAAAAGCTTAGGATTTATCAGTTCTCTTCTCTCTAACCTGCATCTACCTCAAATAAGGCACGACACTTTAAATCAATGCCTCGGTACTTGTAAAGCATTTGCAGGGGGGTTCTGTCAAATCACTGACTAGTTTAAGGGAATGTGAGTTAATGATGTTGCGCATAATCACTTAGTAAAATATGACAGCAAGTCACTGGTCACAAAATTTTCTTGCTCATTTTGTAAACAAGGACAAGGAGGCAGGAGAAGGCTGAATAAATAGAGGAAATGGATGTATATATTTATTTTTTTGAAATGCTGGCTCTGAGGAGAACATAGAAGAACCAAAAGGAAAAGAGACTAGGAGCACAGTGGTTGTGTGTGGCAGGTATTTCATTTGAAGAAAGAATTAATAGGCTGTGGAAGCACAAAGTGAAAATTAAGAGGATGAGATGCTGATCCGAAACTGCAGCAAAAGTCTCCTTAAGAGTGACTGATTCTCAGGGGCATAGTTTCAGATAGGGAGCCTGTCTGGCAGGCACAAACTATGGCGATAAACAGATGTCATCTTTGAAGTGCGATTAGCTGTGCTGGGATGTTTTGGCATGACTGATCTGCTCTAGTGGTGTCTGCAGATGTCACCCAGGACCACTGTCCCAAAGGATTGGGCCCCTGAAACCCCAGGAGCAGCAGGGGCTCAAATTTGCAGGACAACAGCCCTGGACGCCATGCCCCAACCTAACCAATAGAGGTTTCCCCACTTGTAAATGCACTCTCCAAACCAGGACATGGCAGCCTTATATGAACACCATGGGGATTTGCTGTAGGAGAAATCCCCATGCGATATGGTCTGCTCCATAACTGCAGATTGTCGCAAACCAGAGCACAGCCGCGTGAAATGCAAAACAGCAGAAATCCCACTACAGAATCAGGCCCCTTCACACCTGTAGAAACATGCTCCAAAAACTCCCCTGCAGGTACAGAGCAGAAGCCCAGTTCCCCACTTTGTACAGGCAGACAGAGGCTCTAGGTAAGGGCCAGACACCTGGGGCTGTTGTCATTCAGCTCAGGGCCACTGAAGATCTGGAAGCACGTAGGTAGTGTGGCTAGAAAATGCAGGCAGACCTTGTCTTCCTGTGCTCTTGCACCATATGCAAACAGAAGTCTACCATGTAAAGGCGGCACAAACTGTTACTACAAATTGCCACAGCCACAATTTTGGGCATCTGTGATGTGACAAGGAGCATGTTTAGGTTTTGTGATTCCCTACATTTTTTTTCATGGTGGCAAGAGGGTGATGTCTGTTTGCAATCTATATCTTCAATATTTGCACCTGCATTTTGTGCACCTGCAACTGTTGGCAGATGAAATTAAACTGAGGCTACAACATGCAGATTCAGATGTTTCAAGTATGCTTCAGTCCTGCTAGAGAGATCCCCTATTTGAAACAGTGCCCCTGAAAATAAATCTGTCTTAAGAAGGTTTTGTTGCTGTATTCTCCTGGCAGTTGAATAAGGTAGTACAAAGGTATTTGCACCCTCAATTTCAGAGGTTGTATTCCAACCATATTGAAAATTTAGTACAAAAGGCACTTTACATCTAATACATGACTTTCAGAAATCAATACTTATTTTTTTTCAATAACCAACACTGAGAAAGTAAAATGAAAATAAGGATAACCCTTCTTATTTTTAAATTGTTCAATAAAGTAGCATTAAGCAAAAAGTTCAACAATTCAGTTTCTTACAAAATATCTCAGGAAAACTCTAATAAAACAGAGTTGCGTTTCCTTTAGCATCTACATTCTTACTTGTACACATCCTTTAACATTTTTAGCAACACTACATCATGGTTATTAAATTAGCAAGCTCTTGTGAAAAAGGCCTAATCCTACAAATGTTTATGTCTATACCTAAGCACATACTGGGTACAGACATTACACAATGCACTTTAAGTGCACAGAAAGCCTTTTACACCCATATGCACACCTTAACATTGGCAGATCCTGCTCTAAGTTAACCCTGGATGGATGTGTACTAACCCAAAAGTGCTTTCTGTTAAAGCACTTTATTGAACATCTGTGCCAGATCTGATTGAAGATTAATTTACAGTGTGATCGCTGCCATACCAAGTGATGTTGTACGGGGCTGCTCTACTCTCAGGCAGAGCTTGTTTGCTCTGCCCAAGCACCAGGCTGGCTCCATAGTGACAGCCTCTCATCCCAGCCCTGCATGTAGCCTCATGGTGGGGAGGGGAGGGAGGAAAGGAGGGCTTCTGTCCCCATAGCTGCCCTGGCCCCGTGGTATGCCATAGCCTGCCAGGCTGCCTGCAGGACAAGGAGTCTGGGGTCTGTCTTCCAACAGCTGCTCCTTCCAGGCTGCCGTGCACTGCTGCTTGGTCAGGGGGGTTGTGGGGGAATGGCTCCAGGGTCTGTGTCCCCGCAGCAGGTCCAGCCAGGCAGCGCCATGCCAGTGCCTGAGTGGGACCACTGTGGGGGAAGGGCTCTGAGGTTTGTGTCCCTGTGGCATCCTGGTCAGGCCATGCTGAATTGCACTGCAGCTGCTGGCTGCAGCTGTCAAGAGGCCCCAAAACCCCATCCAGCAAGCCACACAGTGAGGGGGCTCTATTCTTCTCCTTCCTCTAGCCACTGCTGACCTTTGCCAGCTGGCAGGGAGACAGGGCTGATGAAAGGGGATGCTATGGCAGCCTCCTGGGAGGCATTCAGGAGCCCCCCTAATGGTTATTGAAGGCAGGCTGTAAGCCCCCTGCCCCACCACCACTACCACCACCAAACAGCAAATGTCTGTTCACTCAGCTCTTGCCCTAACTTATAGAGCTTTAAGTTAATTGTGGTAAATACATAACTTAGCTATAAACAGACCCGCTTAACTTCAGTAAGGCTGTTAATATGTTAAACGTTAATCATGCATTACTAAGCATGTCATATTTTAAACCTATAACACTACATATGATGTTGGAAAAGATTCTTTTCCGGTGTCTCCATGCCTCTCATACCTAAACTTGAAATGATATAAGCTAGATATTTTAGGAGACAGATGTCTGAAACTAGAAATAAAGAACATTTCCCATCATAAACAGCTACTGAAATACAATTTAAAAGTTTATTGCTTAATTATAAAATCCTTATTCATTTAATTACCATTCTCACAAATAGTTCAGTGAAGTAAAGGGGGCTCTTCTGCAGGATCATATCCATGACCTGCAGTTTAGAAATAATTTAAATATCCAGATGGCAGTAGCCATATCATAAGAAACAAGAAGCATTCATATTGAGCTATTGGCAATATTGTACTGTTTTCGCCAGATTCATTTGAAACAAAGGCCTCCTTTACGCATGCAGGTATAGGCACAGTAGGATCTAATATGCAATCCACACAATCATGGCTCCTATAGGATTATGCATTAGAACCCACAGCACCTTATTGCTGGTGCAGGGGCTCACCCTGCACTGGGGGACCACAGCTGCTGTGATCTTTCAGCCATGGGATGACTCATGCACCTGTAGAACTGGGAGATCACAGCACTGCCCTGTGGCTTCTGGGACCCAGATCCCACAGGACTGTGTGTCCCAGCAACCCTAACGCAGTGCCAGGACCCAATGTCCACAGCTGCCAGGTGCTGCTGGAGCAGAGAGTCCACTAAGCTGTGGGACTCTCAGTGCTGGCTGTGCCTACATACACAACCCAGGCGGAGATATAACCTATAGAGAGGGCTAAAATGTACATATTAAAGCTCTAGATTTTCAAGCATTTCATCACATCTTCTGTAAACATTGTTGTTTTATTATTAATGCAATAATACTAGTGTAGTGGCATATATTCCATTAATTATCAATGACCCATAAATCCTATCTTCACTAAACTTTAAATAGAAAAAAAAATTTTAAAACATCCTATGCCAGGCCCTAAGCCCATTATATTTCTGAAGGTAAGTAATTTAGTCAGACTAATCACATTCCTCAAAGATCAGAAGAACAATATTGCTAGCTTTAGTAAAAGCAACATTCAATATATATATATTTAGCATGCAAAAAATTATATCTAGAACTTTCTATCATTATCCAGATAATGAGGCAGTTTCAGTCACTAATTTCACTTGCATTATAACAGAAGAATTTAGGTTCAAGACTCACAATAAGCTAAAATTTACAAAATTGGGTTGGGAAGTCTGCATGCTTCAGGAATTCCTTCACAAAATTATCAGAAATTAATTAGATATACCATAAACACAGTCATGAAGAGTGACAAAGCCACAATAACTTCTCATTTGCATTATTTACTTTTAAAAGTCTGAGCCTAAAGAAATAGAAAAGGGGACTTTTCAAAATAGATACCATTACACGGTCACAAGGCAATTTTACCTGCAGGTATTTTGTGCCATTACCTTTATGAGCAACTAGCAAATGTTACTGGTGAAAATTGGAAAACAACAAGCTTTCTGGGGGAAAATGCTTACATAGGTTGAGTTATCCTGCCCAGGTTACACATATTTATGGTACATGTATAGCTCTCAAACTATATAAGTGTAGGCACAAGTTTTTGTATGCATCTAGACACACACACGGTCTATGGAATAGAGAGTGAGGGAAAAAGCAGCTAAGATCAAAAAAGATCAAAGAATCCATTCATTTTTAAATTAAATATACATAGAGTGACAAATTCCTAGGGTGTCAGGGTGCTCCCTGAGATGCACCTTAGAGTTGTATACATCTATTGGTCCCCACGACTTGGCTGAATGGATATGCCCAGATTATTAATTTACCCAGAAGTAACAATTTACCACAGGCACTTCATTAAAGAAACAAAAAAAACCCAAAAGTGTTTATTACAAGGAAACACAAATGGTAAAAAAAATAAAACATGATCAAGTGTTTTGCTTTACTATACTCTTATCAAATCTGACAAAATCCTTACTGTATGTTTACATTACTTCTTTGCTCGCATAAAATCTTGTCAAAATCTCCCAGGTGCAACCTCCCCTCAGTCACAGCTAGTTCCCTTAACTGGGGACCTCCGTTTGCCTCTCTCCTTCCTCTCTAGCCAGTCCATAACAGTTACTGCCCCCAAAGCAGTTCACAGAGCCTCCCCCAAACCTACCTTCAGAGGAGCCAGAGAATCCTCTAGAGTGTTTCTGCCTGTGCATTCACGACACATAGTATATGCTTTTAATACATGCCATATTCACAAGTGGCTAAGTAAGTAGGATAATGATTGCAATTTAAAACTTAATTGTATTCATGTACGTTCTGGGACTTGTATTATATGAAATCTTCATAGAAGACCTGCAGCTGTTACTATTGTCAGTAATCTATGACCTAATTTAACTATTTTTTCCCCTGGACATTACCTGGATGGAGATGGACAAGAAAGGCTCAGATTGCATTCATTTTTCAGAATCAATATTGAACTGATATACCAGAATGGCGCTAGGAATACTTTAGCTTTTGAAGATGCTATTCATTCAGTCAAAATATGATCTTCAATTTATGGCATACAGTCATTCTTCCTGCAGGATGCTGAACTAGTTGTATAGTGTGTCCATAAAGTTCCACATCTCTGAAATAGGAATGTGAGCATGCACAAATGTCAGATGCTATGGACAGGGTGGTTGTACACATATGTAGATCAGTGACACTCAACCTTTTTGTCCCATGAGCCAGACAGGCAGTAGCCCTCCCATCAGAAGACCAGATCCAGCTGGTGGGCCCGATCCAGTTGTGCAGAGGAGGCCAGGAGACATCCTGGCCCCAATCCAGTCATGTGGGGAGGGAGTAGGAACAGCCCAGCCCCAAATCTGTGGTGCAGGGCTTGGGAATTTGGCACCAAGAAAGGACTGGCAGTATTAATTGCCACTGTTGTCTCACTGCCAAACTTCCTGACCCCTGCAGAGTCCCATGGGCTGGATGCCATTGCTCTATGGGCCAGATTTGGCCTGCAGGCAGGGAGTTGAGCACCCCAATACAGATGGATCAAATAGATCCTGAATTCTGATTGCAATGCAGTTCTTTAAAGAAAACTACAGTTTTGCTGAAAGAAGACACTAATTAAAAAAAAAAAAAAAACAGAAAAAAAACCAACCCCAAAGTTTATTGCTCCAGAATGTATTGCTCCTGGGTGCCCCATTTAATGTGGGCCTGGGAGCAGTAAACTCTGGAGTTTATTTGCTGTTTGAATGTGTCCCTGGGAGTGCAGCACATTGAGCAGGGTTAGAGCAGCCCTGGCTGGCAGGGGGCTCTGGGGGTCAGCCTGTCAGCCTGGGGCTGCTCCTCCCCAGCAAAACATGTTGCGGAGGGGCTGGCTGGGGCACAAGGGTGCTTCAGGATGGGGCTAGCCAGCTATCACCTCCATACAGAAACACCCTCATGCCTGACCCAGCCTCTCCAGTATCTACACATGTGCTGCTGCAGAGTAGTACTTGTATCTACAAGTACTATCCTGCTGCAGAGTAAATTAATTTACTCCAGTCTAATATGGGTGCATGCCACGATGATTACTGTGCTGCTAATTAATCTACTGCGCAGTAAATGTCTTGTGTAGTCACACCCATTTTGTCTACTTTTTCTTCAGACCTGGAGAAGAATGCATTACTTTCAAAAGCTTTTTTAAGTCTATCCCAACCATGCAGCTGATCCATTAAAAGATATCACTCACAAGAATGTTTCCCTCTTGCATATTGCTCTTACATATATTTTATTTTTTCGCTACTTAGCGTCCAGACCAATTCTGAAATATTTTAGTCATTTTGTCTGGCATACATGGGCCAAAGATAATGCAAGAACCTGATTTCCTTTTTCCATTGGCACACTGTTTCACTGAGAATTTCTTCCTGTTTATCATTTTCTAGGAATGATTACATTTGCTGATCACAGATGGTAGTAGAAAGCTAATCTGACTATTTACAATTCCCTTGTGCTCCCTAAATGGCAATTAAAATAAAACTTGTGTTAAGATTGCCTTATCTCATGAAATGCACAGACGATTCATTTTGTTTTATTACTCTTACTTCCAACTAGAATAAACCAAGATTGTGAAAGTAAGGACTTATACCAACCGGAAAAGAGAAAAAAAACAACAGAAAAGATGATGGAAGGGATATTGTTTTCTAACTTTTTCATTACAAAGTCACAGATACCCTTTCTAGCTGCAAAAAACCTTTATGCACTGAACCACCTTTTTGTTTCCATGGCTTAGCCAGAATGCTATAGAAAAAAATCCACACCTGTAAAGAATTGACAGCCAAGAAAAAAACCCTAAATATTTCCATATAGTTTGTCTTCAGCACCTTATGGGGTATCTGAATATCTCTATAAAATCATGCAATCCAGGCACAGAAAGCAGTTTGTATGAAAATACAAATAAGAGTTCATAGAATAAAAATGAGGAGGAAGGATTTTAGTTCCCAATCGAAAATAATATGTTACAGGGTGGGGAAAGGTGATTCAATGAGCCTGAGTCTCCTGGTACTTAAGAGTAAACCAGTAGAACTTCAGTGAAAATCCTGTTGCTTTCCACCAGCATTAGGGAAGCAACAAAAGATGGCCTAAAATACTGTTTTAGAATATTTCCTTTTTGTTCCTAAATAAAAATAATTGTACTCTGTTGGCTAAAAATCATCCCTCACCCTATGTTCTGACACACATTGTCTGCCTTGCATGTTTTTCTTGTATTAGGCAGTTTGTAAAAGAACAGTCGGAAACTCAGCAAATCAGTTTCCTCCTGGTTTTTGGAAGCAGCCAGGGCCAGCGATGTTGTTTGACAGCCGAACGCAATTAGCTCCAGCATGTGAGAGGGAATATTTAGCTTTACAAACACAGGGTGACAGATGGAATTTTCCCAGTTCCTATAGTTGAATGCTGCACTTTGTACCTATTACATTTTGGATTTTCTAGCATTTGTAGGTTCTCTCACTCTCTCTCTTTTTTTTTTGTAATTTCCATATTATGTAAAAAATTACATTTTCTCTGCCTATTGACCCACAACTGTAACACTTATCTTTTTAGTTCCACCTATTTCCTTTGCTCATATTTTTACTTTTACTTACATAATATTGCAACGTGAAAATAAATAAATCAGGAGGGATTGGAAAGTCTATTTCACTTTTTCCAGTTAATTCTCTTATTTTTTCCCTAAATTTGCCAAAAAAAGCTCTAATTGCCTATGGATAGGTATTCATTAGGTCCATCTGGGTAAAATCTCCAAAACTTATTATTTGAACATTTAACTGTGCAGGAATGAGACACTGTTGAATTTTGACATGATAAAGCTGATTTCCCTACCGAAAGATAAACTCTTAACACTGAAAGTACTTTACAGTATATAGATTGCAGTGTACTTTCTGAATGTTTCCAGGAACCAGTAGTCCTCTCTCACAAACAAGCATGAGGAGACACACTAAGAACCTTCACCAGGACATGTAGTGACTCAGTGCCAGGGACAGGAAGAGAATCCAAACAGGACAGCGATCGGGGTGGGAGGAAACAATAGCAGTTTTCAAATATTTGAAAGGCTGCCATAAAGAAGAGGGAGAACAACTGTTCTCCTTTGGTCACAGAGGACATGAGACAACAAATTTAAACTGTACCAATGCAAATTTAGATTAAAACCTAGGGGAAAAAATTACTAACTAGAAAAACAGTAGGACAATGGTACAAGTTGCCTGGGAAGGGGCAAAATGTCCTTCACCAGAAATTTTCAAGAGGCTGAATGGAAATGTGTCTGGAACAGTTCAGGAATAACTGGCACCTCTACCAGAAATGACCCCCGAGGGCCCCCTTCCTTCTGTATGATTATTCCATATAGTCTGGTGCCCAATCTTATGGCCCATGTCAAATCATTTCTTTAAAGAAGAATATTCTCCCACACTAATATTTCTTTCTCCCTTATAAGATGCTGAAGCTGGGAGTCACTACTAAAGAACAACATTGCCACAACATGCTGCGCAGCTTGCATATAAAACATGCCAACTTTCAAGTGTGCGTCATGATTGACAGCTCATGTGTAAGTCAATATTAGTGCTATTTGTTTTTATGGAAAAAAGGAACACCATTCCTAATGCTGATCAGCAATACAAACAACATCATAAAAAGCAGTGTTTACACTGAATTCCCTGACTCTTTAGCAACAGGAAAATACTCCCTTTATTAGAATTGTCCACCTTAAAACTTCAATGCCAACTTCTCTCCTGGTTTAATCTAGCTTTTGCTGACATAAAGGCAGGCACAGGCCCATTAGTTGTGGAAAAGTCTGTCAGTGGGAGATTGCAGTGACAAGAGAATAGATCTACACTGAAAGAACAAAAGTGGAGGAACTACAGGTAGCCAGTAGGCACATCTACACATGTGCCTGAATGCACAGTTGCTTTAACAAGTACTAAATGACTGTCCAATAACTGCCATTACTACACAGTCCCAATGGCACAGGGGTTGTTTTCGACCCTACTGCATAGTAGCAATGAGCTACTGTGCTGTAGCTTGTTGCTACTGCACAGTAGTGTTAGCATCACAGTTGGTGCCCACCGATGCTATGTCACTATAGTGACGAGGTATGGCAACCTAGCATCTCCTGCAGATGTGCTCAGTGACGTTTACAGGGGTCATTAATGGCATAACTAGAGTGGAGTAACTGTAGCAGCACCCTTGGGCACCAACTTGGGGGTTGAAGAAAAAAATGGCTGCTGCTGCAACCACGCAATCTATTTCAATTGTGTGGTATGGTGGCAACCGGAAGCTGTCCTGTGTGTGGCTAGTGCCCTGGGCTCCACCTGCATCATTACACCTCTAGGAGTCACAGAGTGCATCTACCTGAGACGTTTACAGTTGACTAATTAGATGTGCAGTAAATGTCTCAGTGTCTACACATGTACCCTTATTAGGCTGAAGTTAATTAATTTATTATGTATCAGGATAATACTTGTAAATACTATCCCCAACGTTAAAAACTCTTCAAGAGCACGTATGTAGATGCTACCCCAACTGGCTGAGATGTTAGGGTGCTTCATGAACAGCACATGGAGCCAGGTCAAAGAAGCCCCAGCTGGCAGGGGCCCTGTGCCAGCCCAAGGCTGCTCTTCCTGGCTCAGTATACTGTGGAGAGGCTAGCTGGGGCATAAGTGAGTTTCTAATGGCTTTGTTATACATTATTTTAGGCAGCTCCTGGAGCTCTTAATCCCTGGACTGTCTACACATTAACACATGAAACTAGTTTTAGGCAGCTTAAAGTTATGCTATTCCGGGACCGATTTATCTCTGATCTATGTAACCCAGCTCATGCTCCATTAACATGTGGCCACTCCCCACAGATTAGCACCCAAACAGCACTTCCCAGAATCCTAGGATGGAGTGTCCCCTCCCCCACCTTTCTGTTCTGTATGGACAAACTTTCCATCCCCTGATTTCTACTTCCTGGGGAGGAGAACCGAGGGCGTTCTGGCACAGAGCCAACTCTTCCAACTCCCCTCAGGGATGTGACCTTCCCACTCCCAGGGGTGCAACCCCATGCAAACACCTTGCAGAGCACATGCCAGCTAGCCAGGTCACATGACACAGATGGGTTCAGTTGTGGGGAGAGAACAAGGTAGAGGTCTGGATACGGTCCCCATGATCTAGGGCTTCCTTCCTGGGACAGGGGCAATAGCTCCCCCAAAAGCACCTTCCCTTATGCCTCCCACCTCCTAGCCACTCCAAGAAGCATGACTAGCACCCACCACACCTAAATCCCAAATACCAATTAGTTAAAAAATGAGGCTTTCTTCAATTTACTTCATTTTTATCTCTTTTTAAAAGGCTCACCAGCCCTGTAGTGGCAACTCACAGCTGTACTTCCTAGTCAGGCCCCTGCTCACTAGCCCTGTCACAGCAACTCAGAGGTAACAAGGCTCTAAGAAGTAGGGGCTTAACACTGATTCTGGTTTCATGGCATGTTATAAACCTACTTAATTCCTGAATTCTTTCTATACATGAAAGGTGAGAATACCACCCCCACCCCCACCTTTCTTTTGATAGGCCTTGATTTCCCCATTATCAGCTTATTTTCTTCTGCTAATTGTTTGACTGCAAGCTGTGGCAATTTCTCTCTCCCCTTTGACAAATTTTGTTTTGTTGGGTTTTTTGTTGTTTTTTTTTACTGTGCCATGCTGGCCTTTAATGCTCAGACCAGATAATAAATGTCTCGCGCTGAAAGGTTTGTCTAGCTCTATCTCAATTATACAGTTGATCCAATAAAAGATATCACCTGAAGAAATCCTTGCCTTTCCCATAATTCTTGGACCATCACAACTACAATATCACTCTAACACTACCATGGAAATTTAACTATGTTTTCCCCAATTGATAATATCTTGAAAATAAATGTTTTAATGGAAAGTATCCAGTTTAGAAATTGTTCATAGAAAGTTCCCTTTGGTCAAGGGTGGAATTTTGGATCAAAATTAGACCCACTCAAGAAACAGGAGGTTGAACATGGGTCTTCTCCATGGTAGGTATGTGCTCTAATCATCCAAATGCATCTATAAGCTTTTCATTTGGGGTGGCAAAGGAAAGAGATCTATCTGTCATGTTCTCCCCCCCACCACCACCAAAAAAAAAAAGTGAAGGAATTTATTTTTGCTTTGCATAAAACAGGATGAGGAGAAAATAAAATCATCAGACCCTCATTTCACAAAAATGAAATCCTCATTTTCCAGTCATACCTACTAATAAAGCATGATGATATTGTTAAATTGTACCCTTAACAATGAATAAACACCTTTGAAATCTGTAAATAAAAAAATATTTGTTTTTCAGATGGGAAGGATGGAGGATGCTGATTCATCCTCAGTCCATCATTCAAGTAATTTCTCAATATCCTCCACTGTTTCTTAAATAAGCAAAAATGAATCAGATCTGTAGATATAATAAATGTACAGGCAATTATTTCATTGCTATAGCAGCTACTTACTGTATTACAAAGAAAACAAGCAACAGTTTGCCTCTACTTTTATAAGATTTTTCTTATAACTATATTAAGGATTTTGTAATATTGGCCAGACAGTTAATTTTCATGTTGTGTAACTTCTGGATGCAATCAAACTAGCTATTCAAAATTGAACTTATTTGTTATATTTGAACTAATCCAAATTAAAATCAAACTGTTTTTCTGTTTTCTGTATGAATATATTCCTTTAAAACTTCTTTGGCAAAACAAAAAAACTATCATAACTAATTTAAAATATTGATCTATAGCAGTGTGTGAACTTAAAAAGAGTATTATGTCTTCAAATTTCTATAGATTGCAACATTATTTTCTACTATGTATTTCAGAAATAGTTCATAACAGGTGAAGTGCACCAGCATTGCCATTACTATTACTGTTAGGAAACTGCAACAAACACCAAAAGAAAAAGATACCAACCAACTATGCAAAAGCAATTGATTTCATATACACACATGTAAATGTTCAAGCACACACTTTGAGTTAAAGAAAGATTTGTCCAAAATTTTCAAAAAGGAAAAGAAATAAAAGGGGAGTATAACCCTCCTCCACACAAATTACTATGAATACTGCATAAACTGTCTTCCCCTCCTCACCTCAATGAAAATTTCAACTGTCTATAAATTAAGAAATTTAATTTTATTCCTGAAGCCATCATTAAGCTTTAAACTAATAATTAGGGCTGTACAAAGGTTTGGTCACTGGCTCAATTCGGTGACCTAATTTCCAAGTCCGAATTGAATCAGGAGACCCTTTAGTCTCTCTGAATCAAAGCGGAAGCCTCCGAATCAATTTGGAGAGATTTGACAATTCGGCCATAGACACAAGTTTATGTTTTTTCTATGTACCTCAAGGTACCAGGCCTGGCTTGTGAACGCTGCGATGGTGGGGCAGATGGAGTGTCCCATGGGAGAACAGGGGGCTGCCCCGCGTGCACAGCAACAGACCCAAAAGTGGATAAGAAGTACCCCCATGCTCCTGTGGGATGCTCCATCCACCCCACCATCTCAGCATACACGAGCCATGCCTGGTAGCTTGAGGTACATAGAAAAAACATATATAGCTGTGTCTATGGCTAAATCGCTGATTCTCTGAGTCAGAATCAAATCTTCAGATTCAGATTCAGCTGAATTGAATCAGGACAGTGACCTGATTCAATGACTCAAATCACTCTCCCCCGAATTCGGCTGAATTTGATTCCAAATTGAATACTGCCCGCTTCACATACCCCTGCTAATGATCCAAATCTTATAGTTTAGGTATGCCAAAATGAAGTGAGATAAATCTTCATGCTTCAGGGCAGTGATTCTCAAATAGGATGCCATAGATAAATCCAAAGATTTCAAATAGGGATCCTCAGTATCAAAAACATTCTGACCTATTGTAGTCTGAGTTTCGTGCTGCAGAAGAATTACTTTATTGGTTTTCCATAGTCACAATATGAATGAAAGCTAAAAACTGGCATTTTCTGAGGGGTACCTTGGGTCTAACAAGATTGAGAACCATTGTTTTAGACCTTGATCTCATTGTCACAAAAATCAGGAGGGATTCCTTCCCTCTTCATCCCCAACTTCAGATACTGTCTTTGGAAAGCAAGTAGAGATAATGAGAGGGCTTATATCTTTCTACAAGTCCTTATAACTCCCAAGGAAGGATTTCATACTTGATAGAAGTAGTATATGAATAATGTAATGGGGGAAGAACATTTATCATTCCTTTGATACTTCCTACTGTATATAACTAAAGCATAGGAATAATCCAGAAATAAATTTTAATTCTACTTTCAGCTACATGGATGTAATTCCCATTAAAGTCAATTTGAGATATACAATGATAGCAAGATTGCTAGCAATATTTTTTAGACAGGAGGTAGTAAATTAGCATATTGACCTATAGTAATTATATTCATATACTACAAGTTTTAAAATGTAATGCATTTACTTTTCACTGCTTTCTTTTACAGGTTATGGCCACATGTAACACTTAGACCAAGTTAAATGCAGTTTAAACCTGACAGATAGGTGTACATCCTTGTTAATTCCTTTAAAAGCCATCTAGAATGGTTCAAAGTGTACCTTGAAAATCAGGCAAGGTTCTTAAAGTAGATGTGATATCTTTTATTAGATATCAACTGAGTAGACCAACTGAGTAGTTGAGAAAAAAGTTCTTAGCAAGCTTTTGGGTGCAATCACCCTTCTTCAGGCATAGGAAGTCTCTGCTGTTGTGAGACTCCAAGGAATGAGAAGCTAAAAGTATGACAGGTTGTCAGTGAGAATGTAAATAGGTGGAAATTAGGAAAACTAAAGGTAAAGCAGGGAAAAGAGTGGGGCTGAAAGCAAGTGGAGGGAGCAAAAGGTGAGTAAAGGAGACTGTACAGTAAATTGGTTGTCTGTGAAAAAGGAAAAAGATGGAAATTAGGAAGACAAAAGACAGAATCCCCCCTGCCTCCCGCCCCCTCCCCGCCAAAGGTTAGAGTCAGAGCACTTCAGTACCTAAAAGGTGACCATGTTACTTGGTACACTAGGGCAACTGGACTTGTGAATCTCTCTGACCCATGACAATGATTAACAACCCTAAGTCAGGAATGCTTAGGAACTGTTAAATTCTGAGTGTGGGCATGCATAGTAACTGGTTATACCTATTACCATAGTTTCTCATGTAGAACATGCTCCAGAATATATATCTTGGTTTTGAAAGGTAGAATTAAGAAAAAAAAACATTTCCTTGTACTTGGTTCCTTGCAACCAAGTAGCAGCAGTTAGGAAACCAAGCCTTCTCATTATTCTTCTCCCTATAGATGGTATGCAGAATTAACTTTTGCTTTGATTGGTAAGCAGCAGATACTGTTCTTACCATATTTCCTCATATATATTGCACAGTTTAATTTCTAGCAGCTATTTTCTTTTAAAAAGGTACATGATGTCTGAGAGAAAAAATATGATAATCCCCTGCTTGGTTTCAGTTGAATGTTCTCCCTGTTCATTTGCATAATCCTTTGCAATAGTTTTTTTCTGTTTCCCTTTAAACAACAACAACAAAGTTTACCAAGCCCTCCCTAAATAGGACCCAATATGAAAAAGGAAGTTTAATCAACTACCACAGCAACAAGGAATACTGTATCAATTAGTCACAATAATCTTCAAGCCTTCACTGGAAGTGGGTTTGGATGCAATCTTTTTCTACTTTCATGGAAGACATTACAGAAAAAATTTGGAGGTGTGCCACAGGGGAAAAATGGAGCTTCAAACAGATCCATCACTCAGTAGAATGTGGTTTGGAAAAATCAAATCCAAGAGTCATTTACTATACACATTCTGTATCATTCAAACCAATATAGAGCGTCTTCATAAAGTCCTTGTGCACAACCTAAGTTATTAATGTTTCAAAGTGCACAAGGACTTTATGAAGACCCTGTATAGTGGAGGTTCAGATCAAAAAGTACTGACTTGGGACCAATCCAAGGTCTTACCTCTTATTAAATGTTGTCAACTTAAAATCACAGAAACAAAGAACACATAAGCTGATCATCAAAAGTTCAGCACCCAACAGTTCCTAGTTTCCCATCCAAATACATGGCCAGAATCTAAGAGAAGTTTTTTTGGGGCCTTGTCAAGTTTTTAGGCATTAAGAGTTTTGAAAATATGGCTGCTCTCCTTAGTTTCCCAAATAGGAGTTGAAAATATACTGTTCCCTGTGGTAAGTGAGTACTTTTGCAAAATAAAATGAAATAAAATCTCATTAACATCATAACTGTAGATGCACTTAAGTGCCAACTCTGTTTTTGTTTTATAGAACCTTCATTCAAACTTTAATATCACTTTCAGTTCTTAAGCAAAGAAAAATCTACTTTATTTCAAACTGCACCAATGAAGAAACATTAGCTAATTATCTGGTCCTTCTAAGAAAATGGATCTTAATTAAGAAGAACCTCAAAATGAAATGCAAAACATTGTTAAATAATGTTGAAGACAGGAAGCTCATTTAGCCTATATCTTCCCCAGTGCAGAATTTTACATCAAGCCCACACCTTTACCCAAGTTGACTACAAGTGTCTCTTGTTAAATCATGACAAGGCTAAGCATTGACATTCAATTTAAATCTTGAAACAGTGATAATAATTCAATCTCATATTCTATCTAATAAGCAACACTAAATTAAAAAGCAGCATACATCTCATACAACATATCAGAATTGCTATTATTCCAATTGTTACACTTTATCAACTTTAATGTTGATATAAATTGTCTGTTTAACCTGGATTCAAGAGGTAACTAAACAACCCTGGTGGAATTTTCTATCAGTTTCCCATGTGGAAGAATGCCAATCATTATATACAAAAGTGTTAAAAAAGAATGTGATAAGTCTAAAATTAACAAAAATGAAGCAAAGTCAGTCTTGGAGACATTTATGGGTCTTTGTGTTTTTAACTTTAGAGGGAAAAAAACAAGCCTAACATTAGGAATCACAACACCTTTCTTTATATACAAGTTCTAATTATCAGTGTTCCCTTCTTTCAGGCAGCAAAAAAGAAAAAAAAAATCACTTTATAAGCATGAATATGGAGTCTGGTACTTTTATTTTAATAAGATATTTCATTTTTTTCAGGCAGCAATGGATAGCAATAGAACTGTTTTTATACCTGATATTTGACCCTGTACTCTAATCCAACCTCACTCCCTGCATTGCCAGAGTGAAGGGATCTTAAACTCAGTGGATTTTCAAAGCAGTCAGCACTAACTTAACCTTGTTTCCCTAAAAATGAAAGTGCTTTTACAAATCTGACATGATGCATGTAAGACAAAGATAACAGGAAATCAGCTCCTTTTCAGAGCATCCTGAGATTCCACTACGCAATTCCACTGACTTCAGGGAGAAGTATTAAATTAAATCTCAAGCTATTCAATGTAAATTTAGGGAGATTTTCACATCAAGTTCTATTTGGCCAAAAGCATCAAAATTATTCTGGTTCAAATGAACTACATAATCAGAAAATGGATATATTCAGTAGCATATCCACTGTTCACTGAACAACAACCTCGTTTAGTCCCCTCACACTGAGCAAACAATAAATCATGCTACTATTTAACCCAATACTTTGTCATTTAGGTTGGGTCATCAAAGGCCCAATCTTTGTGATGTTAGTCTTTTGCATATGCCTCCGCATACTAATGGCTTTATAAAAGATAGAATGTCATAACCCTAAGCGTAAATGTAGACATTACACTATGAGTAAAGTCAATCTAAATGTTCATCTATGTAGACATTTGGAGGCGGAGGGGTTAAATCAGGGAAAAAATGGCCATCCCAATCTAAGTTAGGTCACCTGATTAGGTTAACATTAACCTGATCCAGCAAATATCTACAGACACTCAGAGCACAGCCCCAGCTCCAGGACTGTGCTCTTCCAACCCTGCAACCATGACTGGGCTATTTTTAGCACCACCCCTCCTCCCTGAAGGAGAATCCTCCCCATTAACCCTTCCCTCCTGCAAACCCACTAGCCCCAGCCCAATCCTGCCAACCTTCCCTGGACCTGCTAATTCCCCAACCCTTCCCTCAGCCAGCTTACTTCCGTAGCAGAATTTCTAGGACAACATGGTACTTTCCCTTAAGTAAGAATATTTTTCTTTTACCATACAATAGTTACCCCATTGTAAGCACTTAACTTGTGTATAAAGTAAGGAACAATTATATTAGTGGAAAAAGAGTACATAATGTATTTGTGAAACTACACAAGAACTATCTAGCTAAATTAATGGTAAGTAAACAACTTCCCTAAAACAATTTTGGCAATAGGCCATTAAGCCTGTTTCCCACCTGCCACTGTGACTACCCAATAGGCATGTATCACTTTAAAACACCATTTCTCCCTTTCTCCATCCACTGCACCCTACTAGATTTTGTGTAACTATATTTTAAAATCCTAGAATATGAAGGTGTTCTCAGGAAGGCTTCTTTCTCATCCTCAAAGAAGTACTGGCCAAAGGTTGTTCTGAGGCCACGCAACCTAATCCAGATATACTAATTGTAGCTTTAGTGGACAGCACATTTATTTAGTAGAAATCTCATTACTTTTTACTCTGCTGCTTTAGTCTGAAGTTTCAACAAACAGCCATCTCTGCATTGTATCCAAGTAAAATGGTGCCTCTGTCTCATCTTTCATAAAAGCGGTTCTCTCCATAACACGTGAGTTGTGGAAAGGAGTCTTTTTTATAGAGAATGCTTGACTAAAATCCTTGCATATTCTCTTCTCTGTCCATTCTTTTCCACTATCCAATCAATTTACGGCTTTATATACTAGGATTACCTAGTCTGGAGAAGAGAAGACTGAGAGGGAAGTTAATAATTTTTTTTTAAAAATGTGAAAGGTTTCCATAAAAGAGAATGATAGAATATTCTCTCTAGCTGCAGGGAATGGGACAAAAGTATAATGGTCTGAAATTGTGATAAGGGAAATTTAGGTTGGATATTAGGAAGAACTTTCTACCTACCACGGTGATGAAGCCAAAATAAATGAAATAGAAAGGTTGATTAATCTACATCCTTAGAAGCATTTAAGAACAGGCTAGATGAAAACTTGTCTGGAGTGGTCTAGACAGGGATGATCCTACCTTGAGCTGACAGTTGGACTAGATGAGCTCTTAAAGTCCCTTTCAGCCCCTCTCCTCCCCGCAACAAAAAAATCTGTAATTCTGTGGTGACTCTTACCCAATGATGAAGCAAATGGTTATTAAAAAAAAAACTTAAGCAAAATTCTTTACCCTCTATCTTCAGGCCACAACAGTCCTCTTATCACTGTCTTGCTTTTAAGTTATTCTGTTTTCTTGTTGTGAGCTGCTCTGAGTCTTTGGTGGGAAGACCAGCATGTAAATTGAATACACACACATGCACACGTATATACACATTAATTAAAACATAGAAGTAACCTGTTTATCTACCATTATGATGATTCTGGAACTAGCTGATGTTCCCTGAGGCTTTCATTCTGTCAATTTATTATATGAGTCCCTGCTATCTGGTATATAACAACAACTGTGTGAGAACCTTCCTCATCCTCCTCTTACACATTTACCTCCTTTTGAAAAATGTTAATGGTCATATATAAAACAAAACCTTTTGCAGGCATTGAATGTCTTAAGAAATGTTATACTGGAATGTAGAGCCTTCTACTTCTGACATATCAATAGTAATTTATAAGCTGGGGCATAGTTCTCAACTAAGAAGTGTTCACAGCAGAAAACAATATTCTTCATCAAAAATACCTGTAGTAATTATGGATGTCCCTTTATTAGAAGAGAAGAGACCAGAGCACTGCAGCAACAAAGTACACTTTTTCTGGCTACTTTAAAAGCACTGTTAAAGTTAATATCTAATGTTTAAATGCCTAATGTTCACTCCAGGTAATCACATGCTGAGGCCCTTTGGCAATGAACGCCCATAGCCTCCCTATATATTAATTGTCATGACTCAGCCAAATACTTAAGCGTGTGCTTAAGTGATACCCTGATGAGGTAGAAATACTTAAAATATCAGAAGTTGCTTAATTCCTTTGCTAATCCATGGCCTTAGTGTTTTAAAGGGGGAAAACTTAATTCAGCTTTCATAAGCTCTTTATTTATTTAAAAGAAGAGGGTTAAACTTAGCAAAACCAAGATTTTTTACATAATTTGCAGCCCCCAGATATATTTGGAGGCAAGGTAAGAAGAAAAATAACCAAAGATCTTATCAAAACTTTCTTTTTTTATCATTTTTAAACAAAATGTTTTAAAGCTCATGAATAGAAACAGAAGAGTATTGAGATGAATTTTTGCAATATTATTTCCCTAGTTTTGACCATTCTTTTTCAACATCATTGGAAAAGAAAGTAATTATAAACTGTATTGCTAATTCCAGGCATTACCAAAAAAAATATTCTTAGAATCATAGAAAAGTAGGGTTAGAAGAGACCTTCACAGGTCATTTAGTCCAAGTTCCACCAGAGACCGGATCATCCCTATTCAAATCATCCTATGTAAATCCATTGCCTAACCCATTAGCAAAACTACACAGTGAATTCTGACACAACCACAAGACATTACATCCTAACCTGCAACAGGTAAGGCAGGGGGACGATGATGGCCAATGGTATGCTGCTGCAAGAGTTGTTAAAACACTCCTGAGAGATCCAAGAAAGAAGGAGAAAGAAGGCCGTGCCACCCACTAGAGGAAGGTAAAAACCACCACAGTCTGCACTAATCTGACAATAGGGTAAAATTGCTTTCTAACCACAAATATGACAATCATTCTTGGTCATGAGTTGAGGGGCAAGACCCTCTAGCCAGATCCCAGGATTGTGTGGGGTTACACTGGGCTACATGAATGACTGAACCACTCCAGCAGGGCCTACTTTCTGTTCCCAGTTCCAGCTCTCATGTGCCACTCCTTGACAGAGGTCATCATGATTTGCGAGCCTGATTTTGGCTTATTTAAACTTTCTTCAGGCTAATAAATTTCTGTGGAAGCTTAAGCAGCTCCAGTGGTGAGAGAGGGTGTTGGCTCTGCCTGGCCCCATGAATGGGGAGGATTACACAGCACAGTGCCAGCAGGAGACATGGAGACAATATGAGAGAGCTAAAGACATGCTGTCAGGAAGGGTCATGAGGTTGCTGAGCCCACAAGGTTCACACCTGACACCCTAGGAGGCCTCAGCCACAAGCTGCACACATTTTCCCATGTGTCCCTCACCCCCATGTATCATATGCACTACTCCACCCAGGTATTAAAATACTTTTAATAGACATGCATTTCCAAGGTTTTATTATTAATTCAATTAATGAAGAATTATGGCAACAAGAGAGTAAAACTAACATTATACTACAGTTAGATGTTTTCCTCTATTATTGGTCCTCTTTACAGTCAACCAGTCCAGGCTTATCAAGCCATGATTCATTCAGAAGGTACAAAGCGTCTTAGAAACAGTAGGTGCCATACAAAAAAGGCAGTACAGAAACAGGAAAGTGATATATAATATATATATAATCTGGGCAAGAACTTGGAAATACAAGTTTTTCCGCCAACCGTCAAGTTCAGATTTGTTGTCTGGAGCTACGAAGAAAGAAAGAAGCTAGAGCCTGATTTGGGAGAACTGCAGCAACATAAAGAGTTTCAATTATAAGCAGAGCTTTTTGTGCAGTATCCCATAAATCAATATACCCTGATTGCAATATTTGTAAAGAAGTACACATATGCCATAGCACCATTTTAAAAGTCTTGCTTAAACTGTTAGACTCTTTATCATGTGCATTTTAGCAAGTCAAAGAATGAAAATAATCAATTATTTAATACTGCCATGTAAATATAACTGTTTTTTTTATTAGAAATACTCACACAGAGTATCCCTGTGGATAAGTGTGTTAGTCTCAAGCCCTAGCCATTTTTTAGGAAAATAATGACTTCCATTTAAGCTTCTAGTTTTCTTCTTCTTGGTCCTGGACATATGACACATCAATGCAATTTACATAGTTTTTATATAGAGGTAAGTTAGGGCCTTGTTACATGGTAATTTTACATGGCTTCTGGAGCCTTAACCCCTGGATTAGCTGCATGTTAACAGCTTTTAAGTGGCTTAAAGCACTCATTATTCACCTTAAAGGTACGCCACTCTGGAACGGGATTATCTGTAATCCACATAATTTTGCTCTTGTTCCATTGTAGTGTGACCACTTGCCACAGCTATTGTGCCCAAGCTGAAGTCCTCCAACATCCCAGGATGCAGTGGTAAGTGGGGATGCTAGAGTGCAGTTGGGGCAGGCATGGCACCTCAGCTTCTGGGAATGTTGGGCAAAGCACAGCCCCAGAGAGCCCAGTGACCATGGTACCTCCTGCTACCACCAGACTGGCTCTCTGCTTCCACCAGTGGCAGCATGGGGGGAGGTGGACAGGCAAGCTCTGGAGAAAAGAGGATCAGGCTCAAGCAGTGAGCTGGTCAGGGCAGCTGCAGAAGGCACTGAGGCCACTGGATACTCTGGGGTTGCTGTTCTGGTCTGGGTAGTGGGAGCGGAGCAGAAAGCTGGTCCTGCCCCTAGTGTTTATTGGCATTGTAGCCAATGCCAATAAATATCCAATAAATATAATAAACTAAAAAAGAAACATACAAAACGTGAAGACATTGTGGCTGACAGCACTGAATTAATTTGCACTTCTTTCCTTTTTTGTGGCCTCGTATCAAGGTATTTAGCAGAATTCACAGATTTACTGGAATCTGAGAGGGTAGCACTATGAACATTTCTGCTATGGCCTTTCAATTGTGACTGTGAGGGGAAGAGAGCAGGGCCCATAGGGCAAGGTGACGGTCAGAGGGCCACCAACAGAGCCGGGGACCCACCACACTAGAGAATCACTCCAAGACAGCCAGAAGGAGACAGAAGTGGTAAAGGCAGAAGCCAGGACCATGAGTATTAAAGGGGTACAGCCCTTTTTGAGTTCACCTGGGTTTTTTTCTTTTTTTGGGGGGGGGGGGGGGGAGGTTCCTGTTTGTGGGATTGGGGTCCCTCATTCAAGGTGCTGGGAAGACCACAAGAAGGAAAGATCCTCTCCTCATGAAAGCAAGTTGATCCTGACCCTGAAGAATCAGGGCAGGGTAGAGACCCCCAGTAAAACTTATTTTGAGTTGACTGAAGCCGAATTCAGGAAGAATTGATTTTGTCTGACTTGTCAAGGAGTACTTGAAAGACTGAGGTAATGTGATTGGTCTAGGAATTAGATGGAATTGATCTTTGTGGTTTCTTTTTTAAATTTTGGATTAATGAATGGACGTTGGTGTGGAGGATTTAATGTTATTAATCCAGGAATCTGGAATGAATTGATTCTATTAGATTGTCTCATGGATCCCTAATAAACCTACTAGCATTGATTAGCCCAGGGGCCAGGAATGAACAGATGTAAGGTGGATGCCTTACAGACTCTGAAGGGGCTTATTAACTGATGCATCTGTGAATCTGCAAGGAATTGTTTTAGGAATGGACTCAGGAATCCTAAATGAAGGGGCCTAGCTCCTAAAATTTATTTAGTCAAATATGAGTACTGGCCAGTGGCATCTCTAGCTGACACGAGACCCAGGCTACGACACATGCCATTCTGGATGTGGTTAGGGTGGGGTGTAAGTGGGGGAGGAGCCCCATGAACACAACCTATCTCGGGGTCCCAGCAGAAGTTGCTGTCCAGCCTCTATCCAAGACTCAAGGTTTCAAACAAAGAAACCCATACATCAAATCATGATGGGTGACAGAAGGATATCAGAGATTGACAGGAGCAAGATCATCTGGGTTTTTTTTTTCCCCATAGCTCACTCCAGTAAAGCATCGAGTAGGAAGGGACCATGACCTTATAGCACCAGCTGCTGACAGTGACCTCTGGGTCACCCCAGCCCCTTGGCTTGCACTAAGAAACATCTTAATTATAGGCTCCTAGTCCTACCCCTGCTCACCAAGCATCTAGTGAAAAGTTACAGCTGTGAAAGTAAGGGACAATCACAGTCTCATTAGAGATTTTTTTTGCCTTAGGATGTAACTGCTTGTGGAAGAGCACCTTTGGGGGTGCTCGCCACTTGAGGGCTTTTGCAGACTCTGAGGGGAACCTGCTTTGGAGGAGCAGCAGGGGAAACCTCCCCCCAGGAACTATTTTAAGCGGGAAGGTGTGTGTTAGGGCACTGTTGGTGCCTGCCACTTTAAGAGCAAAGCCAAGCAGCCAGCAGGTGCTTGATTGCAGCAGCTATTTTAGACCTCTGGCCACCTATATAAAGAGAAAAGTTTGCTGCTGGAAGCCCAGGCAGTAACATCGCCTGGCTACAAGGCTTCATGCAACATCCTGGAGGTAAGGGCAGGAGCTGTAGGGGATTGTTTGGAGGCTCCTGGTCCTGGGCATGACCTAAAACTGCACCCTGCCAGGAGTGGGTGGTCTGGTGGGGCTCTCAGTGGCACGGGAGCCCCCAGGAAATTCCAGGCCAGTTACCACCCCAGTGAAAGATGGATAGGGGTGCCTTAACCCCACCCTCTTTGGGTGGGTCATCTAACATCAGAGGTAGTTGGGGCCAGGCATAGCTGCAGATGCCTGAGGCCTGTGGGGTGCAAGACCCTGAGGAGCAAAAGTGGGGGCCAGGCATAGCTGTGGCCACCTGAGCCCTGTGGGGTGCAAGACCCCAAGGAGCGAGAGAGGGGGCCAGGCATGGCTGGAGCCACCTGAGCCCAGGGAGGGTGCAAGACCCAGAAGGGGCCAGGCGAAGCTATGGCCACTTGAGCCCCACAGGGGAGGGAAGCCCCATGGCCCCAGTGAGGGGGCAGAGATATGGAGGAGCCCCAGTGAGGGGGTGGGTCTGGAGCCCCAGTGAGGGAGATGGTGTGAGATGTAGAGCCCCAGTGACGGGGCAGAGATGAGGAGCCCCAGTGAGGGGAAAACCAGAGGGCTGGGAGCCCAGTATGTATGAGTATATAGAGTTGCCCTGGAAAAGGCCAGGGCAAGCTTAGATCTGATCAGGTAATTGGCCGGCCACTACCAAGGTTAGGGTCATGGGAGAGGCCCAAAAGACGGTATGTCTGCCACCCAAAGTATGAGCTAGCTAAAGCCTAAGGGGCCTGATCCAAGAAGAAGCAAGGCAGTACAAGTTGTTGAGGCATGAAAGAGACCCTGTGAGAGGGGGTGGAGTATGAGAGGCCCTAGTGAAACAAGGCCAGTATGAATGTGTATGCGTCTGAGGCTTGACAACGAGGCCTTAGCTTGGTCTGGCTGTAGGCCAGGAACATTGTGTCACCTGGATGCCATCTGTGAGGCTTGGGCTGTAGTGTTGGGGTGGAACGGAGCTGCAGATAGAGCCCCCGGCATCAGGGCAAGAATGGGCAGCCTACCACCTTAATTAACAACATAATGAATTAACAACACGGCGTGGCAGGTGAGACAGGTGGATGGTGTGCCCAAAGGCAGGTGGGGAAACTAACACTGTGGCTGGTCAGGGACTCCCACTTTGCCACACTGCTCCAGTAAGCTGAACAACACTAAGCCAATTAACATTTCTTTGGCTTACAGCATAAGATGTAACAAAGCTCTTACAGGACAGACAGATAACCAGTTATCCCCAAGTAGCTACCATATACTATTATAGCGCTTAGCCTTTAGGTGACTGGGAAGCAGGTAGTAGTTTTTGCATTAAGCAAATACTTAGCATGGTATAACTGCAAACATGACACCAACTCTTGCACCTATACTATTGTATGTTTCAGAGTAATTCCAAACCAATGTAAGTTACACTAATGAATATCTTGTGTATTTGCTTATGTTTTATACTGGCATAAGAGTTCTGCATGACCAAGCCCTTGCTATCAACAAATTATATGATTGCTAGATGTTGATACAGCATCTGTGCCATTCCCACCCCCTTGTTCTAACTTGACTACCATTTGTTTTCAATTCACATTTAGAGGGTCTTTTTAAGCCACTGTTGAAAATACACAATGAGCAGAAAAATAGGCTATTTCACCACACAGACTGCATGGGACACATAAAAGAGAATAAGAAATTCTGAAAAAGGAAGACACTTTTGAGAAAAAGGGACAGATTCTGTCCCCCAACTTTGGAAACATACAGGAGCTATTAGTGTAATGCCCTGGAAAGGAATTACCCAGCACTGGCATACTGGATGACCACTCACAAACCCAAGTGTAGAATTAGTACTGGAAGATAGCGATGAGGGTGCAATGGGAGTGCATGGGAGTGCAAGGTTGTCTGGCAGACTATATCCATCCTAGAATGACAATTTAAGACTGTTTTGACTGAGTGATAATCTGGTAACCACATCCTGTGAAGCATTTCCTTGTGCTACAATACAGAATCAGGCCCGGAAAGCTGAGTTGATACCTTCTAATATAATTTTTCATTTATTTAATATGTAATTTATGATGAAAGGCTAATACCATTGGAAAATATAAGAACAAAAGCAGCTCTCATTTGAAGCTGCAGCTCATAGGCTAAACCTGATCTCATCAGATTTTACTATGATGAAAATATTTGATCAAGTAGGTAGTGTATTTGAGAGACATAGACTGAGCAATATTCAAAGATGATCCACTTTAAGGAAACACACACAAAAAACAAAATACCTATATAACCTTGTCTAGATACTCAAAGCTTAGTTTTAAAAGGTTCCTATGAAACAGAACAACCTAAAGTGAAAAGGTACATTTCTTTTATAGCACACCAAAAGCAGATTTATCTATAAACCCAAATCCAAATAAGAAATGAAACAGCATTACTATATCTTAAGCTGTCTTGAAGAAGGGTACTTCAGGCTTTAACTTTGCCTCTCAGTCTTTAATTTTTATATTGCAGTAGTTTCACAGGCACAATAAAATGTAGTAATAAACATTTATAATTATAAATGTAAAGTAAACAAAAATTTAAATTACATATATATTATGAAAGGCTAGTTTATTTAATATTTTTAAATATATCGTGGTACTCTTAAGTCCTCGTAATATAAGAAAATATATTCTTGTTATCTATTATTATTAGTTTTAAGAAATAGAAGCAAGATTAATTTACTACCTATATATGTTATTGTTAGTCAAAAATGTATTAAAATAAAGTCTTTATATGTAGATTTAATTATCCTGGTAAAAAAAAAAAAAGTAGGGCAAATCAAAATATGACTTCCAACAATCATAGTCCATCAAGGTCACAGCAGGTAATCTGATTTTGGATGATAACCTCACAGCTGTACATCCAGCTTTTTTATCCCTTTTCATGTGGAACTTGAAACAGCTAGTTAAATCAATGCAAAAAATGAAAAATGGGACAATAATACTATTACTGGGCTTTATTCTACTTTTCAAACATGCATTATTACTTTTTTAAAAGTCATGTAAGCCCTTGTATAAGCTCTTTAGTAAAAGTTACATCTCTCAAAAAATCCACTAATATGCATACAGTTAATACTGGATTATTTTTAATGGCATGGAGATATGCCTATCTTTACAAAAGGGCTTTACAGTTGCTGATTTCATTATTATTTAACTATCTGTTGCACAATACTAACTGGAAAAGTATCCTTAACCAATACTAGATTTAAAAATGGTGTCAGGTTGCATACTGGACCTATATTCACCAAAAAATGAACTCTCCAGTGAACTTCACATTCTGGCTATATGCGTACGTGAGGCACATTCCTTATTCAGTCACGTAGTCCTGAGGTGGAGTAGGGTGAGGTGGGAAATAGGATTCCTTCATTATTCCTTCCTGCATATGCCAGTACAGCAATAACTCCCACAAGTTACTTCTGAAGGACTTAGCCCATCTCTCCTAACCTCTACCCTTCCATTTTTCATGACTTGCAAGTGACTATAGATCAAAAACCATTATTCCTCTCTGTAGGAAACTGCAGTTCCCTCTTCCTGAAACCCTCAA
>NW_005841854.1:4981122-4990501 GCF_000455745.1 Alligator sinensis | reverse complement strand
CAGGAATCAGTTCTTTAGCATGGCACCTTCTACAACAAATGCTACAGTCTTTTTTTTCCCTCCTCTGGGAGATGGGACTCAAAGGGCACATGCAGAAATTTACTGTACATGATCTATGATCAAGCAGTTAACTTTAAGCTGCATAATCATAGTTCAGGAGTGGCATTTGCAAATGTTCACCAGTGCCAGGAACTGTGCCAGGAGCCCAGTGTAAGTAACTCAGGGCAAGATGAGTGGTTGTGCTTTCCCAGCCCCAGGGCTCTACTTCAAACACATGCAGACGTTCTGTAGACCAAACTAACCTGTTCCTGAAATGAGTTAGTTTACCTACTCAGATGAACTAATTTAGATGGTGCCTGCCATTTTTGGCCCAATTTAACCCTGAACATCTGCACAGATCAACATTTAGATTGACCTAACCCTAGTTAGTTGGATCTAAATGTAACGTCTGCATGTACTCAAAAAGATCATCAAGACTGATTTAATCAAGGATCACTTAGCAAGTGATATACTAAGTATTACAAGGATTTGCACTTGCTTTCTTTCAGCCCTGGTATTTAGCAAAAGGTCTAGGCAAAACATTTACCTTCTGAATAGCAATGCACTATTGGCCCATACAAAGTGTTTTTCCACATCCATCTTTTTTGGTCCCCTTCAGAAGCACTATTTGATGAATAGCAGTTTATGCCATTATATCAACTCCTATAGACCGAAATCATTGTGGAATGAACAGATGTAACGCTTACAGAAGAGCTTACATATGGGATTAATATGGCTCTGAGTATCTCTGGACTAGGTGGTGTTTTGCCACTGCTTTAGGATGGTGCTCATCATTCATCCCCAGAGAGAACAGACAAATTGTGCTTTTAGGAGAATGGGCTCAATGCCAAGTACTAATCCTTGTTTAACACTGCTCACTTTGTTCTGCTGTTTGATGTTCCAGATGCTTTTCAGGAAACTGGATTTTTCCAGTTATTCAATATAATTCCTGTGAAGTGTCCAGCTCTTGTAACATTATTTCTCCTGAAATGTGCTTTAATCATGGAAGAAGTGGGATTTCTCATTAATTTTGTGGTATTCGAGATGATGATGTAGCTAGAAATGTTGATTATACTTGAGATTATTATCCACAGTAAAATAATACAGTTAAAGCTGACCCCCCACTTCCTCCCCTAAAACAAAACAAAACAAAACAACAACAAAGTTTCTGCTTCACCGGCTTTTGTTGCTGCTGCTGTTATTGTTATTGCTGCTGTTTGTTTTAAACTTACAAGTCTGACCCAGAACTATAGACACCTTAAATAGTGGATCTCTGATCCCAAAGATGCCTACAAAGAAATCCAGGTGGAGTTTCCATCAGCTTTGATTAAAGTTCATCGAACCCAAGATGTGCTGAACAGAGTATTTCAGGCCCAGTGAAATTAACATTTTCAGGCAATTTTTTTTTTGTCAGAAAACATATAGCCAGCTCTAACATTGGCACTATTTTGTACTGAGAGAGGTAATCTAAAGTGTTAGTCTGAAGTCAGGCAGAAGGCAGGGTAGAGTAAATCAGAGATGCATGTTTTCATGAGCACCAGCTCACTTCATCAGATGCTATGAAAGAAAATGCCCAGAGCAGTCTGTCAAACAGAGAAAGTCATTTGAGTGGGGCAGTTCTGGAAGAAGTAAACAAGTAATAAACTTTATGGACAAAGGGGTCAAAAATTAATCCAAGTAATGGGATAAGAATTCATAGTTTCTGTTTAGACCATATGTAACTCAATCCAGTCTGTGGATGATTTGTTGTTCTCCAGTTTTCTGTCCGAAGTTACTGTTACATTTCCATTGTTTAAGAGCAGCTACTCTGAGGGCAATGAAGGCACATCCAGGGAGATTAAAGTGTTCTGCCACCAGCTTTTCTGGTGTCTTGATGTCAGATCAGTGTTCCCTCATATAGAGATTGCCCCATCTGTCCAGTGCAGAAGCCAGAGAGGCACTAGAAGCAGGTGGTGAGATGATGGCATATGACATTGGTAGAGGCAGGTGAATGAACCTCAGATGTTATAATCCATGTTATTTGGTCCAGCGATGATGTGGTCTGCATTGATGAGGAGGCACAGCTTGCTTCTGGGTCCACTAGAAGGCCTGGTGCCTCATTGAGCATCAGAGTTAGGCTGTTGCTTGAGAGGCAATGTTTAAAATCAAGGAGGCTGCCTATAAGCCAAGACAGACTTGCTCCCTAAGACTGCTTTGAGAGGTTGCCATTATACAGCAGGGATTGGAGGTCATTAATAATGTGTCTGAGGTGTTTAAACTGGGAGCTGTAGATGACAGTCAGAGGTATTCTGTTGTCCTTGTCATGGGCAACTGTTGCCTCCTGAGTCAGAGGGAGCACGTTCCCGCCCAGCGGACAGTCAGCAACTGGGAGGGGGGGGTACCCCATGGCTGATTCTGCCGACCTGCAAGTAGCAGTGGTAGCTGGCACTTCCGGGTGAGTGATTGGCCACGGGGGGACCGCTTCTCCTGGTGCACCCGCTCCCCAGCTGGTGCTCTCAGCAGGGGCACCAGTGTTCTCACCTGCCCCCCTGCCTGGGAACACTGGCTGACAAGGGGTGTATCAGTGCTCTCAGGGGGGGCATGTGCACCCCCATGCACCCCTGTGCACCCCCTACACATTGCCACTGGTCCTTGTCATGGGGTTGGTAGTGTAACAGCTCAAAATGGGGAATGAATGTGGTTTTACTAATTTGTGCAACTACAATTTTGGATTGTATTATATTGTAGGAATCCCTGCTCCCAGATCCTTAATGTGTGCATCCCCATTGATGGGATTAGAGCAGATATGGTTGTAACATAAGGCATTTTTACATGTGGTTTGAGGGTCAAGGGAGGGGCATTTAATTAGAGCAGCTCCAAGAGTCGGTGGGTTTCTGATACAACGTGGTGGCAATGTGGCCACTGGAAATCTCTTCAAAGCTCTTCAATTGGAAATGTGGTGAATGCACATTTTTGCTTGATTTACTAGTTTATAAAGCTGTATCATTATCCTGTCTTCCATTTTGTATTGAATCACATATATGCATATAATTCCAAGTTTTAACTAATAAATTAAACCAAAAGAAACAAATTAAAATGAAAAGCAAGGGAAAAATCTCTTTCAAACAAGATTTTAAAAAGATTAAAAAAGGGGGAGGGCAGGGAAATGTAATAAGGAGAGGAGTTTCTATGGTAGTCTCTCTCTCTCTCATTTAGTTAGTTTATAAAGGTGCATATCTACCCTACCTTCTGACTGATTTCAGATTAACATGGCTATCTAGCTCTCTTGATATATGTATACACAGGAAACTTTCTCCAGAACACAGAAAAGGCAAGAAGATTCTTATACAAGCAAAAAAACAAAACCTAAAAAAGAAGAAAAAAAGGTGTGAATTTAGCAAGGACTTTGCTAGATTAGTCAAATGTGTAAAAAAAAAAAACAAAAGTAAAGAAATATTCTATCAAATATATTTTATTTTTAAAACTTAGAAAAGCCATTTTGAAAGGATAGTAAATGAATGAGGAGACAGTATTTTTTTTTAAATCACTACAATGATTGATAACAAGATAGATATAGCTAGGAGGAAGAAAAAATACAGTTAAATTATAAGCAAATGATAAAAACGAATAATTCTGGAATCAAAAGATGCAATAAACCACACTACAGATTATATTAAAACTATGCATAGTTACACATCTTTGCTCATACAGACATCTGGCTCTCTATTTCTGGTTGGAGAAGATAATGGGGCGGGGGGTACTCTAGTATTGCATGAGTCCTTTCCAACTTGTCCAGTAAGGATCCAGATGTATGGAAAAGGAAGCAGCAGCAGCTGTCTTTTACAATTGGTTAGTATGTTTTATATGAAGTGGTCTGAAATCAGAAAATGCTAAAATATGCTATAACTGAAAATCTGAGAGATTGTTCTAGTTTTGGTAGGACTTTTAGTAAGACAAAAGGACAATAGTGCTCATGGTAACAGTGCTCACCCAGGATTTGAAAAACCCAGGTTCCACTCACTCTGTTCTATCTTCTTCAGGCAAGGGACTTCAACTTCTAATTCTCACTTTAAAGGTGAGTGTCACTGTCTTAACCACAGAGGTATGGTGTTCTTCTATCTGGACCACAGATTACTATTATATTTAACAGCTCCAGTATGAGAACCTGAGAGTTACCCAAATCAGAATATTAAATATTCTGCTGATTAAAGCAGTCACTTGGGACATAAGAAAAAGGCAGTTCAAAGCTTGAATCTGGATATCCTACCTCTTCAGGCAAGTGTCCTAACATTAGGCTGTTATCCATTCTGTGGTTGGTGTCCCTCTCCTCCCCTGCCACAAACCAGAATTTTTTGGCTTGAAAGTGCAAAGTTTCACAAGACAGGAAAATATTTTCCAAGACAGTTCTAGCCTCACCTGGATTCTGTCTCAAAAAATCCCAACCTAACAAACTATATAAGAATTGCCAAAGGTCCATCATCTAGCCTAGTAGCTGGTCACCAACAGCAGCAAGTAACAAATGCTATTGTCTATAAAAGAAAGGCAAATCCAGATATATTCAGAGACATTAGCTACAGTACGTATTTCCAGGCCTCTGTCTCCACAATGTAACCTTGGAAGTACTATAAAGGGTGCATCTACATGTGTGCTTTACTATGGAACTGACTAATTAGAATCACAGTCTACATGTGCAGCCATATTAGGACACAGTAACTGTCTGGGACAAGTACTATCCTACAGTAGGAATAGTTATGTGCACCAAAATGCACATTTAGATGGTGACCAGAGCTGGCTGGAGCATGAGGGTGCTACAGTGTGGGGGCTGCCTGCCAGCTAGCCTCACACTGTAGCACCCTTGGGCCCCAGCCAGCTCCTCAGCACATTGAGCAAGGACCACAACATGTAGAGCCAGGGTGCAGCAGCCCTGGCCGGCAGGTGGGCCGGGGAGTCAGCCTGCCAGCCTCAAGCTGCTCCACCCCAGTTCAATATGCTGAAAAGGGGCTGGCTGGGGCACAAGTATGCTACAATGTAGGGCTAGTCAGCAGGCAACCCCTGTATTGTAGCACCCACATGCCCCAGTGAGCCTTGGTCACTGTCTACATGTGTGTTTTGGTACTAAACTCCACTGGAGGAGAGTACTATCCTACAGTGGAGTTAATTTACTACAGAGCTAATTAGTCAACTTGCAGTAAAGTGCATTACAAGTTTGGAATTGCAGGTTGCAACTGAGGACTATGCACTAATTTATTTCACATTCCAGTAAAAAAAATTATGATAACCAAGTATTGGGGACATGCATCTTTTAATATGATGCAAGGTGTGGTCATACAAAATAAGCATGCTTCAAATAGATTAAAGAAGAATAGCAGCTCTGTTGCAGTTCAGGTTAAGAACCCCTTTCTCTCCAAAGATGGATTATTTTATTTACTACAAAGTCAATACTGTTATTCAGACGGCTGTAAAATTTAGTTATTTTAGAGCAGAACAGAGTAAGATTAGTGGTCCAAATATAAGGTGATTAGAGCAAGGGATTCCCAAGATATAGCAACCCCAGGCAAATAACATTTTTAATGATGGACAGATAAGATGAAAGGGGGCCAAGAGGTAGAGTTGGGACCATGACTAAAATATGACTGGATCAGGCCTGGCCAAGGAAGGGCAAGAAGCTCATGTGGAATGGGACTGCGTATTGAGGGAATGGAGCCTGGCTTGGTTTTACTTTTAACATGCTAATGGCTACAGCTTAGTGAATTTTTAAAGTGAGGAGTAAATACATAGGTAATAATCTGGGGCAACCAAAACTCTATTTGTGAAGTGGCTTAATATTTTCATCTATAAAAAATGTAAATAGAAAAGTTGATAATGGTCAACTACTTCCTGGCTATAACAGTCATGCAAATCATGGAAAACAGATTAAATTTTGCTTTTCTTACAAAAACACTAAACTGAGAAGTAAATTATTTGCACTAATTCTATGAAACAGTACCAAAATCTCAATGGCTTAATGGTTTAAGAGGATGAGCTAGGAAGCACAATAAGCAAAGGCATATACAGTATCAAGAGTGGGAGGGGTTGGGGCTGTAGAAGAGAAAGAGGGTTTTCTCTCGGATGCTTGAATATTATAAATTATTTAATTAAACTAGCAAGTTTGGGGGGGGTGTAGACTGAGCCTGTGATTTTCTCATCAACTCTGTCAACTATTATGCATCCAAATATTTCAGGCTTCAATATTTCAGGCTTAAGGTTTCTTACTCACCTCAACTTCTTCCAAAACAACCAACTCAAGAGAAAAAAAAAAAAATCACACTTCAGAAAGCCATAAAATGAAAGTTAATATGCCTGCAAAACCTTAGCTCTGTAATCTTTGCTTGATGCCCCAATGCATGTGCCAATATACTCACTTACTTATTCTGCCTTTGAGTCACACTGAACAGGAACTACATATACCTCCCTACTGTTCAAACACTTCACACCCATTTACCCAGCATTAAACCCATAGACTTCACTCATTTCTGATTTAACTGATGATAATCCCATGGCAAGACAGACTTATGATGGCACAACCTACACAACAGTGTCTAAGGCATGGAATACAGGCCATGCATACAATGTATCCTGAAAAAAGCAGCGACTCTGAAAAGAACTTGCATATCATAATGGACCAGCAACTGAACGTGAACGTCCAACATTGAAAAAAGGTTAAGGTGATTGCTGGGGGGTAGTGAGCAATGACAGTTTATCTCTAGTATGACACTGCTGAGACTTATTCTAGTATATTACCTGCAGCTCTGGTGTCCACATTTTTACAAATATATGGAAAACTGGGGAAAAATACAGAAGACCATAAAAATATTCAAGGGCTGAAAAATAATGCCTGAGATTAGAGAGCTCAATCAAATTAACCATTAATAACAAAGTACAACTGAAAAATGACTTAATACATGCCTATATAGGGAGAAAATACCAGATACTCAATGGTTTTTCACCCTAATGGAGAAAAGAAAAACAGCTATAAGAAACAGTAAAATTTATATTAGGCAGTTGTCCCCACATCCTATGGAACAAACTAAGAAGAGGAATGAATGATTCTTTCTTCAGGTCTTCAAAATCAAGCCTGGATGTATTTCTTGAATACATTCTGTAACTTGAATGCAAATCATTGAACTTAGCACGTTGGTAACAACGGAATTTAATTTTCTTACAGATGCTCAGAGCAAAAAATCAAAACTTATAGTAATTGCTGGCCGTAAAAACTTTAATAAAGTTTATATGGGACTAAACAGTATTTTAATAGCATAATTGGGGGTGGGGAAGGGAGAGGGAGTGAGCAGGGCACTTATTCTGGGCACTGACTTGAAAGGGGCACCAAAATACCTGTCCCATGAGTCTTTGGTACAGCAGGCACAGTCCAACCACAGTACCCAAGCAGCTCTGTACCCAGTAATATATGGGGGAAGGGTCAAGTGGAATGATGCCTTCTTGGAAGTTATGCCATGTGGTAGGGAGAGGGGGAGGAAGCAAAAAAGGTCCAGGGACTGTATGTTGCCTACGCCTGTGCTACACTTTTGCCATTCTGGAACTAGTATATGCTAACTTGAGCAATGCCACGTGGCATTGGCTCAGCACTGTACTTACATAACCTTTACAGCTAAACACGGTAAACCAGTGTTCAGTTAGTGCTTCTTGTTGCCATTTACTAAGAAAATATCCATAGTCTGCTTTCTTCCTCAACTCACTTCAAGCCAGTAAAGAACACCCTGCTGGGTCAAGAACATATTTACATTAGTGTCTGTATCAAGTACTGAAGTGTGAGGTTTATATTGTATATGTTCAGCCTTGTTTTAAGGTTTTAAAGTCTTCGTGGAAAACTCACAGCACTAAAAGATTAAAAGATCATTATTTTTACTGAAAGATATTGTGGCAGGGCACTGTTTGTGCCTGCCACTTTAAGGGCCAGAAGACAGCAGCCGGCAGGTGCCTGCTAAGGGCAGCCATTTTAGATTCACGGCTGCCCATAGAAACAGGGCATTTTGCTGCTGGAAGGCCAGGCAACAACATCACCTGGCTGCAGGGCTGCTGGTATCATCTGGAGGTAAGGGAGGAGCTATAGGGGATGGTCAGGAGGCACCTGGTCCTGGGCAGGACCTAAAACTGCACGCTGCCGGGAGTGGGTGGCCTGGTGGGGCTCTCAGTGGCACGGGAGCCCCCAGGAAATGTCAGGCCAGTTACCATCCCAGTGAAAGGCGAGTCAGGGTGCCTTAACCCCTAGTCCCCACAACCGGGTGGGTTACCCCTTTGTAGGGTCTGGAATGTGGACCCCAAAGAGAGCGTTAGGCCATAGACTCAAGAACCTGTCTGAACATCCCCTGACTGGTCAATGCTGGGGCCAGGACCGGAAGGGTAAAAGGGCCGGGGGCCCACCGCGAGGAATGCCCAAGAGCTGAGGGCCTGGGGTTCCAACTGGCCTAGAGGTGGGCCAGGGCTAGTAGCCAAAGGTCCCAGGGGGGACCACACCCGTGAGGGGGAAGCAGCTCAGGGAGCTATGCTGCCGAGAATGAAGGCAGCGTAGGCTGCCTGAATGGAGGGATTTAAGTGGTGTCCAACTAGTAGGATTCTGTGGTCCAGTGAGGGGCTGGTGATATGGATAACATCTGGATGCCATCTGCGAGGCTTAGGCTGCAGTGTAGGGGAGAAACAGAGCCGCAGATTGCATCCCCTGGCATTGGGGCAAGAAATGGGAAGCCTCCCACTTTATTAACATCAATTAATCAATTAACAACAAGGCATGGTGGGCGAGAAGGCAGGCGCTTAGCCCAGAAACAGGTGGGTGGGCCACAGTGAGATCGGCCCGGAGCAGGCCCCCTGTTACAGATATGTACACTAAAACCATAGTGATCAAAAATGTATATATGTTATTATTTGGGAGAACTCTTATTCAAGCCCTCTGCTGACAAACTCCTACTGTTTCTTTATGGGGAAAGAAGCCTCTGTTCTTATTTTGTAAGGCTCACTTCTCAAAAAATACTCCCCTCCATAGCTGCCAATTAGATTTACAAATCAATAGAGTTAAACCAAAAATGTTACATTTTAATTGGGCATCTTCCTGAATTCTAACAAGTTATTTTTAAAATGGCATTATAAAGGGGATATTTCACCTCGTTTTGAGTTCCCTCAGCAATGTTGCATTTTCAAAATCCTGTGTTGGATTTGAAATTGATTTTTTTTCCCTCTCCTGTGTCATTTTAAGGGGAAAAAAAGAAAAGGAACCCTTCCCACACTTGGAAAATTAACTACACTCCAAGTATTATCAGCTGAACAAAGTTATATAGCCAAAAAATTATTAAATATTCTTTTTCCTGCT
>NW_005841854.1:4970424-4981112 GCF_000455745.1 Alligator sinensis | reverse complement strand
CTGCTGACAAAATCATTTATCTTTCACTTAGACATGGAATAAACATTTAAGAAACAGCATGTAAAAACACAGTAGGCATGTCTACACATGCATTTATGCCTGCTTAAATTTACTGCAAAGTAAATTACTGTGCTGTAAGTGGGAATAGGCCACTGTCTACACATGTAGCTGATAAAGCATGTTAAATCTAAAGTTAGTCCCAAGTCAGTCCACACACGCAGTGTTACTGTGCAGTAAGGCATCTACACATGCATTATTATGCAGTGACTAATTGGGCATGAATTTGATATCTACACAATGCAGGTATCAAATTTATGTTCAAGTTGTCATAAGTAATCATATTTACTGCTCAGTATAGGCATGCACATGCAGATGCACACCCATACTGTATAGTAATTTTGGTTACTGTGAAGTAAATGTGCATGGGTAGACATGCCCAGTCTGTACTATAATATGTTTTTAAAGCCCATATTGTTCCTATATTTAGATTGCCAAATATTCTCCAAATATTGTTTAGAAAAAATAAATCTGCAAAGCTTTTTTTTTTTAAATAAAGTTATTCAAGTCCTAAAGAAAAGAGGCAGAAGGAATCCACTCAGGATGATACACACCTTGTTTTGAGCACTCTGAAAAAGAAGTCCTAGGTATTTACACACACCCATACACATACAACCTTCTTCTCACCACATCAAAAAAATAGGAAAAAATAGAAACTAATAATCAGGAAAAAAATGAAAACTAATAATAATTTTAAAAAACCCATACACGTAAGATGGAAAAAGTTGTGTATAAAATATTAGAAAAAATTAATTCAATACAATTTTAATGCCTAAATGTTACAGCTCACTGAAATAGATATAGATCACAGAGAATGACTAAGAGTTTCTTTGAGAGTGAAAAAACCCAAATTCTATTCAACATTCTCATTTATACTCTGAAAAGAGAAAGAAAGAAAAAGCAGTTGTAACAACTAAAGTATAAGTATTCATTTACTTATGTTATAGGTTTAGCCTTGGATAGGTCTAGCACAATCCACAGATCTACTTTTATAAGGTGGTATTATAAAAATTAGGTCACCTTGAAAAAGTTTCTGCATTTTTGCCTATTTTGCCTATAAGTGATAAAGTATCTTCAGAGTTATCCCTCTCAAGGGAACATTTTAAGTGACAGCAATCACTGTCACTTAAATTTTTAACTTTTTTTTGTTTAAAGTTGATATATAATGTGTGTAACACTTCTCATGAAAAGAAAAATACATGAGTTACATCTCATGTATTTAATGCATCCTATGAAAAATTCATCATTCTAGAAGTTGCAGGGCTGAGTTCTACAGTTCAAGGGATAATGTTGCACAAGTACACTGGTTTCTGACTTGTTATATGACTTCAAAGCCAAAATAATGCACAGTTCTATTAAGCTTACTTCTGGAGGCTACTCTCTCCAGCCATGTATCTACAGATCTTAGTATTCCATGATACATAGTTCAATCAATTGGTTAAACTTTTCATTAAGATTACTAATTTCTATTGCCAAGTATTCTGAAGTTGAAGTTTGTGCCTATTAGATATAAAGCAAGAAATAAAGTCTAATGAATTAAATTACAAATTTAATTTTGAAATAGAATTATATGTTCCATTTACAGTAATTCTACTTAACAGGTAGAAATAACAGCTCCTATGGAAGTTAATTTACAGGTCATCTGGACTAGCAAAAAGAATTCCAAAAGTAGAGTTCCAAATTTGGAAAAAATAAGGTGACTGTCATTATTTTAGTGCAAGTGTTCATTTGTGACTTCTCCTGCCCTAGTTTCTCAGTCACTTCCACAATAAAATGTTTTAAGACTGCCTATCAACACTCCTATCAAATCATTAAGTTAAGGTTTTATCCATATGAAGAGGCTGTCGCTCTCAGGCATCTAAGAGAAAATCTAAGCCAACAGGTATAAATAAGAGGCAACAGGGAGCCAATACAAAAAGAAGTTCTATTCTACTCTGAAAAATGACTAATAGTATCATGATGTGGTTCAATGTTTATTGAGTTTTTATGACTCCAAAACAATTTAAAGAGGAAAAGATAACTGGAATTTGCAAGTCTTCTTTTCATGGGCAATTCAAAATAGGAATATACATTCAGCTCACTCTCAGTATTTTTTGGCTGCGTACAGACATTTTGGGAGGTTAGATTGCATTAAAAATAACCACTCACTCTAACCTAAGTCAGGATGGAGGGGGCTAGTTGTGGTGGGTGGAGGGTTGGAATGCAAGAAGGCTCTGGGGAGGATTGGAGGGTCCATAGGAGGGATCAGGAGGCCAGTAGGATCTGGAGGGGGGTATCAGAGGGGCAGAGTCGATGTGGGGGCGGGGCTTGAAAGGGGGGGGCTTTCTCCACCACCTCCCATGACCAGGGGCTATTTTTAGACTCCCCCAACCTCCCACCCCCAGACAAACAACATCCCCTGGCCTACCTACACCTCCCCTCATTCCTCCCTCTCCTCCCCACCCCCCATCTTATTTCCTCAGCTCCCAGAATCAGCAAACATTGATAAAATGAGTTTGTGGGATGGGGGTTTTGTGGGCTGGGATAAAGGGAGACTGGCTGGCCTGCCTGGGGGTTGTCCATCTGGAGGTAAGGGAGAGAGGGGCTAAAAATAGTCTGGTACCAAGGGGGGAGTAGGAAAAGCACAGTCCCAGGGCTGGGGTCAGTGACTGGGCTTTTCTAGACCTGGGGCTGTTGTGCTGGGAACTGTACAGAAGTTCAATTAGATTGGTCTTGCTGGACCTGAGCTCAGTTGGTATACCTCTGAGGTACACTTAACTTAACTTAGATCAAGTTGGCCATTTTAGATTGATCTAACTTCTGTTCAATTCACATGTAAATCCATCTAACTGCTGTAAAGTCCATACCTGGGAGAACTAAGTTAGATCAGGTGGCCTTTTTAATGCAATCTAACTTCCCCCTAATTTCCCCAAATGTCTGTACACAGCTATTCTCCAACTATTTGGGTTGGTTTAATAAAAGATATCAAATTCACCCATGGAACTTGTCTGCCTATGTCCTTAGACCAACATGGCTACAACCTAAACCCCTGCAACATGGAAGATATCAAATGCAGCCGTCTGAAATGGAAACTGTACAACATGAAAAAGAAAGAAGCCAAACTCAACAGCAACATATATTTTCTAAGCCTTTGCAAGAAACACAAATTCGTTCCCCCAGGACTAAACATCTACAAACCTCTGACTACTACACACAACTCCAAATATGCTTCACAGCTATGCAGAAGAACTTCAGAGAAAATTAGAAATCATCTACTTCACCTACTCTACTCCAAAAGAGACCAACTCAGGAAGGAAATCACCGTATATTACAACAACTTAAAAGACAGAAATCCATGCATGTTCCCTGACAAGATACAGTGGATACAAAGAGACTACGAAAAACTTTCTACAGCATTCATCCTACATAAAAAGAAGAAATGGAACAAATTACTCCAAGAACAAGCTCCCCAACCACAAAACAACCATCAGAGGAACAACACCAACCCCTTACAACATTCCAACCTCAGACTCGATGAAACTGAAAGCAGCAACCAACCCACAAATATTATCAATCTCTCCACACACACGCTTAGCAAAACTGAAAAATCTGTCCTTTCTAAATGCCTAAATTTCTGTCCAGAAAAATACCCTAACAAAATACTTGCTCTAACAAATTGCTGTTTGTTTGTTTTTGTTTACTGGGGGGGGGGGGTTGACATCTTCTTCAATAAATTCGAGACCTTACTCTGATTGCTGTTTTTTTGTAATTCATTCATACAGGAAAAGTTCCAAAACTAACTCGATGTACTTTAGTATTGACTACTTTGTGTCTAATTAGACTCTGGGAAAACCTCTGACATTTTATTTTTGCTACATGGGATAATACTGGTTATTGTATTAAATGGAAAAAAATAAGCAAAAGCCCTTTTCTGTAGGGTTATCATAATGGTACTTCTTCTCGTACATTGATTTTTTCCAAGATAGGTCAAAGGAAGTGAATATTGTTTTTTGTGGTGTTGTTTTTGTTTGGTTTTTTTAAGATAAATAATTCCTAAGTTAAGACAATTTTTCTTTGTCAATAAATGTTTGTGCTGATCATTAATCTATAAATTATCTGTAGATCATATTGTCTCTATAGAAAAATATTACCTTGTGATGCATTTTGTTTATATCCAGATGGCCTATGTTGTCTTGCTACGCCTGTTGTAGAGTCTAACATGTTTCTGGTTGAATGACCTTAGTTCAGAAAAACTAATTGATATTCTTTAGAGAATGCGAGAGGAACAGTTCCCTCTTTGCTCTTTTTAGTGTTTTCACATGTACCTTCAAGTAGCCTGTCTATAAGCCATGCAGCTGACATCCTTTATCTTCAACTTGAATATCTTCAACTTTCTTACTATATTCACCCTGAAACTTGTTTATAAACAATTTAAATTTTGTTCCTTTATTTTAAAACAGTTTCAGATAACAATAAGGAAGAAACTTCTGAAATACATGACAGTACAGAAAATGAGCATTCTGTCTAGCAATTAGTGGCCTCTTGGTAACTGACCCTATATCTTTTTCCTGTATCTGGTACAATAGAAGTTAAGTCTGTTCCTTTGATTCCTTTACAAACTAGTTTGCATTTTGTGAAGTACAGTCAGTGAATACAGTAATATTCAAAGACATATCACTTTTGTTTTTCAGGTTTTCTTCAGTTTGTAAGCATAATTTTTAGTGCTATGGAATTGATACCATGGATCATCACAATAAAATTGATTGGTTCAGGAATACTTTATAAACTTCATTTTTAAAACTTCTCCTTTAAAAATATTTTTTAGTCCTCCTTCCAGTTTTTCTGACACTGTTCTTTATCTGGTAATTTAAGAGTAAATCCCAGTTGAATTATGTTGCCACATTATGTCTTCAAAAGGGCATAAAGTCAGTACACATGCTTCAGTAATATCTGGTTGTTTTACCCTTATGTTTCCAGTTGGCAATTTGAAATTATGGCTTCAACTGAACTTTAAATATGTGATAATAGCATGTGTTTCTAATAAGGGCCAGCACCATTTTGTTCAGATAGTGTGAATGGTTGTCACTCATATATGACAAATGCACCTTCATCTGCTTCTTTGATGGCCCCCTAAAAACCATACCCTCAAATCAGACCGATGAAATTAGCTGCTGTGTAAATTGTGTGTCTGAGTGGTTCATTATCTAATCACCGTCAGAACCACAGTGATAAAGTAGATTGAAACAGGGAAAAGGTCTGCCACATGATTTCAGGCCTTTTTTCTAAATCCTGTTTCCCTTGGAAACCCTAATAATGTGGTTCAGAACTTCAAGATTCTTTGTTTAGAACTTCATATCAGGTTTTTTTTAATACACAAAACTTGTGACCAGTGAGAGTGCTGGGATAAGATTTTCCTCTCCATTTTTTTCACTGTTATCATGTGCTTTAAAATATCTAAATATTTTAAATTGGGCCACCTGTTTACTGCTAATGGCTAAAATATTAATCTAATGGCTCCAGTTTTCAGAAAAGTGCGGACTAGAGGACCTGATAAATCTTTATATATATTTTTAACTCTTATGTTTCTAATACATTGTTGTGAATGTTACTTTTTTTTTTCAGTTTTGCCTTAATGCTTAAGTGCTCTTCTTTTCTAGGGGTTTAGATTCCATCCAGGAAGAGCACACACCGGCTGCTGAAACTTCCTTAGCCTGACGAAGGGTTTTTGAACCTGAAAGCTTGCTTAATAAATATTCTCCAACTATTTGGGTTGGTCTAATAAAAGATATCAAATTCACCCAAGGAACCTTGTCTGCCTATATCCTTAGACCAACACGGCTACAACCTAAACCCCTGTACACAGCTCTACACTCGAATGGAAGTAGCTGTTTAGAACAGTCAAATTTACATGTATGAAAACTGTAGCAGACAAAAAAAAGTTATAAGCCTCTGTCTTTAGTGTAGTATTTCAGCATCATGATATCTTTTGAGCCATGTGAGGTAGTGAATTTGAGACAAAAACTTCACAGTAGTGGTTATGATGTTGAGATCCTTAAATACATTTATAAATATCTAACCCTTGAATTGGTCAAAGGCGCACTGATCCATGATAAAGCAAAAGAAATGTAGGAGTCCAAAAGTCAAAGGAAAGCATATAGTATGGAACCTGGTTCTGTGACTCCACAAGGAGGGGACTTAGATGGGAGGGAGAAAACCCTGGATTCTACTCCCAGTGCTGCTTGTGTGTTTCGTATTATATATTATTAGATAACTTACTGAAGGCAAAATGAACACCTTTTTTTCTGTAAAACTATAAAGTAAAGCTGAAACATTATACTTATGACTAGATTATTTTTCTCTGTTTGCAGTTACAATGATCAATAACCAATATATGAAGTGTAAAAAAACTAAAAGTGATGAATCCTAAGGAGAAAACAAGGTGCAAATTACCAATGCTTACAAGTATTAATCAGTTAGGAATAAAGTGGGCTTATACAAGAAAGAACCATATTCCTTAAGCATCACCACCCTGAAATAAAAAGGGAGATATTAGAATTAGGGCTATGCAAAGCTTCAGGTACTAATTTGATTCACAGGAGATTTGGCCCAATTCGGCGGCTGAATCTACAACTCTGAATCAAATTAGGAGACCAATAAAAAGGTCCAAATCAATTTGAAGCTCTCTGAATTGATTCAGAGAGCTTCAGAGATCTGGGCAGTCCCCACACACCAATGCAGGGACATGGAAGCTGGACGCGGGCTCCATGCTGGTAAGTAGGGGGCAAGGACTGGAGGAGGGGGGAGGGGACCATGGGGGGACCCCCACCTGGCACCATCCCCTGCCTGGCTCTTAAAAAAAAAAAAAAAAAGAAAAAGCCCCATCAGGGCTTCTGGGGTCTCATGGGAGATCCCCCTCATGCAGCGTGGAGCAGTGGGGAGCACCACACCACGCCTGGCAGCAGCCACTTATTGCGGGGCTTTTTTTTTTTCTTTTTAAAGAGCCGGGATGTTGGGGCTGGATGGGGCAGCCATTGTGGGTGCTGGGAGAGAGGGCAGGGGATGGGCGCTCATGACAGAGCACCCCATGCAGCGTGGGACAGTAGGGGGCAGTGAAGATCGCCCCCCGCCTGGCAGCAGCCAGTGAATGTCAGGGTTTTTTTTTTTTTTTTTTTAAAGAGTTGGGAACTGGGGGAGGGTGGGGCAGCCATTGAGAGGGCTGGGAGAGCAGGCGGGGGATGGGGTCCATTTGATTCAGAGATTCAGCCAGTTTTGGCAGCAGCTGAAACTCTAAATCAGATTCAGCTGAATCGATTCAGGACAGTGATTTAAATCACCGAATCAAATCACTGTCCCCCAAATTGGCCGGATCCGAATCTGAAGTGTATACTAGCCACATCGCACTGACCTAATTAGAACCCCTATTTCTGTCAGAGTCTATTTCAATCAATGTAATTTTAATAGTGAAGAATTTGATGCAAGTTACAGCAGACACAAAAATCTGATTACTGAGGGAGCAAAGCCTAGAAAATAAATGTGATAGAAGGAATCAGGTTCTATTCTTGTGCAGCTCTGGACAAAATAATTAACCTCTCTGCTCTTCATTTCCTTCTTCTTTAAAATAACAATGTGAGTGTTATTTTAACCATTAATATTTGTACAGGACTAAGGTTCTCAAACCAAAGCAGTACAGATGATAATTTAAAAAAAACTTGCAGAGTCTAGTTGCAGGAGTACAGGGATTGCTTCCTAAAAATATTAATGTTTGACCTATTTTATTCTAGAGATTGTAAGCCATGTTTAACAATTTTTTATATAGTATTGTATCAATAAGTAAATTGCAATGACATTGTAACAATCTTATAATGGGACAAAAAAAATAGGCAGGGCTGTCTCTGGGGGAGAGGGGGTAGCAAATAGGGCAACCACCCCAGGGCCCGCACTTTTGGGGGCCCACAGAGCCGGGGAGAGTGGCGTGGTAACTCCGTGATGCCGCCAGCTTCACATCTGGCTGCTAGGCACCCCGCCTCCAATTCTGCCGCCAAAAGTGGCACCTACAGCTGCTCGGCACCCCCCATCCCTGCTGAGTCCACTGCTGGTTTCCTTGCATCCAGGGGCCAGGCCCCACTCAGGCTGATTTGCCCTGGGCCCTGCATCCTGCTCAGGTTGCCTGTGACAATAGGTATTCAACTGAAATTAATGTCATAAAACCATTCAGTAGATTAACATGACAATATTTTCTTTCTGAAAATACTGCTGTAGCAAAAAAGGAGGCAAGAATTATAAATGCTAGTAGGCTTTTGAGTTTCTTGAGGAAACTGCAGTTTAACTTTTATTACACAGATACAATTCAGCAAAAATAAATAAATAAATAAATAAATAAATAAATAAAAAGGTAGAAGCCAGCAAAGAATCCTCACATTAATATTTTTTACATGTCCCTGGGTCTAATACAGTGAGAAGCCTTGCTCCTTTATTTCTATTTTTTTTTTAAGTGTTAAAAGCTGGACTCCTAACATTTTTTAAAAAATGTCTTAGAATAGGTTGAGATAAATTTGAGGTGATAGGACTTCCAAGAGTCACGTCTTGAACAAGCTTGTACACAAAAATGTCTGACATACTTCAGCTACAACTTATAATAGCCCTGCTGAAGAAGAAAATGGCAATTATCCTAAATAATGCCTTACTGTAGCAGTTAAATTCTAGAAGAGACAACCAAAATTATTTTATGTGCAACTTAAAACAGATGTCAATCCAAGTTTTAAAAGGGAAGAAAAAAAATAAATGCATTAATCTGCTTTGTTACTTTACATTTCACTTTCAAAACGACACTACAGGTCATTAGATATATAATTAAATAACCTGAACTACAAAATTCAGTTTATGCATAAATATTTTCTGACTTAGTTTACATATTCAAAAATCTCTTAATACCACTTTCAAAGATGTATCAAGAAGTTAGAATGGGAAAAAATCTTCTTAAAACATTTTGTGAATTTTTAAAGCAATTAATTAATTTATGGATTGATCGCACAACACTTAAATAGGAGTAAGTGCATAATAAACCATTTTAATTAGAAAAAATCAGTGTGTAAAGTGAGAGTATGGCAAATAATTACACTCAAAGCAATATGGGGAAAAGTAGAATAAGGAAAAATACAGTATTAGCTTAAAAACATTTTTAAAATTTGAAAAGACATGGACTTGGTAGAGATGATCAGCACGTTGGACAGTGGTTTAGGTTCAAAAGAAAACACAGAAGTGCCGTTCAAGGGCAATACGCACTGATCAGCATCATTTTTCCACCCCACAAAAATCATGTATTTTTAAGACAGAAAAAAATTAGTACACTTTTTTTTTTTTATTTCCAACAACTGAAATAAGTGATTGATACTCTTTTGTTGACTGGAAACTTGTGAAGTACTCCATGAAAGTACGCATCAAAATGCATTTATTTTTCTGAAACTGAGTATAATTGAATAGTCACTTTAAAAAATCTATTATGTATGGGTTGCTCACTGATGAGACAATTCAACTGGGAGAGGAAAAAAAATAACATACAGAATTAGAATGACAACTTTCAATTGTTTAAAAACATTTTGCTAAATGTTCAAAAAAAACTCCTACAAATCAAAAAAGGAGGCTAAAGTTGATAAAGACCTTAAATGAGACCATAATATATAGTTACAGACATAATATATGTAAATGTATATATCAGTATTTTATCAAATAAATGGGAAAATAGACATTAATAATCATTTACAAAATGAGAAGGAGGAAGTAAAGAATACTGATAAGGGAAGTTAAAAGACACACACACAAAAAAATCTATGGCCAGTACAGCTGAAACCAATCACAGAAATACAGGACATCCATTTAGATGACACCTCAGGAGGTCATCTAAATGAATTCCCTAATAAATATTTCCCCTATCCCATCCCAAACAAATGTTCATCTAAGCTGCAAGTCAGAATTCCCAACGACAGAAATTTCACAACCTCTTTAGGAAGGGGTGGGTAATGATTTTGGCTGGAGGGCTGCTTACTGAGATGGCAAGCTGTCAAGGGCCACATGGGTAGCCCCGCCCTTTGACTAGTGCCCTGCCTCCTGGTTGCCATCCTGTGACCAGAATCCTGCCAACTCTTTCCACCAGAAGTCCCTCCCCTTGTCCCCAGTTATACTCCATTCAGCAAGGGGGTTTGCCATTTTGGAACCAGAAAAATACCAAATTATATTATAAAAATTGAACATCTACAACATTCATTAATTTGATTTCAAAAAATATTTTGTCTCTACTTACATGCGCTTCTGTAGTGTACATAGAGGTGATTGCACAATAACTTAAAAAGAAGTCTTACTCTTGTATATTGTGGGGGGCTGGGAGCATGGGGGGTGGGTATAGGTTTGTTGGGGGCTGTATGTGGGGCATGGGGGAGGTTGGGGGTATGTCTGTGGGGAGTAGGTAGATGCGGGGTGAGGGAGCATGTGGGTGGGTATAGCTTTTGTGGGGGATGTGTGTGGGGATAGAGTAGGTGGGGGCTTTGAAGGCATGTGGATGTGGGGATCTGCATGTATGACAGTGCAAGAGGGTGTGTGGGTGCATGTGTATGGTGGGGTGTGCATGCATGTGGGACTTGCCCTATGAACATACACAC
>NW_005841854.1:4951147-4970414 GCF_000455745.1 Alligator sinensis | reverse complement strand
ATACCCCCCCACACACACCCCTCTCACTCCTGGCCCTGAGGTACCGGTGCAGGCCCTGTGCTCCCACGGTCTGGCAATGCAGTTGGGAGCCATGTGGTGCTGGAGCACTGTGACTGCAGGCAGTAAAGTGGGGAAATGGCAGTGAGCAGGTGTGCGGGAGTGCAGTGACAGCTGGGCAGGAGCATGGGGACCGCACCAGTGTTCCGGGGCCATCACTGGAAAGACCCAAAGGGGGGCATCAGGAATGGGGAGTGTGGGCTGGCAGGAGCTCTATGGAGCTGGACTAGCTCCTGTCTCTCCCTGCTGACACAGCCTAGCTCAGCTTCATAGAGCCTTAACTGCAGGACTCAACAGGAGCTGGCCCAGCCCAGCCCCAAGGACTCGGGTAATTGCCTGTGGTCCTCCCCTGCCTCCCTTCCCCCACCCCCCACCCCCTAGCCCTTATCTGAATTTCCCTCTCGGGGAAAGGGAGGCCTGAACAGTCAAATGAAGGTCTTTCTGGGCACATCTACATGAGATGTGTTTATGAGCCCTTAATTTATTGCACATTACAGACATGTGTCTGCCCATGTACACCCTTAATGAGCATTAAAAATGGTAAAATAAGTCTAATCATGCCTACATTTTATACGTGCTTTTGCAAGTATCAAATTTAGGTGTGATTAGTTAAAGTGCATTAATTAACACATGTGTAGACAGGACCAGGAACTAACTTTAGTCTGGGTCTGTCGAGCCACTAGAGGCACATGTCAGGGCTGCAGGGACTTGACACTAATTTTAGTGCCAACTCCACCTGCTAAAAATTGATTAATGTACATTAAATTTAGTAGTGCTTAAATGCACATGTAGACATGCCCTCCAATATCCAAAATACATTTTCTTTTCCTTGTTGGAATTCAAGCCAATTACTTCTTGTCCCTGTGGAAACAAACAACAGTTGGTAACCATCCTCTTCACAACACTTTTGTTGCTACCCTGCACTGCCTTCTGCCTGACTTCAGACTAACATGGCTTATGTACTTGAAAACTACTATCAAATTCCATTTCAGTCTTCAGTTCTCCAAAACTATGTAATCTTAATTCATTCAACAAAAAACCTAAACACCTCTCATTTAAAAATATAGTAAAAAAAACTACCCATCCATTAATTCAGAGACAATGTAGAAACATGAATAATAATGCATATTTCTATTCCCTATTTGGGAAAAGGTCAGACAATATATATTCCTACCAAAATATATACCGTTATATATATTACTCAAATATAAAACAAGGTTCCTCCCCCCCACCCATCAGCATTAGGGGAAAGGCTCCTCATCTTACATTCACATACAGTGAAACTTCATTGAATATGTTGCCTACTAGTAAACTGCTGCCAAAGGGTGCTTGTACATGTGACTAAATTGGCCTTTAAAAGAGCACTACTTCAATGTTTACACCTGCAGTGGCCTAATTTATTTTAATTTAGTGAGGATGTACATGTTTGGCTGTGTATTTTGCTTTAAATGACTTTGTTACGTAGCAAAGTAAAACACATCTGATATATTTTAGTTTGTTACATAAAAAATTACAGCACTACATTCCAAGAAGGTGGTGGGGATGGTGCATGTGGTGCTGGAAATCCAGGTGTACTCATGGAAGTTCAGGCTTGGCAGGCTTCCAGAGCCCCATGCACCATCTGTGCTACCTTCTCTGGCCACCAACACATCCAGCTGCCCTCCTGCCACCTTCCTTCCAGGGGCAAACAAAGCTGTTTCCAAGTGGTCCCAGGTGGCAGGAAGGTGGTAGAGATGATGCACGGAGTGCTGGAAGCCCACCAAGCCTCACATTCCCCAAGCATGCCCAGGCTTCCAGCACCCTGTGCACTGTTGGATCGGGCAAGGTACAGGACAGGTGCTGTGAACTAGGGCAGTACCCATCCACTAGCACCCTGTCCAGGCAGCCCCAGGGGGCACTACCATCACAGAGGGAAGTACTGCCCCCCCCCCCGCCCTGCAGCTCAGGGGCTTTGCAACCCAATGGCAGCTCATGTGGGTAGGCTTCACCAAGACAAAAAAATAAGTGGTGAGGGGCCCACTTTTGTTTTTCTGGTGGAGCCTGCCCACTTCTCACAGCCAAGGGATGAGCTGCTGGTGGGACCCGAGATGCAGGGGGCCTGGACTTTCCCTCTGCGGTAGCGTTGCCCCCTTAGGTGGCACCCGCCCACTAGCAGCCTGCCTGGGCAGCCCTGGGGGAGCACTGCCACCATTGAGGAAAGCATTGGGGCCCCCTTTCAGATCAGGGGCCGATCAGCCCACCAGCAGCTTGCCTCCATAAGTGGGACACATGGGCAGGCTCCAGGAAGGGGCGGGGGCGGGCGGGGAAGGATTAAGTCCCTCACCATTTTTTTTTTCTTGGCAACCAAGGAGGTGGGTAAGCTAACCATGAGCTGTCACTGTTCCATCACAGTGACGGAAGTCCCTAAATTGAAACAATGGGTTTTTAATCTACACAATTAAAAACTCACCATTTCAATTTAGGGAAAACTAAACCCCTGTCATGTGTACAAGTGGCCAAAAGCAGCATGTGCTCAGCAGTGGAAACCAACTCTGAGGTTGATTACAAGTAGCCAACACTGAGCATGACTATAAAACACATGCCCCATATTTGGCTACTATACTGATGGGAGCCTACTTTTGGGTTTTTTACAGATTTTTTTTGTGCTCCAAGCCAAATCAAGTCCAAATCCATGAGTCAGTCCAGAACCATAAGTGGCCCTATAACTAGCAAAGATCCTCCATCCCAACCAGGGGTTTCAGATATTTCCAAAGTCTTTTGGCAGGCATCCTACGTGTAGGCCCAAGCTTGGGGTTCAGATGCCCTCAAGTTTGACTGCCCTCAGCCATATGGCCACAGAAGCAAACTATATGGCACAGAAGCAAGCTAGGAAGGAGCCTTACATTTCCATAAAGTGGGTTTTAAGCCCCAACACCTTGGCAGGTACTAAACCATGCCAGAAAAACAGTTATCCCTGGGAATACTTAAGGAAAACTGCCTTTCTGGACCCAGATGCATGGTGTTTCTCCTCCCATGTAAGCAAGCTAATACAAACTCTACATCATACTAGTTTAAAGCTAAAGGACTCATGATGGGAACCTACCACAAGGATACTTACCACCAGTGCAGTACATCTGAAAAAAATATATGGTAGTACCCATTGTGATCAGTCCCCCTTAGCAGGTGGTCTTTTTCCAGTTATGGGGAGCCACTATAGTAAATACCTTTCAATTTCTGCTTCACTCCCACAACTGAGCTGTGTCTTTCTTTCCCATTGCCAATGATTCCTGTTTCTTCACCGGCCTTACATTTCTGGCAAACATCACCAACTGGGGCCACAAACAGTTCACCCAGAATCCCTGTGTCATTCCCCTTCTAAGCCTGCCACATATGATTAGCATGGCCCTGAACTCCATGAGGTGAAGCCAGAACAGGTTACCCTGTGCCTCATCTACATGTATACATATACTTTTTTGGAGGATACCAAGACTCATGACAAGAACACCTGCTTCCAGTCACAAATGGGAAGGTAATTAGCACACGGATCCTTGTAGAGGAGGGGGCTATCTGGAGTACATACCCTTACTGAGCAGTGCTGAACTAGGGGGTCAACATGGCTTGAAACACTGTTGACTCTGCTGGATGCTCAATAATAATGGTTAATAAAATTAGAGAAAGATTCAGAGGTTTTGAACAAAGCTAAAGTTGTGACACTATCTAAAAAGGGGTAAATGGAATGAACCAGCCTGACAGGATCATTAAACTGTGATTATTTTTGCCCAGGTGATGAAAACAATGAAACAACTGGATACGTTTAATTAATGCCAATCAACATGGGTTTAGTGGAAAATAGATCCTATCTAACTTGCTTTTTTAAAATAAGAATACAAATGCAGCTGATTACATATTTTACGCTGAAAACTTCACCCTTTGTTTCTTTAAGGTAGCTGACTAGGTACTTCACAGCATTTTTAATAACAAACTAAGATGCTCAGGGGAGAGGGAGGACCAACTTCCTAAATACTGATCAACTTTAAAAAATGGTTAAATGACAGGTATATTTACAAATAGGGACCTGTTTCTAGCAGGAAACTCAGCTGTTAATTTTTAACTCTTTACAATAATGATTTTATCAATTACTTTGTTTTAAAAAATCATAACTGATACAGAAGGGACAAACACTAAGAAAAACATAAATAATGATGAGAACATTTTACTAATACAAAGTGAGATGGATTTTAAGGTAGGCACAGGAAAAAAATTTCAAAAGTAAAGCCATGACTCTAAGAACATTAAGGCCACAAACAGATGTTGGGGGAAAAAAAACCAAAACAACTTTACTGGAAAAGGAAGCATATCAGTTTGACCTGGCTCCCCAGCATCTGTATAGATTGAGAGCTTTAGTGGGGCTTTTTGGCACTTTTATTTAAAGCTGATTCAATCAGCTATTAAATAAAAGCACCAAAAAGCCCCACTGAAGTGTGCAATTTATACAGACGTTGGGCAAGCCAGGTCCAACTAATGCAATGCCTCTTCTGGGCATGTGCTGTGCTCAGCAGAGGCATACTGAGCTGAATGTAAAGCGCTGTTTTGGCAGGGGGGAAGGGTTCACATCTATAAGCAGCCTGATAACAGCCATACTTACAAGATTGGGTGGGCATGGGGCGGGGAGAGCTCTGTCCTGGGAGAAAAGGACTGGGAGTCCTGTCCTGGGAGAAAAGAACTTGGGAGTCCTGAAGGCTAGTCAGCTAAACATGAACTCCCACTATAATGCTATGGCCAAAAGAGCTAGCATGGCACTGTTGTGATGTCTACTGAAATACTGTGAACGTATCAAGAAGGATATTGAAAACTGATTCAGAGAAAAGTCATGAACATGATCTAAAGAATTAGAAAGATGTCATTTGAGAGATTCATGAGCTCAGTCTGCCTAGTGTATCAAACTGAATATTAAATAAAGGATTTTATTACATACTCTAACAACTATATTGGAAAAATAAATTTGATAAGAAGGCTCTTCAGTCCAACAGTCAAAAAGAGCCAGTTGCCATAAGCTAGAGCTAGATGAATAAGATGAAAATCTCTTTAACAGGGAATGTTATTAACCATTGGGGTGTGATGGTTTCTCCATCACAATTTTTTTAAAGCCAGATTAGATTTTTTAAAATATGCTTTAGTTCAAGTGTAGCTTTTTATGATCAATAATTGACCGGGGAAATCATGTCACTTGTCTTAAGAACTAAATCAGAATAGTTCATCATAATGGAATCTCTGAAATTGGGGAAAGTAAGGGTACCTTACTGACTGGGTGAAGTAGCCTAGTGACAGAGGATACAAAAAAGGCTGAAGTACTCAATGTCTTTACCTCAGTCTTCACAGGCAAAGTCAGCTCCCAGACTATTGCACCTGACAGCACAGTTTGGGAAGGAGGTGAGTAGCCAACAGTGGCAAAAGAACAGGTTAGGGACTATTTAGAAAAGATGGATGTGTACAAGTCCACAGGGCTGGACACAATGCAACTGAGGGTGCTGAGGGAACTGGCTGATGTGATTGCAGAGCCTCTGGCCATTAACTTTGAAAATGCTTGGCAGTTGGTGGATGTCCTGGATGATTGGATAAAAGACATCTTTAAGTAAGGGAAGAAGGAGGATCTGGGGAACTACAGACAGGTAAACCTCACCTCAGTCTCTGGAAAAAATCATGGAACAAGTCCACAAGGAATTCATTTTTAAGCACTTGGAGAAGAAGGTGATGATTAGGAACAGTCAGCATGGATTCACCAAGGCAGGCTGCCTGATCAACCTGATTGCCTTCTATGATGAGAAGACTGGCTCTGTGGATGCTGGGAGAACAGTGAATGTGATATACCTTGAGTTTAGCAAGGCTTTTGATATGGTCTCCCACAGTATTCTGGCAAGCAAGTTAAGGGAGTATGAGTTGGATGAATGGACTGTAAAGTGAACAGAAAACTAGCTGGATCATCATGCTCAAAGGATAATAATTAATGGCTCAATGTCTAGTTGAGAGCTGGTATCTAATGGGAGTGACCCATGGGTCAGTTCTGAAGCTGGTTTTGTTCAATATCTTCATCAGTGACCTGGAAGATTGGATGGAGTGCACCTTCAGCAAGTTTGTGGATGACACCAAGCTGAGGGAGTAGTAGATACACTGGAGGGTAGGGCTAGGATTCAGAGATACCTAAACAAATTGGAGAATTGGATCAAAAGAAATATCATGAAGTTCAGTTACGGCAAGTACAAAGTCCTGCACTTAGGATAGAACAATCCCGTGCACTAGTACAGGCTGAGGACTGACTCACTAAGCAGCTGCTCTGAAGAAAAAGACCTGGGGGTTACAGGGGACAAGCAGCTGAATATGAGACAACAGTGTGCCCTTGTGAAGAAGGCTAACAGCATACTGGACTGCATTAGTAGAAGTGTTAGCAGACTGAGGGAAGTGATTATCCCTCTCTGTTCAGCACTGGTGAGGCCACATCTGGAGTACTGTGGCTGGTTTTGAGCCTCCAGAAAGGATATGAACAAATCGGAGATAGTCCAATGGAGGGCTACAAAAATGGTTAGAAGGATAGGGAACATGACTTATGAGGAGAGGCTGTGGGAACTGGGCTTATTTAGTCTAAAAAAGAGAACACTGGGCACATCTACATGTGACACTACATTGCCATAGTGACACACTATGGTAATGTAGCATCCACAGATGTCTACACAAGAGCAGCAGCTCCTTTGCCACAGTAGCACATTCCCCTATTTATAGTGCACTACTATGGTGAAGTAGGTGCTGAAAATAACCATGTGCCATGCACGTGGTACTATACAGGCAGTTACTTTACCATGCTTTAGTACTTCCAAAAGGAAGTACTAAAGCATGGCTCAGTAATAATGTCACTGTAGGGCAATGTGTAGATGCATCCACCGAGAAGGGATTTAATAACAACCTTCAACTACCTGTAGGATGGTTCCAAAAAGGATGGAGCTATACAGTTCTCAGTGGCAGCAGATGACAGAACAAGAAACAATGGTCTCCAGTTGTAGCAAGGGAAGTTTAGGTTAGATATTAGGAGAATCTCACTAACAGGGTAGGAAAGCATTGGAAGAGGTTACCCAAGAGGTGGTGGAATCTCCATCCTTGGAGGTTTTTAAAACCTGGCTACACAAAGCCCTGGCTGGAATGATCTTGTTGGAGATGATCCTGCACTTTTTTCTATGTATTTAGATGGGGTTTTTTTAATTGTATTATGAAGAATTCATGTATTTTTGGTTAAACAAATTCCAAGAAGTGAGAGAGAATGATTCAGTAGGTGAAGTGCTAATCACACACTCAAGAGTCCCTAAATTTGATTATCTGGTCTATAACTGATAGTTAGTCAACCTGAAAAGGAACATAGCAACCTAGTGAGATTTTCAAAGTGGAAGGCAGGTAATTAAGTGTTTACTTGGGCTTTTAAAAGCACCTATTTCACCTTCAAGCACATAAATACCTTTAAAATTTGGTTTTACTCTGTCTTGATCTTTAACATAAAGGAAATAGTGGGTATGTCTATGCGTTCATTAATGTGCCGTAGTTACTGAGCATTAAGTTTAGTACTTTGTGAACCAAGTACTAAAATCAATGTACAGTAACTCATGCTACTACATGGTAGCACCAGTGCATCAGTTTTTAGTGACACTTACTGTGCAGTAGCCTAATACTACTGCACAGTAACACATTAGCATGTTTTTTCCTGACATGCTACTGTGCAGTGTTATTAGTCTACTGTGCAGTTAGCATCTTGTGTAGACCTGCTGAGTACTTTCTCAACATACAAAAGAGCTTTGACAATGAAAACTGGAAAGAGATTATAGAATATAGCAAATAAGATACATAATATCTTTTAAAATCAATATTTAAATGCTTTCACTAAAATGACAAAGAAAAAGACAAAGAAAAAGACAAAGAAAAAGACAAACCAAGCCCTCAAGACAATACTTACTGTTTTGACACACACATCTCCCCACAAACCTAACAAACATAATTTCATCTTCTAAAAGCGAATCCCATTGCTATTTAATGTTGGTCAATTTACTGTAACAAAACTAATAAAGTTCTAAATTACAAAAAATATTAAATTATTACTGCATTCTTCCTAATAGCCTGCAACCAGCCTTTTCAAATAGACAACACTGAATATATTAAGAATAATTTTAACTGAATATTTGAAATATAGATATGACTACTGGATTAATTACATAAATTCAAGCCAATGAGGGGAAATTAATATTTTATATTGCAACTGATTTATGTTTTATGAAATGCTAATAAGTTGAAATATTTTAACAGCAACTAAAAAAGAATGAGTAAGAGAGGATATCAACGGATCTTATCTTGCATCAAGCATTATTTGCATTTCATGTATTTAGTCACATCCAGCCTTTGAAAAATGCAAGAGATTATGATATTATAAATCTTAACAGGAGTCAATTGGTAGTAATAGAGGCAAACAGGAAAAAAGGTGTTTGAATAGAAAGTTTAACACATCAGAGGGTGTGTCTGCACAAGATGCTTTACTCAAGATTAGAGCTAATTACTGTACAATAAGCATCACCATCTACATGTGCAGATGCTTACTGCACAGTAATCTGGTCTAATAATAAGTAAATTTGCTACCTGTAAATTTACTCTCAATTACTGTACAGCACATGTAGATGGCTGACCAGGAGAAAATGTGCTCCTGATTAGCTGGGCAGCAATGGCTGGGAGATTGTTCCCTAGCCCCAGGAGCTCACTCCTGTTGAGGCAGGCTCCGTCACTGGAGCCCAGGTAGGGAAAATATCCCCCTGCCCCGGCAGCAGGGATCTCCCAGCCCCCACTACCCACCCAATCAGAATTGGGGAGTATGAGCTAGGGAGATTCTTATCTCCCATTGCCAGCTCCATGGTCATGGGGCCAGTGCTGGAAGATTCTTATTCTTAAGAATCTTCCAAACTGGGTCCTGCAACCGCAGGAGCCCAGTGCAGGGGCACAGGGAGTGGGAGCAGTCTGCAGCAAATCTGCTCCTCCCTCCCTGCACATACAGACACATGCCCTAGAGTAAGCTGATCCCACATTATTTGCATGTGTAGATGTGCCCAGGGTCATGAAAATAATTTGAAAGAATACCTAAAATTAATACCTTTTAGGATGACATGATTACCACTTATAAACTTGGCTAATGACTGGAGCCAAGCATCCCACTTGACTTGCCAACCAGGGCCTTATGGACTCAAGTCCCTACTTCTAGGCCTCACAGCAGCCCCAGGATCACAGCCTTATGGGATGGAATACATTTTGTTATGAATATATTCAAAAATAAACAAACCAAAAGTGCCGTGATAAATAGCCATACAGTTTGGTATGTCAGTAAGAAAGTCTCTCTCAAAACACTATTCATAAGGGAGTATTTCTTCCAATAAGCCTAGATGCTTTTAACATGCTTCAAGAGCTCATCTCAAAGCTTTGAGGTACAGTTGCTGTCCCTTCAGTTAATATCTTAATTAACTATCTTCTAACAAGTTGGTAGGAAATAGGCTTCTCATCTTTTCTATCTGAAAGAACACATTTATGGGGGGCACACCAGTACAAAAAATGCAGTTTAAAATTTTGTTGAATGGATTAAAAGCAAAGTACTTTGGGGTAAGCTAAAAAACAAAAAACAAAAAAACTATACTGAATCAAGTTAAATGGATCTGAAATTAAATTTCACTTTCCCCAAGACAAAGAGAAAAAAGGAAAAATTAGAAAATTTACAGTTTTCTAACTGTATTAAAGTTGCCTGGAAACAATTTGAGGCATCAAAACTGGTATTAAAGATTCTTTCCAGACATCTCAGATGCTTCCTTCACTCTGTGAAGGAGTATGTATATAGGAATATATAGGAAGTATTTGTAGGATAGTAGATTGATTCTGAAAATGAGTATCTGTTATCGTAAAATTAATTTTTGCTTGATATGGATGGCTGGGTTTCTGCAAGGCTTAGAAGTTTCAATACTCAAGCTTCAGCAATGTAAATTATTAAAAGTAAATCAAAAAATGAAGTCAACAAATTTCAGAATGCAAGTGGCTACTGTTTAAAAGATAACATTTACCAATAGCAATTACATTGTTGTCTGAGATACTCCCATATTTCTTTATATTTTGAAAGTAAAAAATCCTACTATCTCTGAGATTGTTATATGGTAAATGCAAATTAATGTTTTGTCTTATCTTTTTCAGGATAAGTGTTTCCCAGCACAGTTCAGTTCTTGTGCATTTCACCAATAGCATGGAAAAAAAACAAGTAACTGATATGCACAGCAGAATCACAATAACTACAATTACTAAACAAATAGCATGCAAAACTTAGTTTTATTTTTTTCTTTCTCTCTCTCACTGTTGCCCTGTGTGGTTTCAAGAACAGAACTCTGTAAATACTCTAATGTTGTTTACTATCTCTTTAAAAGGGAAAACTATCAACTTCCTATATAGCAATTGGATTAGGCTCAAAGATACACGTGTGTGTGTGTGTGTGTGTGTGTATCAATGAGCCTAATCCAATTGCTATATAAGAAGTTGATAGTTTTCCCTTTTAAAAAGATAGTAAACAACATTAGAGTATTATACATACCTACACACATACATACCTACATACACACACACATATATGAGGCTCTCTACAATGAAAGAAATAACAGAATGTGGCCGTTATTAGCCTAATCCAACTTCTATTGAAAAATAAACTATTATCTTCCTATTATTTTCAACTGTGAATGGACTGGGCAACATGTTAACAGATTATGAACTTCCAAAGTACATATCCTGTATTTTCAAAGGCATATCATACAGAATGATTTCAGAATTTTAGCAAAAAAAGATGCTTCAGAAGTGTATTTCTTATATTTCTATTTCTACTTTATCCTTTTTTCTTGCCTCCACAAAATTAAGCCATTTAATTCAATTATATTTGATTTAATAAAGATACTGTTTCTATCCAAGTTTTAATGTTTCTGAATGTTAAGTGCATAAAAGTGAATCCTTAAAAAGATGATTACAGAAGTTGGTCAGAAATTTTACCTAAAAAATGGCTTTTGCCATTGGAAAATGCTGATTCACTGAAGACTTCTGCAATAAAACATTACTTCAATTAATTTTTCACCAAAAAAGTTCTCAGGTTTAAAATAGAATTTCTGTACAAAACCAGAGATGGTGAGATAGTAGAACAGTTTGGTGACTGGGGTGCACACTTCAGATATGGACAGCCCATCTTCAAGATCCTGAATTAGACTGAGAAGAAATTTAACCTGGGTTTTCTCATCTCTGATAAGTGCCCCCAACCACTGGGTACAGAGGCTATTTCATTTTTAAGGAAAATCTGTAAAGTTCTTATTTTGATATTTGAAAACTTCTTATATAGTAAAAAAGCCATGAGTTTTGTAAATAGTTAAACCATTTGCCTGAGCACTATACTCCAGGAGGAAAGTTTGCTTTCAAATATACATTTTTATAAATAAATTAAAACAAGAGTATATCTAACTGGCCCAATATAATTAAACTAAGTGGATTTTGTTTTGCCACAAATAAAATAAAAGTTTTGTCTCCATCAGAATATTTTTGGATAATTTAATATCTAGCTTCCAGTTCAATACCATAAATTAACTTTAACCTAGCAGAAAATAAGATTATTGTTAAATAAAATATTATTTTATGTTGTTTCAAATGGTATGTGCAGAAATAAGATGTTCACTCCCTTCCTTGCATTCCTTCAGGTTCAGACACTTCTGTATACTCCTGAATACTCTTGGAGACTTCAGTTTGCAATCGTGATTCATGCTGAATCTGCCAATCCTTAATACTGTCTAAAGGAACAGGGATATCCCCATCTCTATTTACATAAGGAAAGTAAGAAGCATGTTTTCTGCTGCTGCTACTTTGATTCTCTGATATATCTAGCAGGCTTCAGGGCTTGATCCACCACACTCACTTTCTTTTTGCTATACGTCTTCTCGTATATTTGAATTTATTATTATTTAATGATGCCCCACAAAGCATTACAAGCTAATGTGATAATTTCAAACATAAGAGACTGCCATACTGCAAAGTCTTTGGGACAGACAGAACTTGTAAATCTAGGTAAAGTATTTTCAGTGAAGAGGAAATTTGAATTCTTTCCTTGTATGAGGCAAAGAGTAAATTTGAAGTTGAATTCAGAACTGTGATCTCTCTCTCTGGAGGTTGCAATTTTGTGACAAATTGCTGCAGTACAAAAAGGAAATCCCCATGCATCGCACACCATTAGTTATGACATACCATCCCCTCTCTGGAAACTATACAAAAAATCCTCAAACAATTGCAACCCATACTAGAAGAAGACCCAGTTCTTAAAGAGAACTTCCCAGAACCATCCATCCATCCTAGCCTTTTAACAAGCACCTAACCTTGCCAATCTGATCACCAGAAGCAAACTTCCTATGGCCCAAAACACACTAAAAGGATCCAGACCATGCCAGGACAAGAAATGTAAAGCCTGCCAGCATATCTCCACCACCTCCACAATAACTACACCCCACAACAGACCCATCATCATTCCTAGATCTTATACGTGTACTTCCAGAAATGTGATACATCTCATCCAGTACACTAAATGCCGTGATGGAAAATATAGATTTAATAGATTTCATAGACATTCGTACTGGAAGGGACCTCACAGTATCACTGGGTCCAGCCCCCTGCCCAAAGGACAGGAAGTCAGCTGGGGTCAAATGATCCCAGCAAGATAGGCATCCAAGTATTTTTTAAAGTATCCAGAGCAGGTGCTTGCACCATTTCTGGGAGGAGTCTGTTCCAGGCCTTGGGGACTCAGACAGTAACGAGGTTTTTCCTTATGTTCAGCCTAAAATGGTCTTGTAGGAGTTTGTGACCATTGGACCTTGTAATCCCTTGGAGTGCTCTGGTAAACAGGCATTCCCTCAGATCCTGATATACACCCCTTATGTTCCTATAGGTTGCCACCAAGTCACCCCTGAGCCTGCGCTTTTCCAGGCTGAAGAGTCCTATGGCTCACAGCCTTTCTTCAAAAGGCAAGAGAACAGGCCTTGCAATCATGCATGTGGCTCTGAGCTGGATTCTTTCAAGCTTCTCCACATCCTTCTTGAATTGTGGAGCCTAGAACTGGATGCAGTACTGCAGTTACAGCCTCAACAAGGCCAAGTATATCAGGAGGATGACATCTTGCGTCTTGCTAGAGATGCATTGGTAGATGCAAGCCAGAGTTTTGCCGGCTGTGGCATCACATTGGTGGCTCACATTCATCTTGCGGTCAATCATAACTCCGAAGTCTCTTTTGGTCATGGTGCTAGCAAGTGTAGCATTGCCGAGACTATAAGTATGATGTGAGTTATTTTTCCTGAGGGGGAGCACCTCACATTTTTCTGTATTGAATGCCATCAGGTTTTCATCCGCACACCTTGCAAGCCTATCGAGGTCAGCCTGGATCACCAGCCTATCCTTAAGTGTGAACACTCTTCCCCAAAGTTTGGTGTTATCAGAGAACTTGGCCAATCCACTTCTGACACCAGTCCATATCGTTTATAAAAATATTAAAGAGTACAGATCCAAGAACAGAGCCTTGGGGGACACCACTGGTCACTGAGTGCCATGTTGATTCAGTTCCATCAGCTACCACTCTGGGTCTAACCTCGGATCCAGTTTCTCAGCCATTGGACTGTGGTGTAGTTGACGCCGCAGTTGTCCAATTTTTCCATGAGGACATCATGGGGCACCAGGTCAAAGGCTTTTTTAAAGTCCAAATATATGATACCAACCTCTTCCCAATTTTCCAAGTGATGTCACCTGATCATAGAAGGAATTGAGATTGGTCAGGCAAGACCTACCCACAACCAACCCGTGCTTGCTATCCCTCAGCATGTTGCCTTCCGTTAGCCTGTCAAGAATGCTTTGTTTGATAATTTTTTCCAAGAACTTTCCAGGGATTGAAGTCAAACTTATTGCCCTGTAGTTTCCTGGATCTTCTTTCCTCCCTTTCTTGAAGATAGGCACCACATTGGCCCTCTTCCAGTCTTCAGGTACTTCACCCAAGCGCCATGAATTCTTGAATATCCTTGCCAGTGGCCACACTATGACATCTGCCAGTTTCTTTAGCACTCTTGGGGGCAATCTATCCAGACCAGCTGATTTGTGGGTGTCCAGTCTCTCAAGGTGCTCCCTCACAAAATCTACGCCAATGGCAGGCATATATTCACCCTCACCCTGGTTATCCCTTATCATCATGTTAGGTAGGGTGGTCCCTTTGGGCTGGTGAGAAAGTGATGCAAAGTAATCATTAAGCAGATTGGCTTTTTCTTGGATGTCCATTGTCAGCTGCCCCAATTGGTTTAGCAGGGGTCCAATATTGCCCTTGTTTTTCTTCGATTCCCCACTTATCTGAATAAGAACTTTTTATTGTCTTTGATTCGTGTAGCCAGTTTGAGTTCAATTGCAGCCTTGGCTTTCCTAATTTGTTCCCTACAGGTGCAGACCAGTGCAGAATACTCCTCATTAGTGGTGTTTCCTGCCTTCCATCTTTTATAAGCCTCTCTTTTTAAATGTAGGAGGTCCATGAGTTCCCTGTTGAGCCAAGGGGGTTGCTGAAGCCCTTTACCACCTTTCCTATGGGTTGGGATGGACTGACTTCCCTTGTGCTACTAGGATCACTTCCTTAAGGAGCAACCACCCACCATGAACTCCCCTCCCTGTCAAATTGTGGCCTCTCAAGGCCTCGACAACAAGCCTCCTGAGCTTCTGAAAGTTGGCTTTCCTAAAGTCAAGGACTGCTGCATTGCTGACTGACTTTCCAGCTTTGTGTGGATAGTGAAAGTGGTCAACTCGTGGTCGCTGTCACCCAGCTTCCCTTCAATTCTTAGGTCACTGACTATATCATCCCCTTTGGCCAGTACCAGGTCCAGCACTAACTTACCTCTTGTTGTAGCATAAACTCCTTGATACAGATAGAGCTCATCCACGCATGTGAGGAAGCTTTGTGACCGATCGGATTTGACTGAGTGTTCTTCCTATGAGATGTCTGGGTACTTGAAGTGTCCCATGACAACCATGTACCAAGAGTGTGCAGCCTCAGCCAGTTCCCTGGAGAATTCATGGTCAAGCTCTTGTTCCTGATTTGAAGGTCTGTAGTAGACTCCCACCATTGCATCCCCTTCACCACGTTCCCCTTGTATTTTAACCCAGAGGGTCTCCAGTCATCCTCCTTGAGTGCCAGTCACATCTTGTAGTAATGTGTAGCTCTCCTTCACATAGAGAGCTAGACACCCGCACCTTTTTTCAGCATGATCTCTCCTGTACAGGCTATAGCCATTTATACCCATAGTCCAGTCATAGGAGGAGTCCCACCAGGTTTCTGTTATCTCTATGAGATCATAGTCATTTCTGTTTAGCAGAAGGACCAGTTGCTTCTGTTTATTCCCCAAACTCCTGGCATTAGTGTACAAGCACATAAGTATGTCATTGGAGGCCCTAGGCTTCCTTGCACTCATGGAGAAGCTCTGTTCCTGGGCTGGGGTAGGAGTGAGTTCCCTTAAGCATCCTAACCTGCTGATTTTGTGGTTAATGCTCAGTGTGCTTGCTCTGGTGGTTGCATCCCCCGGCAAGCTTAGTTTAAAGTGCAGTCGAGCAGGTCAGCCATTCTGGCTGAGAAGAGCTTCTTCCCCAGTGGAGTGAGGTGGAGGCTGTCTCTTCCCAACAGACCACTTCCTCTCTCTCTCCGAAGTGTGGACATAGGTCATAGAAGCTGAAGCCTTCACAATGGCACCAGTGCTGCAGTCTTCTGTTCGCTACCTCAATTTATCTCTCCCTCCTCAGCCCATGACCTGTAACCAGAAGGATTGAGGGAAAAAACCACCTGTGCCCCCAACCCCTGAGCCCCACTCTCAGAGCCATGTAGTCATTCCTGACCCAGCTTGGATTGCTCCAAGCCATGTCATTTGTGCCCATGTGGATAAGGAGCATGGGGTAGTGGTCAGAGGGCTGGATACGTTTTGGGATCCTCTCAGCTACATCTCGCATATGGGCCCCTGGGAGGCAGCAGACCTCCTGGGCTAAGGGGTCAGGGAGGCAGATTGCTCCCTCTGTCCCCCTCAGGAGAGGGTCTCCCACAACAACCACTCTGCGTTTCATCTTAGGGATGGTAGCTGGTCATGTTTCCTCCTGACTCATAGGAAGAAACCAAACAACAACTTTCATTCATACCAGAATGAATGCATACTGAAAATCTATCAAAGACAAAAATACCCAATTACCTGTGGGTGCACACTTCTCACAAGACAACCGCTGTCTCCAGCCTCTCAGTTCCAATCTTCAAAGGGAATTTACAAAACACCTTTTGTAGACAAGCCTATGAATTTCACTTCATAAATCTACTGGATACAAAAAAATCCTGGACTAAATATAGACATTATGGCACATAATGTCTATATAACCTGCCTGCTATCTGATAACCCAAGACTTTTATTTTGCATATTGGCTTCTATTCCATCCAGGAGAACACAAAACAACAGCAGATGCTCCCTATGCCTGAAGAAGAGTATTTATGCCTGAGAGCTTGCAAAAAAATGATGTTTCCAACTATTTAGCTGGTCTAATAAAAGACATCACATTTACCCAGAGAATCTTTTTTGCCAACATATATTTAGGGCACTCTCATGGCACATATGACTTTAACTTTCTTCACAAAAAAGACAGAATTCTCTCTCCCAGATGCCGGGTGTGCTCCCTAGGCACTGGGCTATTGGATAACAGAGAACCCACTGCTCCACTTCATTTTTCTAGAAGTGCTTATAATGAAATGCTTCACTTCAATTTCAATGTTTTGTTTGAAGAAAAAACAAAACACACAAAACAATTTTTTTCTGACTCAAATTAAGAAATCAAAAATCCTAGTCCAAACAGTTCGTCTGTTCAGTTCAGCAGCAAAATCCCCATTTTTGCCCTAAGCCCTCCATAAAAAAGTCAACTGCTCATGCAGCCATAATGTCTCTCAATAAATTAGTTGAGATTAGCATCCCTGCAGGTATTCAGGATAAGCATTAACCATTAAAAGAAGGAATCTGAAGTCACTCAGGGTGCTGAGAGATGTACAGGCCCCATTCTTAAGGGGGGATAGTTAGCCCTTAAGGCACTAAGCAGTGGCACCTGTGTTCATGAGTATGAGATCTCACTTGGGAAGCCCTGGGACAGCCTCCCTTTTTTGTAAAAAGCATAATTACATCAAGATGTAGAAGGTGAGTGTAAGGGTAGATCAACCAAAGAAAGTAAAGATGGCAAGGACTGAGAGGGATTCCAGGAGCATCATGGCCACCCCTGGGGTAGGACCCTATTATAACACTGCACAAGCTAGGGTGTGAACATACATTTGCCATCCCTCATCTAGGTTTCAGCAGCTTGTTTAGGTAAGGGGGGGGGGCGGCTGTTGGGGTCAGGAGCATAGGAAGAGCACAACTCTGTATCTGAGGTTAGCTGCTGGGCTTTCTTATCCCTAGAGCTGTGCTGTGAATATATGCAGGCATTCACTAGACTGAATTAACCTCTTCCTACTTGGGGTTAATCCTTTCCTGACCTAAAGCAAGAGTACCTCCTCAGGTGAGCTAATGTGGATTAAATGCACCAATTTTTGCTGTATTGAATCCTCTGAACATCTCCATCAGTGGTCATTTTGACTGACCTAATCTTGGTTAGGTTGATCTAAATGTAACACCTCTACATACCCTTAAGTATTTCAGGAATTATGAAAAACAGAAATTCTAAGTTTAGGCAAATCACCATGATGACTATTTGTTTTGATTATAGCTGTATGAAAAGTGTAAAAGCCACCTAGCTATAGCTGATTCCCAGTGTTTCCTCCCTCTGACAAGACAAAAAAAAAGAAAGCAAGCATAAAACATTGTATAACAGACACACTGTGCAAGTTGCAAGAATATAAAGTAGGCTGGATGAAAAGTGTTCTGTCTACCAGGATTTCAGATTGTTATGAGACATAACAAATAAAATTTATGGGCAATCTTGTGCCATTGATTTCCAATGACTAGTTCTGTTTGAATAAATGATTATTATTTGCTCAAGAATGTAGGACCATTGTTTTATTATTATCTTCAACAAAACTACCATTCATTCACAATAGATCTGTCTCCATCAAGAAAAGTATAAATCTAAAACTGAATAATCCTACACCTGTATTTAAGAATTGATTGTTCCATATCAAGATTAAGCACACTAAAAGACTGACCTGAGAAGCCTATAAAAATAACTGAAAGTGCTGTGTTTTAAGTAGTGTAGGACTTAAATTCCAACATTGCCATCACTAAATCTTCTGAAGCAGAAATACTTGTATTGGGGTTTATATCTAAAAGAAACTTGACAGTAGAATAATAAACAAAGCTGGAAACCTCTGAGATGCATACAAGTAAGTGGATGCAACTCCTGATGTCCTTTTCTTTAATACTAGATTCAAAAAGTCAAATACCTCTGAAGATGCAAAAGCTGCTTGTCAACAAAATTATCATGATTACATTGCTTCAGTTCAGGATAGACTCCGGATGGAACACAATAAGGGACAGGGAGACTATTACACACTAGGTATTTTCCTATCCTCTTGTTTTGGTATCTGCAAGGATTACCTGAAAGGCTTTGTAGAGGATTCTTCAGCTATGGAGCAGATTTGCTGCACAACTTCTGTAAGTACTCTGGATTTGCCCCATACAGGGTACATACAATGACACCTTCGAATATGCAAGAACAATTTCCATTAACTGTCACAAGAGAAACTGCAGATACATTTTCAGTAGAAGTAGGATCATAATGCATCAAGATCCAAATTAATAGTTCAAATTTGGGACTGTGAGTACATACAAGTGTTACATTTAGATAACCCTAACCAAGATTAGGGCAATCTTAAATTGCTGAGTATGCAACTGTTCATAGGGCTACAATCATCCTAAAATCTCCATATCTAACCTAAAGTTATTTCATCGCAGGAGATGAACTGTCTTCAGATTAGCCTGGGTTAACCCAATCTAAAATGGGTTAACCCAGACTAACAAATACCCACATGCGTTCACAGCATAGCCCCAGGCTGGGAAAACCCAGCCACTCACAACAGCCCCAGGCCTGTGCTGTTTTAACCCCCACCCCACCAAACCTAACCAGGCTATTCTTA